>NC_080103.1:39033626-39345085 GCF_950005125.1 Chionomys nivalis
AGAGAGAGATCATAAAGTATTTTTTCTGCGTTTGGGTCACTTAACTTGCTATAATATTTTCCAGAACCATCCTTCCTATAAATTTTATTTTTTCTTTATGGTTGAATAAAATTCCACTGTGAATATGTACCATGTTTTTTGTATCCATTCATTTCTTGATGGACATATCGTTTGGCTCCATTTCCTAGTTACTGTAAATACTGCAGCAATAAACATAGATGTGTAAGTATCTCTTTGGCATGGTGAGTTTAGAGTCCTTTGGATATACGCCCAGAAACAGTATAGCCGGATCATATAGTACCTCTGGTCTTTCTGCTGTGAGAAATCTCTATAATGGTTTCCGCAGTGATCATACCAGTTTACCCTTCCACCAGCAGTGTCTAAGGGTTCCTCTTTCCCCACGTTTTCATAAGCATTGTTGTCATTTGTTTTTTTTTGTGAAAGCCATTCCAACTGGGCTTAGATGGGGTCTCGGAACAGTTTAAATGTACATGTCTGATATATAAGATACTGAATAGTTTTACAGTATTTATAGGGAGTTGTGTTTCTCCATGTTAACCGACTGTTCATGTCATTAATCTGTTTGCCCACTGGAAAATTTCTGTTTCTGGTGTTTGAGAACCGCGTTTCTGTATGTATTATAGGCATTTGCCTCTGTCTGAAATATACCTGGTATAGATTTTCTCTTGTGGTGTAGCCTGGCTTTTTATTCTAATAAAATTTTCTCTGCTGTGAAGCAGTATTTTCATGTCATATGATCCCATTTGAAAACAGTGGGGTTCTTTCCTGCAATGCTGGAGTACTCTTTAGAAGATTCATGTAGGTGCCTGTATCTTGACATGCTTTACTGTAATACTCTCAGCATCTGAATTTCTTAAACTAAGGTCTTTGTTGCCTTTGGAAATGACTTTTCTACATCACCAAACGTGGTTCCAATTTGTTGTTTGGCCATTACCATACTATTTTTGCCATTATGGCTCTGTAGTATAATTTGAGGTTAGATTTTGTGATACCTTCAACAGTCTCTGGTCAGAATTGCTTTGACTATTCAGGTATTTTATATGTCTGTATGAGATTTAGAATTGGTTTTTATGTTCTGTACAGAGCATCATTAGAATTTTGATAGTGATTGCATTAAATCTGCCAACCAGTTTTTATAAATTAGCCATTTTCACAATATTAACTCCACCTTCCTAACCGCATGGTTAGGTCCATCACAGCAAGATGACAGTCTTGCATCAATTTCTGTCCTAGTTTGCCCTCCACTGCCAAGATAAAATACTGCCCAAAGGCAAATCTGGGAGAGAAGGTTTTACTTATTTTATACACTCAGATATGACCGAGAGAAGTTGGGACATTCAGGGGGCCCAGGCAGGAACCATGGATGAAAGCTGCTTATCAGTTTGCTCAGTTCACCTTCTAAACCAAAGAAACCCAGGTTTCTTCAACATCAATCATTAATCAAGAAAATGCCTCACAGATATGCCCACAGGCCAGTCTGAGGAAGAAAATTCCTCAGTTGAGGTTTCTTCTTGTCAGATGAATCAAGTTTGTGGAAAGCTGGCAAAACTAAGTATTCACTCTCACTTTTCATCTCCAATCCCATTAATTTATGTCCCTCTTTTTGTTGATTTGGCTAATGGTTTGCCAATCTTGTTTATATTCAGAAAGAACTGATTTTTAATTCCATTAATTATTTGTATGGAATTTTTTTCATTTCTATTTCATGGATTTCTGTTTGGTCTTTTAAAACTTAAGTGTATTTATATATTTGAGTATTTTTTCTGCATGTTTGTGCGTACAACATGTTTGTACTGTGCTCCTATATGTAAAAAGATGGCATTTACTGCTTTGCAACTGGAGTTATGGATGATCTCATGCCAATGTGTAGGTTCTGGGGACTGAACATGGCGCTTCTGCAGGAACAGCAAGTGTTCTTTAGAACTGAACCAGGTCCAATTTTTCTCTGCAGTCCCAACTTTTCTCTTGATCATTAGCATTCCTTCTCCTCTACTGATGTTGGGTTTGGTTTGTTTCGAATGCCTTAAAGCCTATCATCGCGTCATTTATTTGATCGCTCTCTAGTTTGCAACCCAAGAACACAGAGCTATAAACTTTTATCTTAGGGATACCTCCAGCTTATCTTACTAGTTTTGAAATGCTGTGTTTTTATTTTCATTCAGTTCTAGGAACTTCTTGCTGTTCTTCATTTCAGGAATGTGTTCTTTAATTTCCACTAGTTTCTGCATCTGCTGCTGATTGCTAGCTTTATCATTTTGTGGCCAGATAAAATGCAAGAGGTTATTTCAAATTCCTTGCATCTGTTGAGACTTTTGTGTTCTCATATGTGATGTATGGAGAAATATCCCATGAAATTCTAAGATAACATTCTAAAGGTTATCTTAGAAGGAAATGTGCTGTAGGTATCTGCTAAGTCACGTAATCTATAGTCTCATTTGACTCTAATATTTCTCAATTTTTGGTGTAGGCGACTTACCTATTTGTCACAGTGAGTATCAGCATGATGGATTATTATGGTGTTAAAGTTAATCTATTACTTTTTATCTAGTAGTGTTTGCTTATAAAATTGGAAACAACTACTTTTGGTATATATTTGGAATTGCAATGCTTTCCTGATCAATTGTTCCCTTAAACAGCACTAAAGGGCATTCTTCATCTTTTTGGGCTAGTTTTTGTTTGAATACTACTGTGTTTGTTATTAGAAAAAGTGACATTTACTGCTTCATATAACTTAGAAAATCTTGATCCATCCTTTCAGCCTAAAGTTGTGTCTATCTGTAATCTTGAGATATGTTACTTGTAGGCAGCAAAAAGAGATCATGTGTGTGTGTGTGTGTGTGTGTGTGTGTGTGTGTGTGTGTGTAATATTAATGTCTTCTGAGTAGTTTTAGTTTGGGGTCTACTTTTCTCACTATGAAAACTGCTGTGTTAGCTTCTTTGCAGCTTCTATTTGCTTAATGGATCCATTTCCAAATTTTGGATGCTTTTGCCAGTATTGTGTATTTCTTGGAGACAACAGATAGATTTATCTTGTTTCTAAGTTCTTTTAGTCTGCTTCTTTTAAATATCAAGTTTAGGCCATAAATGAATTTGCTATGTCCTATATTTTAATTATTGTTCTTACTGGATTATTGGTTCCTCTTATGTCTTCCTATGCTAATATTAGAAATTTGCTAGATTACTGTATTACACTTAATAGATGCATTCCCTGCTTTCTTTTATTCCTCTATTAATGTAATGAAATGTGTTCTTTCTTTTCTTCTTATGAGTGAGCTTGTATTTTTTTTTATGTATAGCATTCCCTTAAATAGTCTTCATTGTCAAGTGTCACCTCTGATTGCTTAGTTGCTTGCATTGAAATGTTTTTTCCTCAATAATTAAAAAAATGCTCCATTTTAAAAAATAGTTTTAAAAAAATTAGTTATAGGATATTCTTTGAAACTATGATTTAAAAATACCCCTGAGAATTCATCTGGGTCTCGACATTGTTTTACTTGAATATTTTTAAAATACTGTTTCAATTTCCTCAATTGTTAAAGATCTGTTTAAGTTGTTGGTCTTCTTGCTCTAATCGCATATTTTGACTTGATGTAGAATCTTGTCCAGTTCTTCTAGATTTTCTGGATTAATGGAGCATAGGTTTTTAAGCATTTCATTATACTATTCTGAATTTCTAAAGTATATACTGTAATTTTTCCTCTTCAATTATAATTCTGTTAACTTAGGTTCTCTCTTTCTTTTGACTAGTTGATTCAAGGGTCTGTTGATCTTGTTTAACCAAGAGATAGAAGGCAACTCCCAATCACTGAGGAGTGGGAGGACAATGGGAGGAGGGGAGGAAGTAGAAATTTTGAATGGTATTTCCCTACCACTCCCCCCACTCCCCTTCCCCACCCCTCCAGTCCATCTTCTCTTTGTAGTAAAGATTACTATAAAACAGACCCACGCACGAGCACACAAAGAGAGATAGAGAAAGAGAGGGAGAGGGAGAGAGAGAAACTCACCTCATTGAAAATCATGGGATAAATGACCATGTACAGTCCAATCCCAACCGATACATCTACCACTACTGCACAATCCCTGAACATAAGGCTCAGGGGTCATTGCTGAAGAGGGAATAGAAAAACAGTAAGAGCCAAAGGAACTAAGTTTGGTGTGAGATTGTGTCTCCTAGAAATGCCAAAGATGCTATGTTCATTCAATTTCATCAACATGACTGACAAAAGACCTGAATACTGATACCAATAAATGTGCCTACATGGAAGGGAGAAAGTGGGGGCCTCAACTCAAAATAAAAAAATTATGGGTAATATGGAAATGCTACGAGCAAGAGAAATGGTCTTCCCCAGAAAAGATATACCTCATAACTGGTTTTATAATACTAAGTGGTCAGTCTTGCGGTCATAAGCATATAAGTAGCATTATTTAGATGGAACAGGTTTTATTTTGGATTTTTTGGAATAGATATTTGTACATATGCGACAACAAATTAGGAATGTAAATTATTACAAATTATAACAACTTTAAAAAGAGGCTGTGTATTTTAGAGAGCAAAGGGTGCATGGAAAGGGATGGGGAGGAAAGGGAAGGGAGGACGATATAATTTTAAAATGTGTTATAAAAAGATTTACTTTGCTGAGTGTAGCAATGTTGGTGGACAGTTATTTCATTTGAAGCTTGAACTATATTATTTCAGACTATCCTGGCTTCTAGGGTTACTAAAGACAAATTTCGTATTATTCTGATGTTTATGTCTTTAGATGTCAGCTGATGTTTTCCCCTTACAGCTTGTAATATTCTTTCTTTGCTTTGTAATTTTGACTTCTTGATTATTCTAGACTGTGGTGAGGTTTCTCCTCTGACAATATTTATTGAGATGACTTACCTAGGGTTTCTATTTCTGCAATGCAACATCATAACCAAAAAGCAAGTTAAGAAAGGCAGGGTTTATTGGGCTTACACTGCCACATCATAGTCCATCACTGAAAGAAGTCGGGACAGGAACTCAAATAGGGAAGGAACCTGAGAGCAGGAGCGAATGAAGAGGCCATGGAGATTTGCTGCTTACTGGTTGCCCTCCAACTCTTGCTCAGCCTGCCTGCTTTCTTATAGAACCCAGATCATCAAGACAGGGATTAAACCAACCACAATGGACTGACTTTCCCCCTTTAATCACTAATTAAGAAAATTCCCTACAGCTTGCCTACAATCCCATCTTCTGGAGTCAATTTTGTAAATGAAGATGGAGCTTTTCTTCTGTCCAGACTACACCAAATAAACACACAAACGTTTATATTAATTACAGAATCCTCGTCAGTTCAGATTTATTACTAACTAGCTCTTACATTTAAATTATTCCATTTCTGTTAATGTATGTATTGCCACGTGCCTATGGCTTTACTGGTCTTCTGGAATAATGCTTCTTGGGCATCTCTCCCTCATTCCACCCTTCTTTTTCCTTGTATCTCTGGTTGGCTTTCCCACCTTGCTTTACTCTGCCTTGCTTTAGGCCAAAGCAGATTCTTTATTAACCAATAAGAGCAATACCTATTCACAGCATACAGAAGAATTATCTCACAGCCTATTTTTTTTTAAGATTTATTTATTTATTACATATACAACATTCTGCCTCCATGTATGCCTGCACACCAGAAGAGGGCGCCAGATCTCATTACAGATGGCTGTGAGCCACCATGTGGCTGCTAGGAATTGAACTCAGGACCTTTGGAAGAGCAGCCAGTGCTCTTAACCACTGAGCCATCTCTCCAGCCCCTCACAGTCTATTTTTTAAACTGAAGTTCCCACGTCTCAGATGACTTTAACTTGTGCCAAGTTAACATAAAACTGGAAAAAAAAAACTAGCAATGAAAAAAGAGACTAACACCTATTTGTAAATGCTAAAGACACACTTGTAAATAAGACAACAGATCAGGATAGACATATTCCATGTTTTTTCAGAAGGCAAAAATCTCAAATTAACCCAATTCTTTTAAAAAAAGGTAATTATCAATAAAAAGTTCTACTGATAGGAAAAAAAAACTGGTTTAGCACATGGGGGTTTTAAATGCTGCTTGTGTTTGGAGATCCATTTGTTTGTAGAGGATAGCAAAATTTTCTGTATGATTGAATTGAATAAATTTTATGTCTTTAGATGTGATCCCAATTCCTTATCAAATCCATGAGGTTTTTTATAACTTTTTGCTTATAATTTTTAAGAAATTTGTCATCTTATATGAACACTTTCATAAGGTTTTAATCAATATATGTCACATTTTCGTTTACTAGAAATATTTTTTCTTTTTTTAACTGTCTTTATTGAGCTACATTTTTTTTCTGCTCCTCTCCTTTCCTCCTCCATCCCCTTCTACCCTCTCCCATAATCCCCATGCTCCCTATTTACTCAGGAGATCTTGTCTCTTTCTACTTCCCTGTAGATTAGATCCATGTATAGCTCTCTTAGGGTCCTCTTTGCTGTCTAGGTTCTCTGGGATTGTGAATTGTAGGCTAGTTGTTCTTTGTTTTATGTCTAAAAGTCACTTATGAGTGAGTACATATGATATTTGTCTTTCAGGGTCTGGCTTATCTCATTCAATATAATGTCTTTTAGATACATCCATTTGCCCACAAATTTCAAGATGTCATTTTTTTTTTTTTTTTTTTTGCTGTGTAGTACTTCATTGTGTAAATATACCACACTTTCCTTATCCATTCCCAGTTGAGGGGCATTTAGATTGTTTCCAGGTTCTGGCTATGACAAACAATGCTGCTATGAACATAGCTGAGCACATGTCCTTGTGGTACAATTGAGCATCCTCTGGGTATATACCCAAAAGTGGTATTGCTGCATCTTGAGGAAGGTTGCTTTCTATTTCCTGAGAAATCGTCATACTGATATCCAAAACAGCTGTACCAGTTTGCACTACCACCAGCAATAGAGGGGTGTTACCTTTACCCCACATTTTCTCCAGCATAAGTTGTCATCAGTGTTTTTGATCTTGACCATTCTTACAGGTGTAAGATGGAATCACAGGATTGTTTTGCTTTGCATTTTTCTGATGACTTAGATGTTAAACATTTCCTTAAGTGTCTTTCAGCCATTTTAGATTCCTCTGTTGAGAGTTCTCTGTTTAGGTCTGTACCCCATTTTTTTATTGGATTATTTGTTCTTTTGATGACCAGTTTCTTGAGTTCTTTGTATATTTTGGAGATCAGACCTCTGTCTGAGGTGGGGTTAGTGAAGATCTTTTCCCATTCTGTAGGCTGTTGTTTTGTCTTGTTGACTGTGTCCTTTGCTTTCAGAAGCTTTTCGGTTTCAGGAGGTCCAATTTTTTAATTGTTTCTTTCAGTGTCTGTGCTGCTGAGGTTATATTTAGGAAGTGGTCTCCTGTGCCAATGCGTTCAAGTGTACCTCCCACTTTCTCTTCTATAAGGTTCAGTGTGGCTGATTTTATGTTGAGGTCTTTGATCCATTTGGACTTGAATTTTGTGCATGGTGATAGATATGGGTCTATTTTGATTCTTCTACTTGTTGATATCCAGTTATTCCAGCACCATTTGTTAAATATGCTTTCTTTTTTCCATTTGATATTTTTTGCTTCTTTGTCAAAAATCAGGTGTTAAAATGTGTTGATTAATATCCAGGTCCTTGATTCAGTTCCGTTGGTCCTCCTGTTTGAGAGAAACCTCTCTTAAAGGAGCTACAGTGTGCTACCAGCAAGAAAAACCCATTCGGGGAAGGGGGGGGGCAGAAACTTGTTTTTTAGTGTCTAGAATTCCTTTCCAAGCCCTCTAAGGTTTTAAGTGGATTTTAGTTGGCCACATGGGCACCAAAGATGATGATTTCTTCATCTGTCCCCCAGAAACAAACTTCATCTGACTCTCCAAATCTGTTCTAGCCGCCTTTTTCCTGAACTCACTATACTTGAGATTTGGTTACACTTGGAGAATCAGACCAAATCACAAAGCATCTTTCAATGATATGACTCTCGCTGGTCACACAGAAGAAACATCAGGCTCAGTTAGCAAAGTGCTCACCATGTAAGCATGAGACCCGGGTTCAGTTCCCTAGAACATACATTTTTAAAAATGTGTGCACTTGTAGTCCCTGGCATAGGCAGGGGAGTGGGGCAGAGACCCGTGGATTCTTGAAGCTCAAAGAACAGTGAAGTAATCAGTGAACTCTAGGCCAGTGAGAGGTCCATTCTCAAAATAAAAGTGATGACACCTGTGTAACATGACTTGAAGTTTTCCTTTTGCCTTTGTCAGTATTCATACACCTATGATCTCATGCCACGCATGATGGAAACGTTAAAAGTGTGACTTCTTTATATTCTTGTAGAAATGCCCCCAAAACTTCTCTTCACATAGTCTCCCCCCATCCCAACCAGCCTTCTATGAAGAAGTCCTCCCATCTCTTCTCCATTACTTCACGAAAACCCTGACTACAGACAAAGAAGAAGGCAGACCTCACAAAGAAAAGACTTTATTCCAATCAAAATTGTCATAGAATGCTTCTAACTCCGAAGTTAATCAAGCACTCCTAGACAAGGCTCCAAAGCAGACATTTGTAATTGCAGGTCGCTGAAGAGATGAGGAAGTGGGTCGACCTCTGTGAGAACAGTAAAATCAGTTTTTGCCCCCTTTATACATAATATTAATGGGGGAAAGGTAGAATGTATTTTAAAATCTTACTTCTAAAATTGTATGCATAGATAATGTATGTGTTAAAAACTTATATATAGACATTAGTATTCTGTTCATAGTGTACTCTGCTGAGCTTTATTTTATATTCTACATCATGGATGTTGTCCCATAATACTGAACATGCCTATATTGTCAATAATATGACGTAAAATATGACATTTGCAACAGGGCTAATTGTGCCTCTCCCATAAATTAACATTTAGGTGATTTCTTGTATTTTGCTAGTAAATATTGCCAATGGATATTTGAGTACTGTGTGTTCAAGTGTCTTTCAGAGAGCAGCTAGTGTTTGATTTCTCAGCTCCAGCTAGCTGATCAATCTTTGTCCCTTCTTTGATTGGAAGCATTCCTAGTACAAAATGTGAAAAGTGTAAAAAAGGTACCTCCAAAAGACTCAACTGCTAGATTCACTAAAGAACCTTTAGCATTTTAGGACATCTTGGCAGCATTTGAAATAAACAAAAGTGTAATAAATTGGTCTTCTAAAGTAGATAAATTTTCAAAAAAAGTATGTGTTCTCAATTGTGCATCATATTCAAAGGTCACCATCTACTCTGTAGCTCATTGCTATGATCATCTTTCTAGCTAAACCTTTTCAAATGGACTGCACTGTAGATGTGTTCTTTGTCCAGCAAACATTTGTCAGTATTTCATCATTCTGACACTTGGGTTAAATTATTCCGCTGGTCTCCAGGAGGACAGTTTCGGCGTCTACAAAAGTTACCTCAGGAAGTTGTAAAACCTGATCGTGTTTCAATTATGAAGAATTCCAAATTGAAAATTAATCTTCCTCTGACTTTCAGAAGTCCCTCCTATCCCCGAAATAAATTTGAAATCAACCTTTTCTTCATGTCCACCTGCCATCTTTATAAAAGTCAAAACCATATGTGCTTGGACTTTGAAGTACAATTTCTCCTCTAATGGCATCCTTCATATAACCTTATTATTCTTGGTTCTAAGTTCCCAGTACCCAACTGGAGCAAATTCAAGGAGGAATGACAAATACATGTGTAGATGGGTAATGTCGGGGTAACAAATGACCACAGCCCATGCACTCACAAACACGAAAGATGTCAGCAAGTTGCCCAGACGAAATGGCACACAAATGCGACCATGTACGATGAAAACTTAGGACAATTTCTGTTTTGAATTACAAAATCATTTTTCCTTAGATGAAATGTTTCTTGGAACAGAGAATCTATTGTTTATATTTCTTAAAAATACATACCACAGCCTTTTAGTGAGTAATTGTGATTAATGTGTAATACTTCAGTTATTTGAGTGATAAAATCAGTTTTACTTTTCTTTATAAAATACAGGCTCCACTGAATTAAACACATACAAATTCTAAGTTACCACTCATGAAACCTCACCCACTGATTCCTTTTCTAGTGCCTTTGTGGCAAATTATTCTTGTACTGTTTTAATTCAGACATATCAAAAGCAAATACATTTCCCTTTCTAATATGAGCAAAGGGAAGCTTGACAGGTTGAATAGAGTTCCATGGAAAGAAATTTCATCAAATAAAAAAGAGACCATTTTGAGGGATAAATGATATGGCTCTTAGGTTGTTAAATGTAAAACCCAGATGGGAAGGAAATCAAAAGACAAGAAGCCCCATTTTTCAGTCACACATCACAAAGTAAAGGACCAATGCTTCAAAGTCTACCAGACTGGTACCTTATTCCCTGGACACCAACTATAGTCATCAGAAGGAAAGAGAATCCTAGGGCATTTGTGTAGACTGAAACATTTTGTTTTGCTCCATGTTCATCATTCCTAATATATCCAGTCTGTGCCTATATCCTTAATCACAAATAAAATATGCTTATACAAACACCACTACATAGTGTCTCGTTCTCAAGTATTAAGGCCAACAGATTGTTTGGGGAATTTCTTTTGGACAAACTTCTAAACTCTGTTTAAAAATCCTTAGATAGAAAAAGTGCCAATGGGATGAGTTTGGTTGATAACACATCAGAGTAGCGAAGCACATGATGGAATTAAAATGGTGGCTCTGCCAACGGCACTGAGGTACTCCATCTTCCTTAATAAACCCTGCAGCAGCAGCTTTCCTTCAGGAGCAGCTCCTTCCTGCAAGTCTTCTTGGTATGCCAATGGAGCAAAATCTAGTGCCTCAATACCCAGGTAGGGCATGGGGATTAGCATTTGCTGTTTCACTGAAATGCACACATGAGCACTGCCCACCCCCCACCCCCTGTGCTCCCTGTCAATGACATCCACTCCAAAGGGGCAACACGTGCTTCTGTAGCTCTGCAAGAGGCATTCTTTTTCTGGCTTTAGCTTCTAGAGCAAACTGGCTAGGGCACAAGAAGCATCTGCAGAGTGTAGTGAAGGATAGTGCAAGGCTGGACCTGGCCATGTAAATCTATCAGTTCTTTCAGTGGTGTCCAGGTCAGATGACTCTTTAACGATGTGCAAAAGAATCTGTAAGCAATCAAGCACCACAGAAAAGGTGGGGTGCATCTCACTGTAGACTGTGGGACTTTCGTGCACAAGGATTTGAGTTTGCTTCTTAGAACTATAGGAGCAAATAAAATTCACAGTCCTAAGTACTCTGGGTGCTTCATATTTTCATCCTACCTTTCCCTAATCCCAGGATCACAACTGATCTCTGTACTGTGTACATTGTTTTTGTTCATGCTGAGAAATATTCAATCATCTCTATGTACTAAGTGTTTCTAGCCACTGACCTACTTATTTGACGCTATTGTAGGTACATAATCTGTATGTATATTTGGATAATTATGAATATGTTACTTGATATGGTTTGGAAATGACCCTCAAAGTCTCCTGTGGTAAGTAAAGTCTTTGTCCACAGTTGACGCAACAACGAGGAGATAATGAAACATTCAATGGGACCAATGAAGGGCGTTCCATTTTCAGGAATGGAAGGTTACAAGAGAACTTCCTTCCTCTCTTCTGTGCTCTCTCCATGCTTACACTTAGCAGCCATCTGTCTTTAGTGAGCAGCTTTATTCCATTGTATGCTCCACCACAGGCCCCAAAGCAACAGGACCAATGAACTATATACTCAAAAGTCTGACAATGTGACAAAATAGGGATTCCTTCCTTTATGGTAATTATCTTGGGTATGTTGTCAGAAATAATTGTGTAGCTATTATGAATATAGTAGCTGTATTTTCATTGGGAGACAACAACCACCACCACCACAATAAAAAAACACATGTCTTCTCAACTGGCTGTAGCATTTTGTATTCGATTCTGCATTGCATGATGGTTCCTTTAGTTCCAAATACTTGTCAGCCTTTGAAGCTGTCATTATTTCGAGCTTCACCCTTCTGATAACTGTGAAGTGGTGAATCCTCATTTTAACTCTCAGTGCCCTAGTTACATATAAAGTTGTGCACCTTCCCAAAGATCTCTGCCATTTGTATATCTTCCTGGGTGTGGAATCTTTTTCTCATTTCTGATTGTTCTTTTAAGGCACACCTCTGACTGTGTTCTGATTGAATTATTGACCATTTTGTTGAATTTGGGAAGGTCTTTGTATATTTCAGAGCAAAGTCCTTTATCAGATATGTTTTTGGCAAATATTTTACTCCAATATATGGTTATTTGTATACGAAGTAATGTCTTTTACAGAGTAAGAAATTTGAATTTTAATGATAAAGTCTAACTTCTACATTATTTCTTTCATAGCTACCACTTAAAAAATTCTACCAAACACACACTAGACCTAGTTCAACGATCATTTTTAACTGACTTTTATGAAAAGCATAATATCATTGTTTAATTAATGGCTTTGTTTGTGGTTGCCAAAGTGGTGAAATACAATTTATTTAAAGACCTGCATATCCTCATTCTAAAATCTTTGTTCCTTTGTCAAAGATATTTTCATTGTATATATTAATTTATCTGCTCTGAAACATTATTCTATTTATATTTACTACAATACAATTCAGTCTTTTTTTTTAATTTTATAGCAAATTTTGAACTTCAGAAGTTTTTTTTTTTCCCAGAAACTTGTCTTGACTATTCTGAGGCATCTTCTAGTTCTGAGATTAAATTGAATATATAAAGCCTGGAGATTGATAGATCTTCTATCATCAACATGGAAAATCTTAGCATTTATTTTTTTCATCAGAATGTTGTAGTTTTATATACAGAGAAACTGTTAAAGTTATACTGTTATTTCCACATTATAGTCTGACAAATATTTTTCTTCATGCATTGTTAGGATCTTTTGCATTTTCTTAATTTGAGGCTTACATTAACTGATTTTCAAATCTTGAAAAGTTTTGCATACCTGAGACAAAGGTCATGTGGTCCAAATGTAAGATTCCTATACATTGATGAATTAATTTTATTAATATTTTGTTGGGGGTTTTTACATGCATGCTCACGTACATATGTGATGCTATCCTAGTTTTATGTGTATGTGCACATGCATGTGTGTGTGTGTGTGTGTGTGTGTGAAAAAGAGAGAAAGAGAGAGAGAGAGAGAGAGAGAGGTCTTCATCTGGTTACGATATCCAAGTGTTTAATAGAATTCATCAGGAAGTAATCCTTCTGATTTCTGATGTCATATTTTGAAAGTGGTTGTTAAAAACTAGATTTCAAGAAAACAAATAACATAATATAAAAATGGGATACAGATTTAAATGAAGAATTCTCAAAAGAGGAAACTCCAGTAACTGAGAAACACTTTAAGAAATGTCCAGTAGCCTTTGTAATCAGGAAAATAAAAAACAAAACTATTGATATTTCATCCTAAACCTACCAGAATGGCTATGATCACTAAGACAAGGGACAGCTCATGCTGGCGAGGATGTGGAGCAGGTAGAACACTCACCCACTGCTCATTGGAGTGCAAACTTGTACAGTCACAAAGAAAATCAGTGTGGTGGTATCTCAGGAAGATGAAAAGTCTATGTGGTGATACCTTGTTTGCACAAATAAAGCTTGCCTGAAAATCAAGGGTTAGAGCTAGTTAACCATAGAGGTCTGTAGAGGCAGACAGGAAGTAATATGACTGGGTGGAGAGAGAAAATAATAAGGTGGGAGGAGACAGGAACTCATTCCCTTCTTGGCTGGGAAGTTGAGTAGGTAAGGTGTTGCTGTGGTTTTGCTCCTTCGTCTCTTTGATCTTTCAGCATTTCCCCCTATATCTGACTCTGGGCTTTTATTATTAAGATCAATTAGAACTTGTGCTTCAAGCCTACCTCAGGATCCAACTATACCACTCTTGGGCATATACCCAAAGGACACTTCATTCTATCACAAAGAAAATTCCTCAGCCATGTTCCTTGTTACAATATTCATAATAGACTCAGAAAGACAAATATGGTGAGTATTCACTTATATAAATACAAATATAAATATAAATGTTAGCTTTTAAATCAATCCTAAAAACTCTACAAGCTATAAAACCACAGTGGTTAGGTGTAGAGTAAGGGACTAGGAAAGACATATAGAACTCTTTAGGAAAGATTAATAGATTATATAGTTTTAGATGGATG
The DNA here is from genome assembly GCF_950005125.1 of Chionomys nivalis. Lineage (NCBI taxonomy): Eukaryota > Metazoa > Chordata > Mammalia > Rodentia > Cricetidae > Chionomys > Chionomys nivalis. Next base: position 39,047,856 of record NC_080103.1, read on the forward strand.
GGCTCTGAAATGGGAGTATCAAGTGAGGAGGGGTAGAGAAAAGGTGGGGTAGGGAGGAAATATGGAGAGACAAGCTAAAATTAAGGGTCATTTGATTATTTGTATTGAAATAATACAGTAGAAGCTTCCATATGTATATGAAGGTGATCTAAATAAAATCACTAAAATAGGGAAGACAGAACCCCAACTGGCCATTTCTTATCACCAAATGAAGTTTCCAGTACCAGAACTGGATTGTATCTATCTGAATTGTTGGACAAAGGGATCTCAAGGGAGCACCCAAACAGCGCAGGCTGTTGCCAAGACTCAATGTTGCCTTCCACAAATTGAGGGCAAAATCCCATTGCTAAACACAATTGACCATGGAAAAGCTGAGCCGGTGCCTACACAGAGCCTTCATTTCTACATTCTAGCTTCTTTGCTACAGAAAGATATTCTACACCCCACCAAAAGAGAAAAGTAAAGGCCAATGCAGCCACAGTCTCTTCGATCTACAATGGTGTCTTGCCTATAAAATACACTAGTGCAATGGTGGCACAAAGCTTGTGGGAGTTACCAACCAATATCTGATTAACTTAGGGCCCACTGCACAAGATGGAACCTACACCTGACACTCTGGGTGACCAAGAAGCTAAGCCTAGATAGCCCAGGAACCTAGAATAAAACCAAATATTATTCTTTAAAAAAAAAAAGTGGGCTAGCAATAGATGATATTCTACTATACTCATAGATCTCTCGGCCATAGTCAGAGAAGCTTCCTCCTTAAGTAGATGGAAACTAAGGCATCAGACATTATGCAGAAAGTGAGAAACCTTGGTGGATTTCATTGGGAGATCTTTGCTGGCCAGGAATGTTCTGTATGGAAATACATTATTCAGTGATTTCAGTTCTTGCGTAGCTATAGTCCTAATTGAATTCTCTATTTCTACTTGTTTGGCATTTGTAGATTCTTTCAAGATATCCCCCCCCCATCTGATTTAAACTACCAATTTTATAGCAGAGAATTTTCTAATCCTGTTCTTTTAATATTCTCTTACTGTCCATGGAGCCTATAGTTACATCCCCTCTTTCATTTCTGATATTAGTACTTTTCTGCACTTTATTTTCAGTCTACCTTTTAAAGATTAGCAAGTCTAATTGGTCTTTTTGTAGCATCAGCATTTTCTGTTCGTTCTCCATTGGTTCCCTATTCCAGTTACAGTAATTTATGTTGTCATCTTTCATTTTATTTTTACTTTTCTCCAACTTCTTTGAATTTAATTGTTAATTTGTTCACTAATTTTCGTAAATTGGTTTGTTGCTACCAATTATAGATCTTTCTTCTTTTCTTTGCTAAGTCCTTAGTGCTGGAAACTTGTCTCAGTATTGTCTTTCCTGTATTCCACACTTTTGATTTGTTTCATTATCATTTTATCTTCGCAGAAAGTAGTTTTGCTTCTCTTGCTGTTTCTTTTTTGAATTATGCTATTCAGAAGTGCGCTATTTAATATTCAGGTAATAGAAGTTTGTCACTTACCTTTCCACTATTGATTCCTAGTTTTATGTGGCAATATTTTGAGGCCCCTCATTATTATCTTTTCTGTTGTTTCAGCTATATAAAGATTTGTTTGATGGCCCCAAATGTAGTTTCCCTGGTAAATGTTCCATGTGATTTTGCTAATTTGTGCATGCTAGCTGTGTGCTAGCCTCGCCTGCATCTGTGGATTAGACCCACTGCTGGGTGGTATGTTTGAATTCTTCTCTATTCTTACTTTTTGCCTACTAGATCTGTCCATTTCTAAGGCAGAGATATTGAGGTCTCCCACTTTAAAAATGGTTTACTCTGTATCTCCTCACAGACTACCAGTTTGCCTTCATATACTTTGGTGTGCATTACATTAAGAATTGCTGTGTTTTTTAGACTACATTGTTCTTCACTGACCTTGATAATTCATTTTATTGTTAAGTCTGCTCCATCTGATATTATTATAGCCACTCTAGCTTTCTTTTGACTAATGTTCGTGATATTTCCTTATGGTTTGTAATATGTAAAGTAGGTTCCTTACATGCAATATACATTTGTATTGTGTTGTCCTTCCTGACAATCTATCTTTTAATATTAGATAATTGGTTCTTAAAATGATTATTGAAATATATATATTAATATCTATTATGTTCATTTTTGTTTCTCACCAACTCACAACATCTCCTTGTTCACACTTTATTTTACAATACTATTTTTCTTGTTTTTGTGATTTTGATTAAGCAATTTATATGATTCAATTTTCTTTTTTTCCTAGTACACCATTTATAGTCTTTAATTCTTTCACAGTGTTTGCCCTAACATTTATTGTATACATTTACAATTAATCTCTATCTACTTTCAAATTCATCATATTATTTAATGAGCATTGCAAATGTTTTATAATCAAACATTTTTATTGTTTCTTCTCATTCTTTTAGTCATGGATGTCATTGTTTATCTTAAACATGAATGAATATAAGCATACTTAATTAAATTCATTCGTGTTATTATTTTAAAAATATTTGTCTTTTTACTTTATCTTTAAACCCATTAACCTAATTAAGAGCATGAAAACTTTATTTTTATTTACTCAAATATTCTTTTCTTGATGTATTTCCTTTTTGTAGCTTTAAGTTGCCACCCTATACAAATTTTCTTTCCTTTAAAGATTTTTTTTCAATATTTATTGAAAGGCGGGTTCCTGGCTGTGCATTTCCTCAATTTTTGCCTATCTAAAATGGTTGTGTTTCTCCTTCATGTTTGAAGGAGAATTTCACAGGAATCTGAATTCTGGGTTATTGGACTAAACACTAAACATTTCACTCCACCTTTTTCTTTTATAATGAAGAGAAATTAATCTTTACTTTTGCTTCTCTGTGGAAGTGTTTTGTCATCTTCTTCGGGGGATTTTCTCTTTATCTTTGATTTCCTGCAGTTTAAATACTATGAGCATAAGCATAGGGCCTGGGGAATTGGAGGGTTTTTCAGACATTTATCCTGCCTGATAGTCTCTGGGCTCTTAGCTCTGTGGTATGAAGCTTAACATTCATTTGGAAAGGTTTCTCCAGTCAGTTTTATTTCAGATATGCCCCCTGTTACTTTTCCCTTCTGATCTTCTCACTTTCCCATGCAGCTGTCCCATAATTTCACAGCATATGCTTAATTTTACTCATCTTCTTTACTCTTTGCTTTTCGGCTTTGGAAGTTTCTACTCATCTATCTCTAGATTCAAAGATTCTGTTTGTAGCCTTGCTCGGTCTGAGGATCCCGTCAGAAGAGCTGTTTCATGGTGCTGTAAGGTCTAACACATGCTGTTGCTGTTTGGTCATTGTTCCTTTGTAGTATTTCCTTCACTCTGGTTACATTCCTGCTTGTTCTTATGTTTCGTTTTCCATGGTAATTAGAGGGCTAGAATTGGGACCTATATCAACGTAATCACAGTTGGCTTAAAGCTCTGGCTTAGTCATTGCAACAACCCTCCTCTGTGACCCCGGTACTGTTACTTCCACAGCTTCCCCTAAAGTTTGGTTTTTGAGGATTCACATGTTTTATAAATTTTCTTTAATAGTTTTACATGATAAACTGTGAAAGAGGATCTTCAGAAACAGTCTTTTATTTAGCCATATGCAAACAGGAAATGTTCTACCATCCTACAAAGTGGTCAGTTTTCGTGACTTTGTGCTTTAGATTCTGAACTTCACTAATGCATTCCAGTGTCTTCACTTCAGTGGGAAGTTAGTTCTCTTCCCTTAGCAAACTTGGTCTCTGAGGAACAATAAACCATTCTTTTGAGCTCAAACCTTGTGAATGACAGCTTTCAATATTCTGGTCTATTTCACCGTGTCAAGTTTTCCTCCCATCCCAGAAAGTCAAGGAGGGCTCTGCTCAACCAGTTCTCAGCCTTGGCTTCCAACACATGGTGCTCACCTGGGAGCTTCAGACACCCTGTTTCCTGATCTCTCCCACAGAGAATCTTCCTTGGGAAGACTGAAACTTGACCCCAAGCCTTTCAAAACTCCAAATGATTTCATAAAAAGCAAATCCATCCTTTTATTTAACTATGATTCCACAAAATCCCCAATTAGTTTACATCAATAAAAAAACCCTTACCCCACCCCTTCTTCCTCTATAAATTGCAAATTTTCTTTGAATTTTTGCTTAAATTCTATCAGCACTTATTTTGCATAGTACATAGAATTTGATATTTAATTCTTCTTATTCAAATTAATATGTTTTATCATCCCAGAAAGATTGTGTATTTTTTTCCTATTTTAGGCCTTTTATAAACCTACAATCACCACTTCAGTATATCAGCATAGACTCTAACTACATTCCAACTATTTGTCCTTATACTCAGATAAGCCTAGTCCTCGTTGCTCATCAAGGAACCTCTCTTTGAGACAAATAGAAGTCAGTACAGAAAGGTACAGCTATTAAAAATGCAGAATTCTGGAGCCCAGTCCCAACTGATACATCTACAACACAACTCCTGCACCTAAGGCTTTTCTGTATGTCAAAAGAGGATGTGAAAAAAAATTGTCTAAGGAGCATGGGGATCAATGTAAGTCTGTGCCTCCTAGTAAGGTGAGAAGCTTCTATAATGTCTCCAGCACGTCTGCCTAAACATGAGCTGAACAGGAACAGAAACAGGTATACTAAAGTGGACAGGGGAAATCCCAAAAAGCCTAAGCCCTACACAAAAACAGGTAACTAAGCAATGCTCAGAGGAGGAAAAGTAGTCTTCCCCGAAGAGGAAGTACACAATGGTTATTGTATACCCAGTATACATGGCCATCCCTGAAACATATAAAAGTAACATTAGACAAGCTGAACAGACTGTATTTGTGTTTTAGAAATATGTGTGTGTTATACATTATATAATATATATATTGTGTGTATATGCATAGCCATATATGTATTTAATATTCATGAAAACAGGCTATGAACTTGAAAGAGAGCAGGGAGGGGTATTTGGAAGATATTAGAAGAAGGAAAAGGAAGGGGATATATTGTAATTATATCATATTCTCAAAGAATAAGAGAAATCACTTAAAATTTTTATTTTAATTTTCAAATAATTATATTTATCAGATAAAATATAATGTTAGGATATATGCACACTCTGCTAAATTATTAAATAGGTCATATTTACATAAACATTGTCTCTTGTAATCAATTCTTCTTTGCAGTGAGAATGTTTAGAACCAACACTGTCAGCAGAACCTTCAATTTGATAGGACAAGGACTGAAATGAGAGTCTGTCACACTCTTCCATTTCCCAAGATGATAATAATATATCTAATAACTTTTAAAACATATGAGAAAAGCATATACATAATTTGAAGGCTATGAATTTGAAAGAACAAAGAGGGGCATATGAGAGTATTCGGAGGAAGTCGAAAGGGGGATACGTACATCACTCCAAAGAAAATACACAATGTCTTACAGGATTATGATGCTGCTTTGTCACTGTTCTCTTGCTGGGAGGAGACATCATGACCAAGGCAACTCTTACACAATAAAGCATTTACTTGGAGACCTTGTTTTCAGTTTCATAAGGTTAGTCCATGACCACAATGAAAAGAAGCAAACAGATGTGGTGATGGAGCACCTGAGATGAATATCCTCATCTGCATGCATTGGTAAGAGGAACAGGGAGAGAGTGGGGGAAAGAGGAAGGAGGGTGAGAGAGAAACGAGAGAGAGAGAGAGAGAGAGAGAGAGAGAGAGAGAGAGAGAGAGAGAGAGAGAGAGAGGAACTGAAGAACTGAAGAGGGCTTTTTGAAACCTCAAAGCCCGACCATAGTGACACACCTCCTACAACAAAGCTATATCTACCCCAACAAGACCATACTTCCTCTTCCTTCTTATTCTTTCCAACAGTGTTATTCTCTCTGGTGATCATTCACTATGAGCTTTTGGGGACCATTCTCATTCAAACTAGCACAGATGTTACTTTTAAACATTTCCTATTGAGTAGAAATAAAAATACGTGTTGTTTTAGGAAGATCCATTTCCAAAGATGTTTTTCAGAAAATGCTGGTTAATAGTGAATCATTATATGACTGCCAACATCTAATGAATACTTTGATCATCCTAAGCACGTTTATTAGAAATATTTAAACGGCTGATTAATCATACTTGTTTCATTTTGCTTTTTCTGTTTTGAAGTAGGATCTGGCTGAGTAGTACAGGTTAAAATCTTCAATTGCTTAGTTTTAATAGTCTTTACTTTAAGAGCAGTTTTGATTTCACATTAAAATTGAACAGAGGCACAGGATTATTTTTAAATATAAATCACCATACACAGCTATAAATAGTTTATACTTTAACTGAATACCAGTCCTGAATTAAACAGTAACTTGGCATATGGCAGAGGAAAGAAATAAAAGGAAGCCTCTTTAAATCAAAAAGTTAAAGATGCTGGGGCGCTAAAGAGAAACGAAAAATGTGTGCAAACAAATGGTGAAATATAAAAAAGAGAGCTGTATTTCATAAAGTTTAAATTCTACTGGGATCAGCCCAATACTTTATAAAAATTCAGACTATATATATATATATATTACATATGTATTTACATATATATTTACATCTGCATCTCATTCATTTCCAGCTGAGTTTGTGAATTTGCACATCACCCACAAAAATAAAAACTATAATCATGATACTTCTTTTTCAAAAACAGCATACAAAAAACAACAGTTTTAAAAGGGACTGTATCAAATTCGACCTCAACCATCCACATGAGCCTCCTTAGGTGGCTGCCATGGGGTCTTTCTGAGCTACATTTGAGTCAAGTCTCATTAGCCTTTAACATTTAGTACAGTTTTAGTTCCTCTCGTAAAGGTTTATTCTGTTAGATGCTAAACAAAGTAAAATAACCATGGTACTTGCACTTAGCAACTTCACATCCCAAATTTTAAAAACAATGCTTCTTGAGTTCTGCTGCTTCACTTTGAAAGTGAAGGGATTTTTTTTTCAATAAGAGTATGCTTTTCCAGCTGGTTTAAAATTCTGTTTAAAACTTAAAAATTTAGTATATGGTTGTCGATGGCTAATTTTTGCAACTGAATCACCATTACTTTCTAATAGTGTTTTAGAATTTGAAAGTATTTCCTCGGACACACATTGTGTCTGTGTATGCGATGGCAGGACAGCGTTTGGAGCATGTGTGTACTAATCCAATCAGCTGTGGCCCTTATAAATGGTGGGGAGATCAAAGCAACTCAGATGTCTCTGTCATTGTCGAGTATAATAAGGACAGCTGATCTGCTGGATCAAAAGAATACCTCACTTTTGCATTTCTCCCTATAGAAATAGTCTCGGTTATGACTAGAGGCTTAGTATCATGTTCATTATTAGCCTGAAGTTTTAAAACTTCCTGTGAAGATCGAAAAGTGTAATGTCCTGAAAATACTTAAGAAACAATTCGGCAACAGTCAGCTGCGATGTTTGGACTGTATTATTTGTTTTTATTCATGCACTGATGTTTACCTTGGAAATTATACTCCACTTATTTCTATTCCTTGAGTGATATTTATAGCACTGCTCTCAGAATCACAAAAAAATATGGGGGTTTATATGAAATGTTTCTGAGAGTTTGAACTACACCTGAAAGATGTTAGTTTATCCTAGTGACAGAAACTTTAGGTAAACACCATTCATAAGGCATGTTGGTGGATCACAACTGTGGTAAACAGTATTAGGCCCAATACTTTAAAGTGTGGATTCTTTCCAGGCCACTGAAATCTCAGCCACAGAAGTCACAGCATTGATGGGGGAGAGTCTTCTGTTTTGTGTTAATTTCATTGGTTAAAGAGACTGCCTTGGCCCTTTAATAGGACACAAAATTAGGTAGGCAGAGTAAACAGACAGAATGCTGGGAGAAAGAAGCCGAGTCAGTGAGTCGCCATGATTCTCCCACTCCAGACAGACGCAGGTTAAGATCTTTCCTGGTAAGCCAGCTCGTGGTGCTACACAGAATATTAGAAATGGGTTAGATCAATATGTAAGAGCTAGCCAATAAGAGGCTGGAACTAATGGGCCATGCAGTGTTTAAAAGAATACAGTTTCCATGTAATTATTTCGGGTATAAAGCTAGCCATGCGGGCGGCCGGGTGCCAGGAACTTAGCCCGCCGCTCCTGCATACAACACAGCATCAGCTACTAGTAAACTTCCAATTTACTAACTGTTTGTCCTTCATATGTATTTTAACTACCCCACATTCTCATTCACCCTAACTCAGTATCACCTGAAAATTTCATATTCTCAACTGAAAGTTTGATATAAATATTACAAGTTAGAGATCTAAACTTGACCTCTGCAGCTTGGTAAGAGGGGGAATGGTGTGGAGGGTGGAGAAGAGGAGTGGGGATAGGGGGAGGGGAGTGGGAGGAGGGTGCAATATTTGGGAGGAGGGGAGGGAAATAGGAAACGGGGAGCAGGTGGAAATATTAATTAAAAAAGAATAAAAAAGAATAAAAAAAAAGAGGAATCCTTTTCAAGTCACTATTTCCAGACAATACTGAGTTATTTTTTTAAATGGCTGCATTTAGGTACAAGTGACCAAAGTTAAGGTATATAATTATGATAGTGATGATGCATCACAAAATCTTCTTTATGTTCAAAGGGACGAATGCTTACACTGCCCTAAGAAGTAGTGTCAGGTTCCCTGAAATTCTTCCATATGTCCCTGTCCCTTTTTTAAGGCAACCGTTGAACTGCTGTCTTTCAATGCTACACTGAATCACTTCCTTAAATTGTGTACATACTGATGAGTTCACCCTGATCCATTGAAGAGTTCGAAACCCATGGCCACACAGATGACAAACTTAGAGGGCAAGAAATAAAAAATCCAGACATGAAAATGGGAAAGTCATAGGGGGGATGGGAGATATTGAGGGACAAGAGTAATCAGAATGCCTTGTATGCATGTATAAAATAGTCAAAGAAAAAAATCAATAAAATAGCAAAAAAATGAAAAATGGATCCTTAAAAATTCTATGGCAAATAATTTAAGAGTCAGTAAAAAGCTAAGATATAGTGTGGTTTTGTATTTTGGGTTTTTACAAAAATGAAGACTTAAAACACAGTCAAATAAATACTAAATGTCCAAACTAAAATCCGACAAAGGATTTTTTTCTCTGAAGAACAGCTGTGTGTGCCTCTTCTAGCACTGTATTAAGTAAACAGAAAATTCAAGCCAGAGCAGGGATGGACAACAGAAGCCTCCAGCCATTTCTGTCCCTTTACTAATTCTATCCTCAGAATTGATGACAGTCAACATTGCTTTAAAACTTGCAGGGGAAAAGAAGATTCCCTCCCCCCGAGGGCTAGTTACCTAATAGCTAGTAATGTGGTTTTATATTCAATACAAAATTCCTACCAGTTTCCTTTTCTCTGGAGAGTTTTTGTCTTCTAGATTATTTCAGAGCATTTTCCCTTATAAAAACAATATATATCATTATGAGAACGTTGAAACAGAGAGTTCTAAAATAAGAAGTAAAGCCATCACGTCTTCTGACCTAGCAATGTCATTCTTCGTACCTGAAAGGTTTGGCTTCTGAATTTCGCTAGAGAGAGACTATGCTCACTCACAGTTCCTCCTTTTGGATTCTGGCATAAATTCTATATTACATGGCTGTTTTAAAAAGAAAGAAAATTAAATAAATTGATAGACCTTTACAAATTTTGTCTGCCAAAGTAGGCTTTTAGTTTTCTAATGACCATAGTAAATCTTTTACCCATGAGTCTCTTTTTTAAAAATTCATTTAGCTTAATTTTATGTTCATTGATATAAAGGTGTCAGATCCCCTGGGACCATAATTAGAGTTGTGAGCTGCCATGTGGGTGCTGACAATTGAACCCATGTCCTCTGGAACAACAGACAGTGATCTTAATAACTGAGCAGTCTCTCCAGCCGCCAGGAGTCTCTTTTTTATGGTCAGCATTTTTCAAAATACACTTGCTCTAAAGAACACCAGTTCTTACCATTTACTTGAGAATCTTTATCAAACGTTAAATGTTAAGTACCACTCCCTATAATACATCTTTGGTAATTATTAGTACTTCTCCCTGAATATCTCTGGTTCATCTCTTTGAGCAAATGGTTGTCTTGTAATCCCTGGACCTCTGCTGATAAAATGAGCTACACCCTATGACTAGTCAGTCAGTTAACAAACCAAAATGGTGCATGTGCTTTGTGAGCCAAGTCTTCAAGAACATTCTTCTTCAGCCATTGGAACAACCAATGTTCTGGATACAACTATGCTACCCGACAGAATCCCAAAGAACAGACCCTTGATAGAGAGCCAATGACCAAGACACAACAGACCAGCAGGTTTTGTTTGGTAAGTCTCAAAGGGCTATTTAGTGGCTGTACCCATACTCCCCAGCTGTGCTAGTTAATTTTACATCTTTCTATCTTTAATGCACCATTTCCTGTTTTATTTCAGTTTGACCCTTTTACTGTTTCCACCAATCCTCTGGACACAGAAACAAAGAGTGTAAATTATAATATGTTTTATTTTTGATTCTTGACATGAATTCTCAATAATTTAAAAGTCATGTTCTCTCTGCCTCTGCCTCCTGAGCATAGGGTTACATTCATGGGCTTCTACATAGAACTTAATGACAGTGGCTTCTGATGGCTGTAGGTTTAGTCACATAAATGACTGAAGAATTAAGTGAGCACCATGAACAATCATTGTTGAAGGGTTCATGTATTTTGTTATTTTGGAAGGGCTCTATTTAAAAACCCTGATGTAAGGTGAGATATGGCACTTTGTGGATAGGATTTTAGAATAATGGGTGGAGAAGAGGTGACACATACTCTTTTCCCACTAGTGGATATGAAAGTTACTCCAAGTGGAAATGAATAAGGACCTTTTAAGGTGACATGTGTCTTACTTAGGGTGTCTATTGCTGTGAAGAGATATCATGACCGTGGCAACTCTTACAATGGAAAGCATTTAACTGGGACTGGCTTATAGTTCAGAGGTTTAGTCCATTATCATTATGGCAGGAAGCATGTTAGCACACACGCTGGCATGGTGCTGGAGAGGTAAAGTGTTCTACATCTGGATCGGCAGTCAGCAGGAAGAAAGAGTGGCACTGGGCCTGGCTTAAGCTTTTAAAACCACAAAATCAGTGGCACGCTTCCTCCAACAAGGCCACAACTCTCGCGAGTGCTAATTCCTATGAACCGTTGGAGGCCATTTTTATTGAAACCACCATAGCATGCCCATTACCCTTTTGGCAGCCTGTCTGAGTGTGAAGTCCCCTCAGCCTCTGGTGTGGGGAATAGGAGTGTTTTAGCCATTGGAAATTGGTCTCAAGGGAAAAAATGAAAGAGAACAGGACCCACGGGATACATAAGGGTGGTCTTGAAAGATTTACTCTTTCCCCAGACTGTGAGTTTTGGAGAGTCAACTCACTGGGAAGAGATTCAGAACATTTGAGGAAAGCACTCCAATATATTATCTCTTTCTGAAATGTGATCAAAACAGATTCATGCCTGTGAAGGCAATCATCTCCCAAAGAAACCATTTGAAGATTATATAATGTCAAAGTAGATGTCTTTTCTCAATTAGCTTTATTCTTTGACCATTTCATACATTCTGACAATGCATTCCAGTTACTGTTACCTCCCACACTCATTTAGCTCCTTCTCACCCCCATCAACATCCCAGTTCCGTGTCACAGTCTCTTTTCCACATCCATATCTTTCTCTTTTGTTTTGTGACCCTCTCAGTTCACCCAGTCATCTCTACGACCAACAGTAAGGAACTATCCACTGGAGTGATATAGTGGGCTCACCAGTGGAATTATCCTCATACATCCATCAGTAGATGGTGGTACCTCCAGGAGGGATAGAGTTCCATTAAACCCTCTTCATGTATGACTAACAGTTGGCAGGCCTATTCTTATACAGGTCAAGTTCAGGGAACTACAGTTGCTGTGAGTTCATGATTTCAATGACTGTGTCATGGCCAGAAATAGCATTTATACCCTTCTTCCTGCTGTCTATCGTCTAGATCTTGCATTCTTTCTATCCCCTCTTTATGGTGCTCCCCAAACCGTGAAGGGTTTACTATAAATGTCCTAGTTAGGAATGAATGACAGAGTTAAATTTCTTTGTCATGTTCTAAGAAGAGAGAATCTAAATTGGAGGTCTCTATAACATTCCTCCTCTCAGAGCTCAGGGAAACCTATGGCACAGCAGATGGAAAGATTATAACAGCCAGAGGTGATGGAGGACACCAGGAAAACAAGGCCTTCTGAGTCAAGTAAGCAAGATGCATATGAGCACCTAGACATTGAAGCAGCAAGCACAGGGCCTACATATATCGGCACCAAGTCCTTTGCTTATATTTTATAGCTATTGGTTTAGTAATTTTATGGGACTCCTGGTTGTAAAAACAAGTGAGTCTCTGACTCTTTGGCCTGATCTTGGGACTCTTTTCCTCCTGTTTGGTTGCTGTGTCCAACTTTCCTATGATAACTTTTGCTTCATCTTTTTATATTTTATTTGGTCATGTTTGGTTGTTATCTCTTAGAAGTCTGGTTTTTTTTTCTAGTTAGAGACAGAAATGGGTGGATCTAGAGGGGATGGGAGGAGGAGTAGGGAGGCAATGGGAGGAGCAGAGGAAGGGAAAACTATAATCAGAGTATATTGTATAATCAATGACTCTATTTTCAATATAAAACATGCTTTGTCAATCAACAATCTTGAATATGTTCCTACCTAAGCACATTTACATCAGCTTCTGTGTGTCCTCTACAGACACATTGTATTGGTGTTTCTCAGGGAACCTGACAAACTAGAACCAGGACAGCTAAAAGGAGAAGAAGAAAAGTTCTACTAATGTCCATTTTGACAACATGGACTCAACCAGGTAGTCTAAAATTACACTAAGCGTAAGAATCACCGCTGGCCATGGTGTGCAGGCAACCCTATTTCTGAGAAACACATCAGATGATTTCCACGGACAATAGACTGAGAAAAATAGAGCAACAGATGGACCTTAATCTATCTTAATCTCTGTAAAATAGTTAATAAAAGGCCAAAAATTACTAGAAATGACTAGAAAACTGGACTGATAAATTTAATAGTTTAATGATTATATGTACGTTGTATTATTGGTCTCACTGAGTCAGAGAATTAGTGACAAGATCCTGATCTTTCTAAAGTTTTCTAAAGGCTTGATGTGTGTCTCATTTACACATAATCTTAGTACATACCCTAAGAGGTTTCATTGTTATTACCAGAAAGAAACAGAAGACTACAGGATATAATTATATATACAGGGTTACATAGCTCAGAAGTGTGAATTCAATGTTTCAAAGTAGGTATTTCTACTCTAGCATTCAAATTCTTACTAACTACCTCGTGTTATTATGGAGAATGTAAACAGGGAAGCCTGCTACTAGAAATGCACTAGCAATGACTCTGTCTAATCTAAGGCACACACAAGTAAAGGGCAGGCTAAGGAAGTGGGAATATATCCATGTGTCTTAGACATCTAGCCACACTGCTGTAGTACTTTTCAGTCTGGTTGCACACTAAAATAATTGGGGAGCTTTATAAATGCTCAGATGTCCAGCCCCGCTAGAGATAAATGGAATGAGAATCCTTGAGGTTAAAGTTCAGACTCAGTGCTTTCTTTCTTAAAAATTCACCGTTTGATACCATTGTCTTTCAAAACACACAATAATTCCTCCTATTTACTTAACATTTCAAAGTGTACATTTGCTTATGCAGATGTTCACTTTGCCTTTGCTTTAGAAGAATGAAAATAATGTAAGCAAAATTCTTACATAGCTTTTGGGGCGCTTGCAGTGGGCTGAATATAAATGCTTAATTGCCAACAGTGCAGTTATAACTTTATTCAAGGCTTTTTCTCTTTATTAAAGTCAATTTGAAGATGATGCTAGGACAATTTGATTGTTTAGAATAACAATTACAAGAAGTCTCTTATGACATTCAGAAGCCATTCCTCCTCCTAACCAAGGACTTCTACACCACCTCTCTCTTTTCTGTAGTAAACTGATTATTTTGGAACACACTCATGCCTGGTGAATGAAATGTCAGATTTCTTCACATTCCTTTCTTGGATCCCATCCATCTAAGTAGCCAGGGTCCTTCATCTCTACCTGACACTTTTAAAGCTTTGTACCAAACATCTGTTTTCCATTTTGAAAATGTCGACTTGTCCATCTTGAATGGGCATTGGGTAAAGCAGACAAGTCCTGCTTTGTCTAAGGAACCCATCTTGATTGTTATGCCAAAACCATATTTGCTCCATTAATCAGATTCCCTAACAACCCAGAAAAGGCAATGGGCAGTGGTAATCCTGCAGCCTAGTTTCTCTATTAGCCATTCAGAGAGCACTGTGAACTGAGCAATAAAACACGCTCTTTCTCTGAAGTTACGTTTTCCTGCAACACCTTGTTCCTTGCTCAACTGGAAGTTAAGTACTGCAGTCACCGAGGAAATCTAGGGAGATTTGTGCCTTGCAACTGTTGATCTCCTAAGTCGTCACATGTCCCTTTCTCTAATACATCACTCCGTAGCTAGCTCTGCATTTCCAATCAGCAGACCTAGCCCAGGACTTGACATTCAGATTTCCTGGATACCTAGAAGTGTCCCATAGGTTGATATCTGGGAAACTAAACTCTCTACCTAACCGAACAAGGACATTCTTTGCCTCCCTTTGCACAACCTTTGGGGCATGAAGCTTTTGAAATTTGGAGGTGACTCAGAGTAGAATTTCACCACTCCAGAACATGCTCTCCAATGGTAGAATTTGGGGAAACTGGCTTAAACTAGGAGGTACGGCCTTGGCTTTTCTTCATTGGTCCCACATGCATTTTTTATATCCTGAATCCATTTCAGGCCTATGTGGGTCATGGTCATTTCTCAAAGCCTCCAGCTCTCTGGAACTTGGACGATTTATGAATATCCAGTACTGTCTGCCAAGTCACACACATGTAAGTTGGCCCTCACTTAGAAGCAATGTCTCCAGTGTTTCCAATGTGCTTTTCTTCACGTGGCTCTGAGTTTTTTGGTTGACTGTCAGCCTGATCTCCTTAAGGCTGAGTGAATGACCCAGGCTGCCTCTGGCAGCTCCCTGACTTGCCGGGCTGCTACTGTTTCCTCTCCCAAGACATCTGCTTCATGCCTGCTTCAGATAGTACTTCATTATGTCCTGGAAATGTTTCTCACCACTCCGTGTGCCATTGTGTGTCACTGCCTTTGAAGTTAATGTGAATTTTATGTGATGATAAGACATACATCAGAGTGTGGCTAAGAATTATGACCCACTGCATTAAAAAAAATAGAAGGTTCTCTTTTTCATTTGTTAAGTTCAAAACACCAAAACTCTAGTCTCCGTCTCACAGGCAGATCGAAGTGAGGAAGGAATTACTTCCTCAAGAAGAGTGGACCTTTGTAAAGGATATAGAACACTTATATATCTGCAATAGTGAAGAGTTTTACTGTTTCCCAAAGTTCCTAGTGAAACTATAGGGATACCTACATTTTATATTGGGCTTTGGGTTAGTGTCTAATGGGATTCTATGAGGCTTTGAACAACCAAATCACATAGAGATTGTCTGAATAGGTCTTAGATCTATAAATACTTGCTGATTAACAAGAAAGATTTAATTATAAAAGTTTGGAGACTGCACCATTGTAGGATGTTGCAGAATAAACCAATAGAATAGATTTTTCTCATTAAATTGAGGTAAGATCCAACCTTTCAGTTCCTGGTATCATATTTTCTACCTTTTGCAGATGTGGAAAGTGAGAAATTGACCTAATAGGTCATTTACTTGCCTAGAAGTCACCAAGCTAGGGCAATGGCTGAGTAAAATGCTTGCTGAGCAAACATGAGGATCTGAATTTGGATCTCTAGCATCCATCTAAAAGTGGAGCATGGCCACATGCTTTTAATGACAATGGCAGAACTGAGGTATAGATACCCCAGAACTAAGGCATAGATACCCCAGAACTTGGGGCCTCCTGAGCAGGCAGTCTAATGGAAAGTAGCAAGGTTTAATGACAGAACTCTCTCAAACATCATGAAAAGTAGTAGTTGAGATAGACATGCCACTATCAATCCCTGGCCTCTACAGTCACCTGCACAAGTGTGTGTACCACAGGCACGTGTCTGTATAAGCATACAACACATACACACACAAGTCACAGTGCTTGTAATGGAAGCAAGCTGAAGCTGCAGGACACCTTGGTAACTATTTGTCAAGGGGTCACAATGGCAGAAGTCTACAAAGCAGAAGAACCACTCTTGAGTGAAATAGACGTTTGGATCACAAATGTTTCGTAGTTATGCCTTGCACCCAGCGCTGTCAGTTCTCTGTGTCCTTTGCGACATTGATCTATTTTATTGGCATCCACAAATAGATAATTTGTAGGAGACAAAGGGGGAAGTGAGGCGAAATCTATACTACCTGTGCCTCCGAGCTGTCGATTTTTAACCTGTTATAGCGCAATGCTATTGAATTCTAAGTTCACATGAAAAAAAAATTATCCTCCAGAAAGATAGTTGTTTCCAAGGGGCTACAAATCTATCTTTCCTAGAATAACTTTGACTACAAAACTGAGAACAGTAACCCATTTGCTCTGCTTAGCCATTTGACACTATACAGTTCATTTAAACACTGGGGTACCAGTTTTCAGGTTGATAAATTAATGGTTATTCTTCTGAAATATTTTTACCTTATTATAGGAAAAAAGAATTATTCTTAATAATAAAAACAAAAGAAAGTAGCTTAGTGCTAGAGTAGTTGCCTAGCATAGACAAATCTCTGGATTTGATCCCAACACTTGAACAACAAAATGTAGTTGACATATTTGAGAGAATGTGGTTTCATTTGGTATAGCTTCAGTCAAATATTGTTTGTTTTATAGATTCCTTTTCAAAACAATACTTCAATAATAATTTGTAACACATTACCTCCCATGAACTTGTTCCCTTTAAACTGCATAAACTCTTCCTTTCTTCATTGCACACATTCTTAAAAGCATGCATAAGGAAAAGAACTCATCATTTTTCCTTGATCTGGTTCCGCTATAGCTGTGATAATATATATGGTGTAATAATTCTCCATTAGAAGATGACATCTCCTTGAAAGGATCTCTTGTTACCTAAGTGTTTCTTTTATTAAATTATTGGCACTATTTTCCCAGTTGTGTTAAATAAGGAAAATGGACAGAGGGAAATGAAGGCAGACTTTGACTTGAGGCTGACGAAGAAGACAATAAAGATATCAGGAAAATGTCACAAATGTCACAACAGCTTTTAGATTTCAAATTCCAAGTTTGCACCCCATGAAGTTTTCAACCTTGCCTATAAACCACTCACGGCATCCTTCATTGACAATGTAGAGAAAGTGTGAGAAAGGTGTGAAGATGGCATGTGCCAATCAACTTCTGTCTTCAGTAGATATTCACAGTGGATATAAACCAAATCCTTTTATTTAAACAATCTTTTTTATTTCACATACCAATCCCAGTTACCTCTACCTCCATTGCTCCCACTTTCCCCACCCCATCCCCTACCCATTCCTCAGAGAGGGTGAGACATCCCATGGGGAGTCAACAAAGTCTTTGAGAGAGGACCAAAGCCCTCCCACTGTATCTAAGCTGAGCAAGGTATCTCTCTGTAGGGAATGGGCTCCAAGAAGTCATATACCTAGCATGTACAAGATATCAACTGTTTGTTAAGAATAATTAAACTAGATAATTATATGGAAGATGATCATAATGTAGACTATGAAGTACCAATATATGTATCATTATTACAATTATATAAAGTATATATAATTTTTAGCTTTAAAAATCAGTTAGAATACATTCGCATACAGTTCTCCGTATGTCATTTAATAGCTATGAAAGAATACAATTTGTCCTTCATTTTCTGAAATGTCAATGATTTCCCTATAATTTTAAAAGAAAAGTAAGATTTTAAAAATCATTGCTGATTATCAGTTGTAAATAAAACCCAATGACATTATTATTCTTTATGAAACATTACAATGGACTGTTTTACACATGAATTACTCTAATACAAACGTAGCACTGAATCTGGAAACCCTATGAACACATGGTGATTACAACATGAATCCTAATCATTGCTTCCAAACAGTTCTCCGGATCTGTTCTCATTGGTTATTTTTTTTTTTGGTGGTGGTGGGGGGGGTTGCTTTCTTCTCATTTCTCAAGTAAACATTGTAATTAAAGATGCCTGCAGTCTTAACTTGGGGAAATAGTTTAAGATTATTTGTGATGCAGAGATCTTTATACTCAGCCTATGAAATGAACCATTAACTTTCTTTGTCTATAAAATAAAACAAACCATTAACCTGTGAACCTAAACTTCAAACTCTTTTCTATCCATACTCTGGCTTTCCTCTGTCTTTGATTCATTCTTCCTTTCAGTCCCTAGGTCTCAAGAATGTCTCAGGAACTTTTTGAGTCATTCCCTTCAATTAATTGAAGATAACCCTTCAATTAAATATATTGAATTTGTGTTCATCCAGCTGGAGAAAATATTACTTCTCTTTTCACTTCCTAAGGAAATGATCATAGTAAAGTTGAATTTATAAAGAAATGCAGTGGAAAAAAAGTTAAATTCAAACTTCACATTGCCAAATCTACCCTTCTCCAAAGAGACAACCACTGCCAATATAAACATGTTACGTGTGTTCTGTGTATGGAGATTTGTGCTTTTAAACCACTACTTTGAGATCAATTGCTCTCTTTCCACACAAGGTGCACATGTGCAAGCACATAGGATGTGTGGCTAAATCTTATGTACAGATCTCATGTAACAATTAAAGTACTCAACTTAAATGCTTGTTTGCAAAGAGGAGATGTTATTATAGCTATAATTGGTAACCAAAGTGCTATTTCTTATGATAGATTTTCCTTTCTTCTCACAACTGTTTAATGTAGAGTTGTAGTTTTTAAAATGTTCATTTAAATCTTGTGTTTCTTTTCTTTTCTTGCTCAGCTTTATGTTCATTTTGGTCGAGGTTTTCGTGGTTCGTTCCCGTTACTCTTTAGAAGAGCATTTATGCAGTAGAGTCGCAAGTCTGATGGCTCTTTATGTTCATTTCTCTCTCTGTTTGATACGGGCATCTTTCATGTTACAAGGACAAGCTTCCCTTCCTTTTGCTTATATTTTATGTACTGAATTTTTAACTGAAATTCTGCAGCTATTAAATGGATTCCTATTGTTTTCTCTCCTTTTCCTATGTGGTATTTTTCTCACCTATTTTTGTTATAACTTTTCTTGAATGTATTTGGCAGTTCCATATGTGCTATAGTACATTCTGACTCCTGTCATCTTCTGGCCTGTCCGAAACACCCAAACCTTGTTGTCCTCTCTTCCCTATTAGTCCCTTTCCCATCCACATTTTTACTTTAAAATATTTTATTAATTCTTTTTAATCCTTTTTAATTTTGAGACTGTGATTTAATCACTTTTGTCCCTTCTCTTTCCTTGCTCTAAACACTCCCATGTAGCCCTCCCCATGCTCCTTCAGATTTATGATTTCTTCACTAATTGCTCTTGTATACTATATATATTTATATATTCCTAAATATAACCTTTTCAGTTTGTTCAATCTCAGTGGTCCATGAGTCAGGACCCCTTTAGAGGTAGAACAACCCTTTCACGGGGTCACTTAAGATCATCAGAAAGCCCTGATAATTATAGTGTGATTCATAACAGTAGCAAACTTCCAGTTATGAGGTAGCAAGAAAAATAATTTTATGGTTGAGGGTCACCACAACATGAGAAACTGTTTTAAAGGGTTGCAGCCTCATGAAGGTTAAAAACGCTCCATGTTTGTATGTCTTCAGAGCAGAACATGAGGCAACATACAACAAATTGGTGTGCTCTCTGGGGAAGACCATGTCTCCTGTCCCCAGTTTTACTCAGTTGCCTGTAGTTCTTGTACAGGGTTGAATCCTGTGGGCTTTTGACTATCCGATTTTGCATCAGTGATATTTTATTTCTTTTGATATTTCCTATGGCAAAAGAAATTGCTTATCGTATTTTTCAATTTTTAATATTTAGTTTTTTATTAATATTCATATTATGTTATGATCTATTTCTTTGATGATAAAAAATGTCTATAGGATGCATTTTAAAAATTCAAACAATTAATCATGCAAATGAACTGTAAGGTATGTTTATGCATGTGGGTATATTTCAAAAACTTGACTCAGAAATCTGAAAGTTATAGAACTTCTAATATAATTAGAGAGAATTTAGATAGCTTATTTTGTAATTTCTTCTCTCATTTCTCAAGTACATTTATGTGGCAATTTTCTATTAAGTTATTCACTAAGTTAGCATTACTATACAGTCTTTACCAAAGAGTAGGTAATGATAATTTTGCATTTTTGAAATACTGATGTACCCTAATGTTGATAGACACTACCTCATTAACTTTTTACTTTAAAATTATACTTAATTATATTGTTTACATAAATAGATGATGGACAGACAGACAGAGAAGGTAGACCATTCTCAAACTACCAAATTCCTCTCAGACATAATTTACTTCACTGTCTGTTCAATTTCCTTCATCTAGTTTCTGGATATTTTCTTAAAGAATTTACCTTTCTATTTTAGTTAAACTCTTTGTGATCTAGGCTTCTAGCACTACCTTTTATAGCTCATCTCTTTCCCTATTTTTCATATTTTATTGAACATGCTCCTATCAGCCTGCGTATCTCTAGTACAGTGATTCTCAGCCTTCTTAATGCTGCAGCCCTTGAATACAGTCTCTCATGTTGTGGTGACCCCCACCATAGAATTATTTTTATTTCTATTTCCTAACTGTAATTTTGCTACTGTTAGGAATCATAATGTAAATATCTGTATTTTCTGTTGGTCTTAGGCCACCCCTGTGAAAGGGTCATGTGACCCCAAAGGAGTTGTGGTCCACAAATTGAGAACTGCTGCTCTCAGAGGGTGGGATTTAGAAAGCTGTAGATCACTTTGATAAGGAATAGGGAATGTTTTTCACAATGCAGGTCTTTCCTTAGCTCTAGATTATATACTCCCAAACACCAGGTTGATGTCTAATCTCATAAATAATATTTATCTCTGCACACATTATTTTTCCTATATACTCATCTCCATGGAGAAGTTTAAATTAAGGACAGCAGGAATTAACAATAACTAATAATGAAATGTGTTATAACAAATGTTATTTTATTAATTTTTTTTTTGCTTCTGTGATGAAGCACTATGACCAAGGAAACAAAAACAAAAACAAAACAAAACAAAAAAAGAAGTATTGAATTTTGCTCACATCAGAAACTTTAAGTAGGAGGCAGAAAACACAAGGGGCATTACATGTGGTCTTGAAAACCTCAAAGCTCACAACCAGTGATATTCCTCCTTCAAAAAAAGCCACATTCCTTAATCCTTCCCAAACACTTCCACCAGCTGTGGACCAGGCATTCAAGCATATGAGACTATGGGGACCATTCTCACTCAGATCACCAGAGGTACTAAAAACCTATACAACATTTATTAAGGCATTTTCCATTTGCTTTTTGGGATATTTTCCACCACAGGTAATTGAAAGTGGGAAGAGATAAAACATGGATATTGTGCCAAGGGACACTTTATACTAGATGCAGCTCCACAATATCTGTCTTGTCTTCTGCACAGGCAATGGATCCTAGAAGACTTCCTGAGTTGGTGCTTGGCTAAGCCTCTCTGTGGGCTTTATGGTCACCACTGCATCGTGTCTTTCAATCATATAGTTCAGTTCCTTTAATATGTGAAAAAGTTTGGTTTTGCTCCACAAGATTTCTTTCCCTTATACAACTAACACACTTTTAGGGCTAGAGAGATGGCGTGGTGGCTCTGAGTACTTGCTGATCTTTGTGAAAAGCTGGGCTTTGGTTCCTTGTACCCATCTCAGGAGGCTCACAATTGCCTGTAACTTCCACTCCAGAAGATCTAACACCCTTTTTGGCCCTTGCAGGTTCTTGCACACAGGTGAACATAAGTACACACACACACACTCAGTAAAAATCAAATAACCCTTGGTATTATAGTTGTTAAAAGACAATAAAGTGTATGAAATCTCTACAAGGGTGAAATTCTAATGTGCTTTGCTTTTCCATGCTCCCAAACATTCTTCAATATTATCAGGAAAGACTAGAATTTTGTCCTGCTATTTAACTGGTTTATAGTTGTTGGCTTAACTGTTTTGCTTTTATCCACTCATTTTATACCTTTCAATAATATTTTGAAATTGCTGTTCCTGGTTTACATATCAAAAACATTCTTGTCTGCTTTATACATGGAGAGCAGGCTGTAACTTCCTTATACCATACTGTGTAGATAGACTCAGCCTGAAATTTATGTCATTATTTATTTCAGCGGTGCATATTTTATTTTTCTGCTCTGGTGTTAATTTTCTTTTCTGTTTTGTTTTCTTGGAATTCTAGTTAATTGTACATGCATGAAGGAGTGAAAATAATTTATTATTTCATTTTCTATTTTGTTAAATTTGCTTTTGAAAGTACCCACATCCTTATATTGGATTTTAATTCCATAACTCTGTGCTATTTAACCTTTAAAAATCATGTTATTTTCTTAGTGACGTGAGATTTAGATGCAGAAATCTGATGTGCCCTTTCATACTTGGGTATGTACTTATTGACTTCTATAATTCTGGTAAGTCCTATTATTTCACTCTGATTGTACAAGTTTTTTTTTTTTTTAACTCATTTCAATCTGACCTCCAGAGAATGGAGCCCTCTAATATAGAATCTCTGATTATTGTTCACTGTCTCCTTGGGATGCAGCCACTCATTTTTCTGGAAGAGCATTGGTGATCTCTATCTGTCTTGTCCTTTATCTCTGCCTGTTCTTTGGGGATAACCATACTATTGTCTTGGCTTCAGATGGGAATGAGCATCCATGGTGTGCAAAGCTCTCAGCAATGGATTGTTACTGTTGTTCAATCTCTAATTAGTTCTCACCCCTATGAACTGCAAAATACATTTGTCTATCTATGCCAATATGTCCTTCATGATGGTTGTGTAAGCTGTTTTGTTACAGTAATGCTAATTTCTAAAAGGTATGTTTTCTCTCTTTCTATCTTTTATAACTAACTGAAAGTTCTTTATATTTTGTCGTGTCGAATGTTTCCTCAGTTGTGAGTTAATTCTGAGAGCAGGGGTTCTGTAATGACATGAACACAACATCTAGAACGTTGTGAATTATACATCCGGATGAGGAAGGAATCAGATAAAAGACCCATTAGAATGTGAACATCTATGATAGTCACTAGTGAGCGATATTAGGTGGCGGGGTGGGGAGACAGCAAGGTAAACACAAGAACAATCAGATGGAGCAGTTCCCGAGTCACGTGCTGCTTTATAACTCCTCCCTGTGCATTGTCTCTTCCACTTCTGATTCTTTTAGAGAGACCTAGAACTCTAGTGAGAGATGATGGCTTTCTTCACATCTTCAGTGTGCCAAGGGACGGAGTCTTCTTCCTTCTCACTGCCCCCTGAGGACTGTCTAACCTACGGCTGCTTTCCACTGTGTTAGGTGTGACTTTCACACTTGTTCTTGATCTACACTCTCAGTGCACCAGTATGGCTACAATAACATACGTTATGTATCCAGGTTTCATTATCTCTGAGCCTAGTCCCCACTCCGCAGATGGCCAATGGTTATTACACAACATAGAGATGCTCAGGCTTTTAATCTTTCCTCTGCAATCATTCTTTAACTTTTGGTGCCCAAATCCATGTCTATGCCACACCCGTTTGGATATTTGAAAATTGCTTCCTCCATTCCTTTATTTCTAATCCTATTTGGTAATCCATTTGCCTTGACTGCACTGACTTACCTATTCTGCTGGCTCAGTTTTCTTTCTCACCTATCCATTACAAGCACGTCAGACAGTATTGCAAGCACACATTTTGCCCATTTATAGTATATAATGCTAGTACTTTCTAATTTTGGAGTCTACCTGTAAAATTATTTTTAAATGAGAAAATTATTTTTAAATTATAAGTATTTTTTGTACTTAAGGTACATTTGGTTGAATGTTTCCATTTCCAGACTGTTTATGTTCTTAAGATATTAAATTATTTATGAAATCAGTAAGATAATCTTTTGACAGTATAGCTGAAACTATACAAAGACAGACTATAATTTTCAACATTTAAAATCTTCATATTACAGAAAATTCTTTAACTTTTACTCTTAGAATTTTTCTCAGTTCTCCTTCCTTGAAGAAGACTGTAATTATGCTGAGATTAAGATTTCAGTTTTCATTGTTTTAAAGTTAGAGGAGTAATAGAATGTTAAAACCAGATTTTAGAAAGGGGAATGATTGCATTCATTTTATATTTGGTTAATTTCGAATGGTTTGAGCAATTGAGGTCAAGCATGTCAAGGTGGAGTAAAGAAAATACCAAGCATGATTTTTTTCCTCCAGAGAAATTATGACCAACTGAGAAAGAGGAAAGCTATAATCAGTGTGTCTTTTATTTATGGTATTACCTATATAGCTATAAATAATAAGGATATCCTAATCATTTCAACTACTGTAGGAATGCAAGTAGCTTTGCAGTGAAAAACGGTCACTTTTTTTTTTTTCAAAAAGTACAGCGTGCCTATATATCATCTAGACAAGAAGAGCAGCCTCTAAACGGCGAAATTCCAGCAGCAGATAAGTAGGCGAAATGGTCACGATCAGAGAAGGGCACGGGTCAGACAGAGTACACTCTCACACTAAATTCCCTTGTCTCTTCCCCACACGCTTGAGGTGGGGGCACCGAACGACCAAGGTAATTATCAAAGACTTCGCCTTTACTTTCCATTTTAAAAGATTATGTAGTATTTAAAGATTACTAATGGCTAGAACCTTTCAGTTTAAAATTGAATATTTCATCCTAGGGTCCAAAATAAAGAATGGAACAAGACAGTGAAAAATGGAGCATGGTCCTCAAGCAAGCCGATGTTTTATTGTTCGGCAGTGCTGTTAGCCTCAGCTACTC
Source organism: Chionomys nivalis (assembly GCF_950005125.1). Classification (NCBI taxonomy): domain Eukaryota; kingdom Metazoa; phylum Chordata; class Mammalia; order Rodentia; family Cricetidae; genus Chionomys; species Chionomys nivalis. The sequence goes on from NC_080103.1 coordinate 39,072,935, forward strand.
AAAGACGGACGAGACGCTTTGGAAGGTCTACGTGTTCAGGACTATGGCCTATTAAACTACCCATCCTCAAAGTACATTTCCTGCCCAATATCAAACTTTCTCCTCCCAAAGTTCTCAAAGGAAACCAACAGTCTTCGTGGTCCTTGGACCTATGGCACGGACAAGGCAAAGGAAAAGACTACAAAAAGGCGAAAAGGCGCTCGGGCACATGCGAATGACTGATTCTTGTAAAGATGCCAACACGGTACCCCAAATGTTTGTAAAAGGCAACACTGCAAAGTCCAGCCTGTTGGCCTCTCTTACTGTCCCACCTATCACACGTCTCTTAATACGCTTCTACCTCCGAGCAAAGGTGACACATGGCTGCCCTGAAGGTTCTACCTGAGTGCCACCTTCCACAGAATATCATGAACAGAAAGATTTTAGGATAGTATCACCCTGTGGTCTGTTCGTAAGTGCCCATTTGTGTGGCCTGTACAAAGTGCCCGTTTGTGTGGCCCATTCAGTGTGCAGTTGTTTGGCCTGTTTTCAGTTCCATTTCATGAGGGCTGTGTTCGGGACTGTGTCTCTGAACTCAGCAGGAGCTGTTTTTCTCTGAGCCACAGAAAAAATGTAAACAGGTATTACAGTTTTTGGAGGCACTGCCTTGGAATTTCCTCTCTATTTTGCAGCCCCGTTCCTGCCCTCCATGTGCCAAAAGCGGACTGGTTCCGACAAAGCAGCCTCGCAAAGGCAAGGGCTGAGCTATCAACAATGTGATTGTCTTTCGAAAATGCGCAGAAGAAAGAACTGACATTTTGACGTGCCAGGGAAACCCGACAAAGTACACCGGGGATTACGCCTTCCCGCCATTGTAATCCACTAACTTCTTGTTGTTAGTTTTTAATCCAACATCATGTCTAGACATTTTCTTCTGTACCTCCAACAAAGCTTTGGGAAAAATACAGCCCATCCCCACATGCTTCTACTGCCTTCAGCTATTATTCCTGGCCAACTGTGTGCTCTCTTCTAAGTTTGGACTTTTTGTCTTTCTAAGACTATGGGATTCTGCTATGAGTATAAAAGCAGACAAGAAACACAGGTACTTGAGGTTCCTTTGAGAAGATTAATTTAATATTCCCTTGAAACAAGTGTTAGGTAAACAATAGAGGATATTGCTATAACTTCTAGAAAACGTGTATGCAGTGTAACTAATGCATAAATGATGACGTGGTTGCATTAAAAAGAACAAGTTTGAAAATCTTAAATGTGCCTAAATACTCTCTAAATAAAGAAAATATACTTCAAAATAGAAGAAAAGGTTTTGGTTTTTTTTTTTTTTTTAATCAGAGCACTTATTATTGGAACAGATTTGCAAAAGTGAAGAAGAATTTAAATGTGATGGAGAAAGCCATTCCTTCTGGCTCTTGGCTTTCCCCACCACCAAATCAATTTACAACAGCTCCTGGACAAGAAAGGAGCCTTGCAGGCTTTTAAACTCTGCACCACAGAACAGGAGACAAAGCGAGTTGGTGCAGAATAATTTGCAATTTCCTGCGAAATGACTTCCATGAAGTTGTGTAAAGTCATCCAGAACTGCAAAACTGATCCTACAGATCAAATAAATATGAGAACATTTCAATCGTTCACTAAACCATGTTGGCTTTTCATTCCAGTCAGCAGCCAACTGGATGTTTGCAAGCTAGAGGAATTTTAAATAATTTTTCATGGGAGCAACTTTAAAAAAAAAAAAGAAAAAAACAAAACAAAACCCATATTTTCTGTCATGTTTTTGTATTAACTTTTGAGCTCTATTAATTTAAGGGCAAGAGCCCAAACTAGGAGTCATAAACAATACTTATAAATCTGTTAACCAAATAGCTTAGAATTCATAATCTGTGTCTACAAATAGCCTCACTCTTGGAACGTAACACACTAGAGAGACTGGTGGTCTTTTTAGTGATCTGTGAACAACACAAATTTATAAGGAGCTAAATATACTCATTTTAAATAAACTACAGTTATTCTTGAATATCAAAGATAAAAGAGACCAGAGAGCTTGGAAGGAAAGAAGTAAGCTGTGTTTGAGTGAAGACCCCAGGTAACAAGAGTCACGGGGTGTAAGCTTGCGTGTGTGTGCGCGTGCGCGTGTGTGTGCACATGTTGGTTTGATACATGTACTTGAGTGCTTGAGTTAGGGTTAGTAACAATAGATGTTTCTGGTACAGAACTTGGGAAAAGAATGAAGAATTGCCCTTGAGTACTGCAGCTCCCACACAAATACTTTTTCAAGTGTAACTTAGTGTTGGTTATGCTGTATAAGTCAAGTATTTAATCTTCTGGTCTGTGTACTTACCGAAAAATAAGGTATTTATTTAGAATACTCAGACTGTGAAAGTCTTTGAAAAAATTAATTGGACCTACATCATGAGTCAAACAGAAAAAGTAATTTTTTTCTCACCTACTTTCTGAGCCAGTGTCATATATAATGTACCATCAAAGCATGCATTTAGTATGAATAGAAAGGCAAATAATACACACTACTGTCTGCCTTTAGACTCTCCCCCCTTTCTCTCTCTCTCTCTCTCTCTCTCTCTCTCTCCTTTTGTCCATCCCTCCATCTATCTATCTATCTATCTATCTATCTATCTATCTATCTATCATCTATCTCTATCATCTATGTGTGTGTGTGTGTGTGTGTGTGTGTGTGTGTGTGTGTAAAAGAGAAAAACAAGCAACTTGTTTGGGACTGTAAGAGCAGAATCTGAAGGAGAGTGGTGAGCTCACTTATTCAGGTGGATCAGATGTCATAGCTATTGCCAGGAAAAGACAGAAATATTAACCAGAAAGTGCTCTAAACATTCTTTTCTTCCTGGGAATTTCTATTTCCCTCTCTGCAGTTTCTTGGAATTCTTCTTTTTTTTTTTTTGCCATTTTATTCAGACATTGGTAAACTATAAAATCCAAATGAACAGTTTTCATGGTTCTTGTTAGTTGCAATCCAATGTAAAGACAATAATAGAAGCATATAGACAAGTTAGCTGCTTGATAGTAAGAATGTCATTTGGAAGGTTAATGGAGTTCAAACCTCTGTCTCCTGAATAGTCGGCTCTTGATCTTATGCATTTTCCTGTGCCCTCTGAAGGTTCTAGTTGTCTTGGGTGTAGGATGTGTGAACTTACCTCCTTGTCAAAAGAGTTTAGTGACTGAGCTACTAAGTGTGTTTAATTCAGTGTCCTTGTTTCTAGCCTGGTCTACAAGAGCTAGTTCCAGGACAGGCTCCAAAACCACAGAGAAACCCTGTCTCGAAAAACCAAAAAAAAAAAAAAAAAAAAAAAAAAAAAACAACAACAACAACAAAAAAACTAAACAAAACAATAAATCTTGGAATTCTTGTACCTGAAACACAGGGTGTCAATGAGTTTGTTAGCCTTTTCATCAATTACCTGTTTAGCAGCTCCCCATGTCAGCCACTATTCTGGGCCCCGTGGGTCTCTCCTACCCACAAAACAACTTAGATGCTATAGTAGGAGTCAGGCGAAAGCAGCAAAAAGTAAATGCATCACACCCTGTAAAGTCAGGATGTGAGTTTCATCTTGTCAAAGTCGCCCTTTTAGCAAAGAAAAAATATCAATATGAGAACTTAATTGGTAATGAATGCTAGGCATGGTTTTCATAATAAAACAGCCACAGACATCTGATGCAGTAGAATTCAAATATGCACAAACGCAGAATGTCAAAATAATTTCATATTTAAATTTAGATACCACAGAGCTCTGCTGATTAAAACCTTCCCGCTATTAGGAATATCTCGTTGGAAGAGTCAACAAGCATTAATAGGGTTATTTGATCACTGTTTAGCTGAACCATCGTATGTAGTCAGAGAATAAGCTATGCCTAAAGTAGCATTTACATAACATTCATGAAAATGTATCACATAAAATACACTTTTCTTCTAAAAATCTTAATAATAGTCAACTCATTTATTCTCTTATAATAATATAATTTTAAAGTAATGTTAAATATTATTATTTTTACACAGATGGGCCTTATTTTTTAAGTCCAATCTAATTTGGAATAGAATGAACTTTTATGGAAATGAATGATACAGTGATGTTGATTACTTATGAATGTCTGTGTCTTGGATAATGTGAATGAACACATTTGAAATATAGCACTTTTCATGAAAAATGCATATTGGAAGTCACAGTTCACCCTCTAATAAATCGCCAAAACAAAAAGGATTAGGTGATAGTTTATAACTTTTGCTACAGATTTTTTTTTCTCTTGCAAGTTTGGCCTACCTAAGTTCTGTGGAGGAAGTGGTACTTGGGGATCAGGCTAGGAGAATCTTCATTGCTGGGAGATTGCCAAAAGAGACCTAGTACAGCTGTCATTTGACACCTGTCCTCTCTTCAAAAGCAGGGGGTGACATTCATAGAGAAACCAGAGCTATGTGGATTAAAGGAAACTACTAAAAGATGGATGGCCTATTGTTTCTGATCTTTTGGGCACCAGGATAATTGCTAAGGGACTAACATCAAGTTTGACGGAAATCAACATTGTATGATTGTCCTTCCCAACATATGATCCACTGGGGGCTTTTCAACTGGAAAACACAATCCAACAAATCACCAAATATTATTAAACATGCTCATGAGCAGCAAAAGAAATGTTCTTACATTTATTGTTGAGGAGAGATGCCAATAAAGAGTAACTTTAATGCACAGGGGGCAATCTAGCAACCTCATACGAATAGTTAAATGACGGGCCCCGCTGCTGTTCACATGAGGACAGCAGGGTGCTTAGCACTAGTGATGATTCTGCTGCCACAGAGTGATAGCAATAAATTTAGCACAGCAGAAAAAAAAAAAAGTCTATTTCCAATAAAGACAAAAAAATTAACACATCGGCATTCTATAAAGAATGCAAGAAGGCAGGGTTCACTTTCTACTGGTCTAAATCGCTCCTCTAAGCTGAGTGCTGTGCTCTGTCGCCACTCTCACGTCTTTAGAAAGAAAGGCAAATTGGAGGAAGTTCAAAGGCAAGCAAGGGAACTGATAAGAGGCTGGAAAGAAGGCAGACCTGTGAGTGGTGGACATGTTTGGGCTAGAGGAGAAACACATAAGAAGAGACATGTTAAATGTCTGCAAACATTTAGGGGCGTTATTGGAGGAGAAAGGATAAACTTTGGTCATCATTAGGAAAAGGTGAGAAGCCAGAAACTTACGCCATTCATGAGACTCTCTCAGACTAATTCATTTGCTTTGCACTTGGGGCAATTTGTTTACCTCTGTAGCCTGACATCATTCAAGTTCAAGTACCCAGGCACAGACAGCATGCGCTTTTAGACCCAAGGGCACCGAAAGCTCACAAATCAATGTTCATGGGTAAAACCTAGCTGACAAGAAATATATGGCCTTTATCCTCCGAGGCAAGTAGCCCGAAGAGGTGTAGGGGGCCTCACTCCTACTTAAGATTCCACAGAGGGCTCAGAAGTTACACAGCATTAGGGAGAGTTGAAGAAGAGGGAATACTATTTCTGTCAAACGAGGGGACACTTTGAGGTTCTGTTAGGAGCTCTAAGGAAAGCCCTTTACGCACTGATGTTGCTAGAACGTACTAGCTAACTATGACCACTAAGTGAGGCGAGATTCCCTTTCTTCCACGCAGTAGACCTTAATTTCCTTTCTCTTCTCTTACCCCTGCCTCCCAGCAGGCAATCAGTAATACAGGGGGCAAGGAACTGAGGGAGTATAAAATTTTTATAATTAAGGCTGGATTAGAAGTGAGAATGCCCCGCCATCCAAGGCCGAGCAGGATTTCTGATGTTTGAAAGAAGTGTGTAATGTTGGATTAAGCTACAAGTAACGAAGCCTTTTCTTTTTCCTCTGAGGGGGCTTTGATGTTGGGGGTTGAGTGGGCCCCTTGTTCTCTGTAGTTACCTCTGTGCATTTCTGATAGGGTGCTTGGTGCTCTAACCCATTGTAGCCCCGAGTCCTTGAACCAAGAAAAATAGACACTTGTCCTCGTTAATGGGTTCATCTGGATTGTTTTTTTGGGTTATTTCTCACTGTTTCCCCCTCTCTGATTTAACATTTTCTAGTGACTTTGATTGATCTAATGTAATCTATTTTTCTGCTTTTTTTTCAAAGCATGAAAATTTTCCTGCCAGGTGGATATTCCCCAATTCTCACAACTCAACTTCTGATTTTTTTTAAAGTAAGAGTGCTTCTGCACAGTAAGAACTCATAACTCATTTGAATGAAAAACAGTCGAGGGGGTGGGGGGGTGCCACACTTCATTGTACTTGATTGTTGACACTTGGTGGCAGCTGTTACTGCCAATCTATCTTCAACCAACTGTGAGCAAATCAAAATCATTCACACACAGACACACACACGTGCACAAACACATCTCTCTTCCATTATGTTAATGTAACTTGCAGACTATTAGAATAACTATCTCCCATAAATATTTTCACTAACAACTCTAAGTGCAATTCAGATGGCCTTTTATTTTTCCGTTGTCATTTCTCATGTTTCTCAGCTTTGTCTTTGTGGCATTGCAGGAAGGAACAATATACAAATTAACAATAAATCCAAACTGAAGCAGACATAGCTCAAATTCTTTAAAGAAAAACCTGATAAATCAGAAACTATGTTAAAATCTTGTCCTCTGGATATAAGCCGGGAAATGAAGTTTCTGTTTTGTTATACCCCATGTGTTGCCATAATTTCACATTTGAAAATTCTGCATAAATGAAATTATGCTTGTGATCTCCATTTGACCGAAAGTCTTCATGCACACTCTGTATACTGATGCACATCTGAAAAAATAGGGAAGTATAGCATATGAATCATACCAGGTCCAAAAACTTGCATTTTGTCCCCATAGACAGCCATAACACTTGCACTAGAGTTTGAGAACTTTGTCGCTGCCTTACGAAGATGTGTACTTTTCTCCTGACCTGACCTACGGACAAGGCTGCCAGGAGCCCATTAGATTCATCTGTTAATTAACTAGTGAGTCCATTACACCCCCCTCCCTAAATATTTCACAAACAATCTAAATTAAGATGGTAAAGGACCATCATTAATGCATAAACCATTTTGGCGTGACCTCTTCTCTGAACTCTCTTTATCTGTGAAAGAAGTGAATCGCTCCCATGGAATAGCAGCTACTAAATAATACATGTCCATGTAAAATGTGCATTCTCAGGCGCAACGTGATAGGCCAGATGCAAAATCACTTATGTACACTGAGATTACTGTCAATACATGAGCATTATTATGTGGCGGAGCAAGAGACAGAGGCCTGTCCTCCTCATAAAAATACGGGAAGCTCCCTTATTTTCATATACTGCACATGTGCCGTAGTGACGACATGGCAGAAGAGTAGCGCATGAGCTAAGAACGCATTTTTGTAAATTGGAAAGCTTTTCAAATACTCTTTCCCCTGCAATCCAACTGGCCTCATGGTGCTTCCTATCTTACAGGATGTAGAAAGAAAATTTAATATTGTTAAGTTCTTGGTTTTATGTTTTATTTTGTTTTGAAACAAGTTCCATGTATCCCAGTCTGGCCTGGACCTTGCTGCATACCAAGGACGACCTTGAACTCCTAATTCTTCTGACTCTACATCCATCCCAAGTGTTAGGATTACAGGTGCACAAAACTAGGCCTCACCTTCTTGCCCTTTTTGATACTTATTTTCTGCAACACTCATAAAAATGGAATGACAACAATAGTAATCGTAATCCTGCCCAACCACATAGAACTTTCTCAAATCAACAGGGAGATTTTCAGTCAAGACAAAAATCTGATGATTGTTGAATGTGCCTAGCATTTATAATAAACAAAACCATATTAGAAGTCATTTTTTTTCTCTAAATGTACCAAAATATGAATAAAACTGAGAGGCTTAGATACATGTGTGCATGCACACCCCTTGGAATCTCTCAGGTACTACAAGAGGTTCCGAAACTGGTGGAAACAACTAAAGGCAGTGGGAAACATTCTACCTACCAATATTTTAAACAATGCTGTTTCTTTTGTCTTTTAGTATTTTTTCTTGCCTGTTTATGAAGATTGCTTCAAAGATAGTTGCAATGAGACACATTGAAAATGAGGAGGCAATTAGTTTTTAAATAGAAATCCTTCATAAAAATGAAGTAAAAGAGTCAGTCATATGGCTCAGAGGATAAGAGCGTTTACCTTGCAAACTGGAAGACCTGAACCTGATGCCCAGGTCAACGTGAAGGGAAAGCTAACTCTTAAAGTTTGCCCCCTGGTTCTATATACATGTGCCTGCACTCACAGAGACGCACATGTGCACATGCACACACACACACACACACATACATGTGCCTGCACTCACAGAGACACACATGTGCATGTACACACACATGCCTGCACTCACACACACACATACATGCATGTGCCTGCACTCGCACAGACATGCACACATGTAAATAATAATAATAATAATAATGTTTTTTCAAACAAAGCTCATAATTGAATGGCTCAAATTTATCAATTTGAAGATAAATTATCAAAATTTTAAAGGATGGTTAAAGAACGATGAAAACTGTTTAGTTCTTGGAAACATCAATTCTCAGTATTTGAGACAATCATTCTTTTCTTTTATTTTCATGAATTACTTGCCAGAATAAAAGCAAATAAATATAACTTAGAGCAAAATATGAAGAACTATATGCAAATGTTATATATTAACTGTGTAATCTTACATTATAAATCACAAATTTTCTAAATTTCCATTCAATATATTAAGATCTTAGCTTTATTACATAAGATTAATCAAAACAATTAAAGCAGAGGTAGAAACACAGTAGGATCTGATTTTTCTCTTCCCCTGTTGGTCCATTCAACAAATACATAATGGAAGCAGTAGCCATGTTTAGCTGTTAAGAATCCTTGCTACTTTGGGAAAGGACCAGTTCTGTTCCTCACAGCAAGTGTATCATAACCAGCAGCTCCAGCTCCAGGGGCTCCTCCATAAGCATCTACACACACACACACACACACACACACACACTGAAACAAATACATACTAGAAGTCAGAATATGTGATACAGTTAAAGCAACTACGGAAAGATTTAATGAAGTAACACGGCTCTTGCCCACATGAGATTTTCCATCTCATGGTGCATTTTCCATCTTTCTGATCCTAAATGCAAGTACTTTATTTGATTTGAGATAGAAAAATCTAGCTCAGTGTGTTTAAAACACTGAAGAGTTTTGTTATCAGTCTTCCAACTTAGATGGTGATTTAATTCCTTTAGGGGGAAAAATGAATGTGTATTTCTGAAGCTATGAAATTATCCCAAAGCAAACAAAAAACACAACACTCACAGAGGAACCTGCCAGAGTGATCCAAGTGCACAGTATAGCCCAAGAGTGGTAGCACCCAAGAGTAGCCATCACCCAGAGGTGGGCCTCTGCTGGCAATCTGCCTTACCTTGGAGAAAAGATGTAGAAAGTGCTAGTAAATATGAACTCTAGTATTGACGTGATGCACCAAACAATAAAAAAGATAATAATGAGATTCAGCGAGCAAACAAAAGAAGATAGGATATACAGAAAATCCCCGAGAGTTATTTTTCTGCCAAAGGTTTAAAGATGTGTTGACTCTCACATTAAAGCAAGATGGCTTAGTTCCCTGCATTTGTCTAGCAATGCTTGGATTCCAAGCTATTATCTGGTATTATAGAAATAACTCCTTCCCCTTTTTGTCAAGGCCAAAGCTCTGCCCACTTTTCTTAAAGGGAGAGAAGCTGCAGATGATCCAGGGACTCTGTTGTCTCCATTGTCCTGGTTCAGAGCATTACACAGCAAAGGCATAGTCAACTGACTGGCAGAATTTCCTTCTAGTAGAGCAAGTCTGTTGGTCCATCCTTGTTTGTCTGACTGTCCAATTTTTTAATTAAATTAATTATTAATAATTTATAAGTCAGAACTCTAAAATAATGTTTCATGTCTTATTTTGATTGCTAGATATTACGTGTGTGTGTGTGTGTGTGTGTGTGTGTGTGTGTGTATCCTGTGTCTAACCATGTCTGAATTCCTACTTTTAACTACATGGACATGAATTTATGTACCTGCAGTACATGGAAAAATGTTTTAACATGGCATGCATGGGAAAGAAAGCATAGCCTTTTCCTCTCCTTGTTTTGAAATTCTTCTATGGTTAGCTGCCTATGTGGCTGATAAAGAAGAATTAAATAACAGCACACAAATATCTGGAAAGATAATATCAATATGATTTTAATGCAGGTCTAAAAGCATAAGTCATATTGCATTTTAAAGTAGTTGGTCCAAAATGTAAATTATTTCCCTAAGTTGTATTAGCATATCTTTCTTAAAGAATTTTTAATTTCCTCTTTAAAAGTTCCATACATTTGATCATATTCATTTCCCTCCCGGTCCTCCCTCACCTCCCTCCCCATTCAACTTCATGTATTCTCCCCCGGCAACAACAAATTTCTTTCAGTTTATTCTTTGCTTATTTTGGAGGCTTGTAATTTAATTACATTTCTCCCAAGCTCTCAGACACCCTTCCTTCCTCTCCTTCAAATTTATGGCCTCTGTTTTCATTAATTCTTATTGCTTATTGCTTACCTATATGCAGTTATATGTACATGCAAGTTTCTAAATATAACCTGTTGAGTTTATATAATGTTACCTGTATGGATGTTCTCAAGGCTGATTGACTGTTTGACACAGGACAACCAATTGGTATGCTGTTCCCCAGAGATGGCCACCTCTCCTGCTCTCAGCTGTACTCATTTGCCTCTGGCATTTTGTATAGAGTTCTGTAAACATTTGCCCTTATACCCACATAGCAGGGTAGTCTTCGCTTCTCACCTACAGAACTTCTCTTTGCAACAAAGACCACATCTGATATAAATGCAGAGAGGTGGAGGAGCTCAGTTCCAAAGGATAAGTCTACAGAACACTCTGGCACCTGCGACTTGGGGAACACTGCAGAAGAGGAAGCAGAAAGTTTCGAAGGCTCGGGCAATAGTTTTCTGTTAAACTGTGTCTTAATGACCTCAGAAGTTAAACCTGTGAAGTCTTGCCAATACGAATGTGAACTGAACAGGAACACCACCAGCAGACATGCCAAACTGGAAAGAGGGAATAAATTAAGTACATAAAACAAAACCCATGGAGTCTAGTTTGTGTTGGGTGATTACTCCCGGACATGGCGCCTAAACCCTGGAGTATGGACAATATACCACATGTCACTACCTTGACGAAACGGACTTTCCTTATAAAGCAACAAACAGCAATAGCTCTTTGGCTACGAGTGGGACCTTCTTGACAAAGCAGAAGCCAAGGTGGTAGCTGTCACGTTGATGACTTCGCAGGACTGAAGTACTGTTCAAACCCCCCAAAAGCAAATTTGTTATGTGGTTTGTATTAGATTTGTGTTTAAATGCATTTCATCCTTCAATAATGAGTAGTCTACCTCTGCATTTATGCCAACTGTATGTATGTCAGAAAAAACTCACTAAGGAGAGGAATCATTTTCTCAATCAGAACTTACAAAGCTCTATATTTAATAATTTTAATCACCTTGAAAGGTAACAGTCTGACTCTTCCACAAAATAAAAGATTTAAACACAATGCTTTGCAAACTTGAACGTAAAGTCATTTATAAAACAGAATTTTTAATGAAAATATTATTGTAGTAATTATAAATTGATTTTCCCCTACTCAATAAAAGAGTATATGGAACATTGAAAAAATTTGCCCTAAAGTTTAGAAAAGGTAGAACAGACCAAACACTCTTTGGACTTTCCTCCTTGCCAAGTATTAGCCAGCGGTCTGCAGAGTGAGTCATTCCCTCTGTTGTATTCCCATACTACTTACCGTAGCATAGAAAGACAGAAGTTGAAAGCACACATTTTGAAATCACAATCACACAACCTAGTAATAAATCCTGAGTGTGCCACCTGTATGACACAGGGCAAGTTATTTAACTTAGCCAGATAATGTTCAACTCATTATTTTAGGGGGGAAAAAACAGAAGCAAACATTTTGTTGGAGGATCAATACTGCTCTGCTCTCTTCACAGTTCATTAGTGGTAAGTTCTAACTTGAAGCATGTCTGCTATTTAGTTAGTTATCTATAGTATGCGTGCTTGCACACAAATGCCAGAGGACCCATGTGCAGATAAGAGGAAACTTGAAGGAATTCATTCTATCTTTTTACCATGTCGGTCCCAGCTTTTCCAGGCATGGTTTCTACTGGTTAAGCCTTCTGGTTGGCCTGGGTTTGCCTTAATAACATTTTGTAGGGCTCTTCTTCCTTGTCTTCATCTTCTTTGTCCTCATCCTCATCCTCCTCCTCATCCTTCCTCTCTCTCTCTCTCTCTCTCTCTCTCTCTCTCTCTCTCTCTCTCTCTCCCTCTCTCCTCTCTCTCTCTGTGTCCATGTCGGTGTGAGTACATATGTAGGTGCAGCAGAGGCCAGAAGATCCCTTGGAGCTGAGGTTAGAGTTGGTTATGAGCTCCCCAATATAGAGACTAAGCTTGGGTCCTCTGCAAGAGTAGTATATGCCCTTAACTCCATTCCCATACCAGTCATTTTCTAAGTAGTTTCTACATACTAATTTATTCAAAGCCCAGGAAATGAATTCTTGACTTTCATTCAGAACAGAAGAGACAATGATCCCAGTAATGTTAGGTAGCTGGTCAAAAAAAACTAGGCAGGGTAGGGATTTGAACCCAGACCACATGACTCCAGAGTCTATGCCTCTAGACACAAATGCCCACCAGCTGATTTACAAATTAATTTAACAAGATTACTCACTCAGTAGTTCTTTAGGATAGATACACTAGGACCCAAAATGAGCTAAAATTGAGGTGTTTTTTTTTTTTTTTTGTAATTCACAAGGTTTGTCTAGACAGGCAAGCATATACACATAATTATGGTAAAATGTCAACAAGGTCAAGTCTGCAGTTAATTTTCTCTCTATTTATGTTCCTTGCTTGCTTCAAATGTCATCTCAGGCCTGTTGTGTACTAGAGTGGATTAATTTTGTCCTACCTCCCGCATAGTCATGCCTACATGCAAAAGCAGACTAAGGTCTTGATGATTTCATTATCAGAAAACTTCCCAAACAGGGATGGACAGAGACGGCCTCACTGGACAATACAAAGCATGTCATGAGTTCTGCTAGCAGATGAATTCTCTAGGCTTTGGACCAACTGTTAGAGTCTCTTTATTGTTTGTTTTTTTGGTTGGTTGGTTTTGGTTTTGTTTCTCGAGACAGGGTTTCTCTGCAGTTTTGGAGCCTGTCCCTGAACTAACTTTTGTAGACCAAGCTGGTCTTGAACTCACAAAGATCTGCCTGCCTCTGCCTCCTGAGTACTGGAATTAAAGGCATGGCACCACCACCACCAGACTTTAGAGTCTTTAAATGAAGGCTGAATGAAATAAACTTCTCTGTCTGCAGAAAGACAGGAAACACTTGTTAAGTAAAAAAAAACTCACTGATACACATACATGTGGTGGCAGTGCACATAAATCTGAATCTGAAGATGAACTCACTTGTGCAAATACTGAGCCTCTCCCATCCTCTATGATGTCAAGACCCTCTTCCATGAAAAAAAAAAAACATTGATGCATAAACCATCAGTTTAAGCCAGAGGTATTCACTGGCATGTTTCTACTTGTTGTTTAGATATCATCCACAGGCAGATTGGAATAAGCCTGTGCAAGGTAAGATCCACTCCACTGCTACATCAACATTAACTACAAACTATATGCCTAATTTTTTCTTGAGTTGTGTTGTTCTGTGTTCTTCAGTGGAATAACCATTGCTATGGTTCAAGTCTGAACTGTCTGGAAGCAAGTCCTTAGGAGTGAGAGTCATCCTTGCTTCAGATCCAGTTCCTTGCTTACTGGACAAGTTAGTACTTGAACTCTGCCCCACACTTCTGCTAATGAATTTGCTCCTGTAACCAAAAGGCACTACTCATACGGACAAGTAGTTTTCACTGTGTTTCAATGTTATTCTGGACATTTTGTTCTAACCTCTGAATCAATCTTCATTGTCATTTAAAAAAAAGATGGAAGTTCCATGTTTACAATTGAGAAGCTCTGTATTTGCTTCCTGCCTGCCAGGGTGTGATGCCCCCAAGCATCTTTGGATTTTGAACAGATTCCTTTCCTTTCATACAGGCTGTTATAATTCCTTTAAAAACATGATGGACTTCCATGATGTTAAATTATAGTCTAAAATATCAGACAAATGACAAAGCAATAAAGATCCTGACGACTTTCACTTTTCTTTGAGGTTAGTTGACTCAGGAGACTATGGGAACACATACTGACATTCTTGGAAATCTAGGTTCTTACCACTGAGGATTTCTTTGATGTTGTTTAAAGTTTACTTTAATACATCAGCAATAATTGCACATTTATGACATGCAATGTGACATTTCACTATTACATATAATGTGTAATAGTGCATAGTTACTGATAAAATTAGATAATTAACATGTCTATCATTTCAGATATCTGTCATTTTGTAGTAATGAATTTTAAAGTCCTCTCTTCCAGGAGTTTTAGAATAAGGCTACATTATTTGTGAGCTAGCATCATCCCACTGCGCAGTGGAGCAGTGAAAGCTGCTCCTATCCTGTGAAAACATGTATCTGATCACCTCTTCTCTACCCTCCATTCCCTTGTACCCACTTTCTACTCTCTTTCCTACGAGAGCAACTGCAGAGTCGATGAAGAAATCATTCAGTATTTAATTTTTTGTGTCTGGCAGGTTTCACTTCATATGATGTCTTTTAGATTCAACTATGTTGTTGCAAAAGACAAAATTCCATTGTTCTTTGTGGCTAAATTCTTGTCTGACATACATATACACCACATTTTTTAAAATCTACTCGGTTATCTCTAGGTACTTGAGTTGCCATATCTTGGATATTTTGAATAGTTCTTCAGTAATTGTGGCAGTGTAGATCTCAATATACTTATTTTATTTCCCCCCATATGTGAAGTAAAAGAGTTGTTATGTCATCTGGTCATTCTGTATTTTCTGTAACATTGCAGTAATTTATATTTCAACACTGTGTTTTTCCTTCTCTTCATATTCTCACTAGTGCTTCTTATCTTTAATGGTTTCTGACACACTAGGACCTATAAGATTATATGTAATTTGATTTCTATTTCCTAGTTTCAGCATATTTCCTATTTCATACTTGTTCATAATTTCCCTATTCTTTTCTGAGAAATATCTTTGTCATTTATTCATTTGAATTATTTGTGCTTTCTGCAATGAGTAATCTCAGTTCTTTATGGATTCTGGATATTAGCCCTGGTGTCAGGCATAAAGTTGAAAGTATTTTCCTCATTCTCCACATTGTCTCCTCACTACTTTGATTGTTTCCTTTGCTGTGCAAAAAGTTCGGTTCAGCTTAATCCCCGTTTGTCTCTTTTTGCTTTTGTTGTCTGTATTTCTGTAGTCTTCTCCGAGCAATCTTTATCCAAACCAAGGTTATGAACCATTTCCAGTTTTCTTCCAGTAGTTCACTTTTGACAGTCAAAGGTAGGGATTACCAAAAACAATGACAAATGGTGAAACAAGGGTAATCCTTGTAATTACTGTGGCTACAGAAAGCAAACACAAAGGACACATACTACCCAATTCTGTTTATGTACAATATCCAGGGAATAAAAACTCTATATATAGCATGAGAAAGCAGCATAGCAGATCTTGTGAGCTGAAAGGAATCCAGACTGGGGAGTGGTGGCTTGTTAGGCATAGGGTTTCCTTCTAGGGTGATGAAAAGTTCCTTGGATAATACTCTGAATGTCTTCTACATCGCAAAGGGAATATTGTAAACAAAGAATACAAAACTAACCATCTGCACAAAGTCTAAAGTATTTACAAATTGTTTGCATTCATGTTCTACCTAAGAATTTCTGCTAATTTTACACACACTATTTTGAGTTCTTGGCAAAACAAAACAAACAAACAAACAAAAAAAAAACCCACAAATTTACCCTTAAAAGCATTTCTCTGGTAGCACATGACATTTTATCTTTACCTGACTCACCTTTTCTTTTACACCTTTTATTGGTTGGAGAACCTGAAAAGAAGAAACTTTTTCATGTTTTCAGTCCAGCAAGTACTATGACAGAAATGTCTCCTTTATATTTTAATTGAAAACAAACAGCTTATTTCTTTATCTAATTTTCTTTCCTTTCCTTTTCTTTCTTACGTTTTTCTTGTTTCCTTTCCTTCCGTCCTGCCTTCCTTCCTTTCTTTCTCTTTGTTTTGTTTTGGTTTTTCAAGATGGAGTTTTTTTGTGTAACAGTCCTGACTGGATCGAGCTTTGTAGGTCAGACTGGCTTCCAGCTCACAGAGATCTCTCTGCCTCTGCCTTCTAAGTACTGGTTTTAAAGACATGTGCTGACATCACATAGCCTCTTTTTCTAATCTTTTGTTTTGTTTTGTTTTGTTTTGTTTTGTTTTCGAGGCAGGGTTTCTCTGTAGCTTTGAAGCCTGTCCTGGAACTAGCTCTTGTAGACCAGGCTGGCCTCGAACTCACAGAGATCTGCCTGCCTCTGCCTCCCGAGTGCTGGGATTAAAGGCGTGCGCCACCACCACCCGGCCTCTTTTTCTAATCTTAAAGAGTACAACTAAGAGAAATAAAATGATATTTTTAACATCAGCTCACTTAAGTGTCTTTCAGTATCCATAAGTCTCAAAGCAATAGCCTTCACTCCACTGCCAGGCTCACAGGACTCCTCATGTCCACAGGCACCATGTTGCTTTGCAGTTATGCGTAGATAACTGTATTTGGTCTGGGGACTTCAGGTATCACCTCTGACGGGCTGGCTATATTAGTATATTACCTGAAATGTTTGCTGGCTAGATAATAGTTGTCTGAAGCATGATTAATAAAAACTCAGGGTCAGAAATTGGGGTTCAACCTGAAGATCTGAAAAACAAAACAGCCAGCCACTGACTCTTACCTCAACCTCAGTCTGAAATAGGGATCCTGTGTCCCAGAATCTCAGAATGAGACTGTATTGAGAATTGTTTCCTCCCATTTTATAATCCTTTCTAGAGCTGGGATTAAAGGCATGCACCACCCGGTTTCTATGGCAACTAATGTGGTTCCTGGGATTAAAGGTGTGTGTTACCTTAACCTGGTCTGTAAGGCTGACCACTGGGACTGTTTTACTCTCAGATCTTCAGGAAGTCTTTATTTGTTAAAATACCATTGAAATGCCACTTCAGTTGTCCCGCCTCATCTTCCTTCTTTTCCCCTTTCTTCCTCACTGTTTTGACCTCTCACCTATTCAATCTCCCCCTCTCTCTAACTAACCGAAGGTTCCCCTTCATCACACAGTGGTCTCTACTGATTCGTGGGGGAATAGATCTCCCCAGAATGAGCATTCTACAGCCTCATCTTAGAAGTCACAAAGGATCTTTTCTTCAAAACCCTCACAATCAGCCCAGATGTGTAGAAAGACACTACTTAAGGGCTTGGAGTCCTACAAATGAGTTTCGCTGCCGAGAGGAACATGGAAAGTGATTCGTTCCCATACTCACCTGTGAATTTAACTGGGAGTCTAAACCACGCAAGTGATGTCTTAATAAAACAAATAAAATATTTGTGTGTAGAAATACATAACTCCCAGTGACAATTTCAGTAAAGAAGCTGGGAGAAATGCGCTAGGGCAGGGGAAATGAAAGAGCTGTTTCTCTCTGCAAGATGCAGAAGGTTCTTCAGAGAAACCAATAACCATGAAGTGGGTCTTCAGAAAAGACTGCATTTCACATTGAGAAAGGGAGAACAATTTCACAAATAAGAGTTCCGGGAGAAACTCACACTGAGTTGGGAAGGTGTCTGAGGTGGTCCAGGAATTGCAGTTTTATCACAATATACTGTAGGGTCTAGAAGAGGCTGGCAAAATGAAGTGGAATTGGATTGTGGAGAACATTGTCTATTGGCAATGGAGGGGCTGGGATGTTCTCTTTGCAGGCATTTGATTCCCCCCAAAAGTGCTTGTTCACACACTTGTGCCCCGAGTCCTCTAAGGACAGCATAAACATAGAAATGGATACTGGGGCTATATATCTGAGAAGCTATGCACAATTTTCATTGGCTCTCTCAGGAGCTGCCAATGAATCTGAGCCTATTCAGGGACTTGGGTCGTCTTACAGTGGAAAATTCATTTGCCACAAAGAAACTTCCTTGTGTATCTGAATAATGAATGCTTTTTTGACACAAAAGACACCAATCACCCCACAGCTTCTATTATATGAAACGCCCTTGGTAAGCCAGTTCTAGCTTAGAAACATGTGGGAGAGATCTGAGCTTTTGATAGAAAAACTCTGGTTCTGTTTTAGATGGCTCTAAAGACAGCAAGACTAAAATGAAGAATAGTTCAGAGCTGTTCATAAGCGGAGAGCTGAATAAAGAAAGCAGCTGTAGGAACAAGAACAGGGTAATGCGCACACGATAACAAACACGCGAAGGAACCGAGTACAGAATGAGTGTGACAATCCCCATGGTGGGATGGTGGGACCAACCTTCCTAATGGACAAGTTATCAGATTATATGCCTCTCCTGTCCTGTATTAACACGAACTGAAGGATTTAAATAAAAACTTGAAAACACATGTATCCCAGTAGAATTGGGAGGTAAACCAGTTGGTAAGGTACTTGCCTTTCAAACAAAGATCTGTCTTTGTTCCCTAGCCCCCTGAAATATTTTTTAAAAGCCAGGAATGATGACAAACACCTGTAATGCCAATTTTGGGGAGACGAGAATAAGCAAGTCTCTGGGGATTACCAGTCAACAAGTCTAGCCTACTTGGTGAGTCCCAGGACACTGAGAAACCCTATCTCAAAACAAACTGTGGATGAGGCTTAAGGAACAGCACCCAAGGTTGACTCTTACGCTTTCCACACTCCCTCTTCCATGATGCTCCCTGCACTGTAGGCATAGGGGTCATGTTGTAGAGGTATCAACCAGGATGTGTGTCCAATATTTGCTCTCCAAATTTTGATCAGTTCCTGCTCTCTATGTTAGGCTCCATCTGTTAAAAAAAAAAAATCACTTATCTGTGGTAATAGTGGGTTCTCTTCTTAGGTTCATGAAAACCAGCCAAGGGTAGTTGAATAGGGTTACGGTGCCAAACATGAGCTCCCTCCTTTTACATGGGCCTTACATCCAATTAGAATTTTTAAAGACAAACTTTTTCTATTGCCACTAAATTTTAGAATAATTTGGTCACAGGGAGTTGAATCCAGAGTGAATAGAGTCTTAAAAGCATTTTGAGACCATGTAAGTGTTCATTTTCAATCCTTTCTGTAAGTGAACCTTGCAGCATATATTAAAATATTATTTTTTCAGGTTGTATCTTTATCTTAGGGAAGCTACACTATGTAAAATGTACTATGGGTGGCTTTATATCTTTGTCTGTACTTTCAGAAATTGTAGGTGTAGCTTAGAAACTGACTCTGGGACAAGCTAGCAGCAGCACAAACACGGGACTTTAAAAACTAAAACAAAAACATGCTGGCCCAATGTCAGTTACCATGGGCAATTATTTGCAGATGCATCTTGGTTTACTAAGCCCCTGTGCTATTCATTTGCCTGCATGACATTACATTCCAGGCTCAGCACCTGTGGACATTTGCACGCATTTCTTTTACAGCCAAATTTTCTGCAGGGGAGAGGAAAGACTTCTATGGGAAAGGAACTCAGCAGAGAGGGAAGCTGTTGATGATTCCACTGCCCAAACCTGGTGGGCATTTATTTTAACCTTGGCAAAACCATGCCTCTACAAGCCAAATGCATTATACAATTTGTCCAGTGTTACCTGCATATATTGTGAATGAACCATGCATTTCAAACATATTCATTGTCAGATATGAAAATCATAGGTGGGCAATCATAATTATAAGTAAAGGCAGTAATATGGTAAAACTTTTAAATGCCTTTGGAACATGGCATCTCTGAGTTCTCAGTGGAAACGAGTCAGCATAGCATTTGAACCTAGTTCCAAACAGGTTAAACAGACCGAAAAGCATATCTACCTCGAAATAAGGTTTCAGGACTATCCATGTAATAACTGATTTCAGATTCTGTTTTCCATAGAAATAGCCACAGTGCCAAAGCATTCTTGAAGGAAAAGTTCCATGACATAAAGAGGAAATGAGATAATGCCCCATAAAATGCTTTGTGCCTGCCTGAAATACAGCAAATACCAATAAAAATTGACTTTGATTTTATAATGCAAATACACGATAAACTTGGCAGGGAGACGGAAATTTGTGTTCCTTGGTTAAAAAGCACCAGTAGGGATATGTTTGAAAAAAAATAGTTTAGAGTATATTTTGTTTTCAATAGTTGTTCAGGCACCAGAAGAAAGTGATGTGAGTGCTTAATATGTAGGAAATATTTTTATTAAAATCATATGAAAATTACAGGCAAGGGCAGGTAAATCATACAAAGATGGGCTCTTTTAGAACCTCACTGAGAATTTCTTCTTAAGTTCCTCCCTGCACTCAGATTTTTATATGACTTGTGAAATTGTGAACATCTTTTCAGAGATGATGTTCATCCTGTTGTGTTACCTGCTTTTTAAGTTTCAAAGGAAAACCTGGCCACTCAGGTGTCTCCTACTCCACCTCAGTACTGACTCCGCTGCTGTTACTGCAAGTCTGTCTCTGTTCCAGACCTACAAGAGCAAGAAAACCAAGACAGAAAGGGTACTTTTTTGAGATCTGGGGCCTCCTTTTCATAAAGATATCATTATGGCGCCTTTAAGAAGAAAGCCAGATGCTTATGTGGAAGCTTCACTTACGCCATGATATGGGTGGCAGCTACGGACAGGGTGTAAAGTGAGAAAGTAGGCCACAGTAAGATGAGTGGGGTTGCTTGCAGATCTGGGAATCACTCTAATGATCTAAGATCAATTCCTGTCTGCCTCTCCCCCTTTCTTGAACTGCTATATTCTATCACCTCATGATCAGTCACTCTACCTGCTGAGACCTGGGATGTTGCTTTCATAGATACAAACATTCTCTTTCTATTTCATGCATAAGTCTATCGTTCTTTTCTAGGGGTTTCTAAAGGGATATATACTATGTAATTTTAATTGGTTTGAATCAGGACTAAACCCCTTGGTCTTTGTTTCACACCCGACTCTCTGGACCGATGTCACCCTACTAATTCACTTTCCCTTTAATAGAGTAAGACTTTGGAATGCTCTCTGTTAGGTAACCTATCTTCCACTATACGAAGGTCATCATTTTACAAAATTGCTCATTTTATGTGACACTTTGCATTATAAATTGTACACAGTAGTAACTACTAACTTGCTTTTAAAATCTCATAAATCATCTAAAATTTTGGCCTAAAATATTTCAAATAATGTTCTTCACTATTATATAACCAAATATTTTGTAGGCACAAAGAGATCCAGTCATGAAAATGTTTACATAACCATTTTTCTGCCATAGAAAGGCCTTGAAGTCACCGAATGTCCAATAGTAGAGCACCAGATATCAAACCTTCCTGTACAGTATTAAAAACATTAAAATTTTATTATATAAGACTACTTATCATTGGAAGAATTCATTATATTTTTCAGTTTTAATGAAATTAGAAAATTATATTGTCAAAAGTCCTGCTTTTATAACATTAAAGGTTTGAATATAAAAGCAACTGAAAAGCTAAAGGCTACAGTATTAATGGTAATGGTTTCTAACTACAGCTATACTTAACAAAACTTTACCTTTCCTCTTTTGACTCAATATTTACAAAATAATGAATGTATTTTGTCATTATTATAACAGATATAAACAGATATTTTAAAATATTAATGTAATTTTATATTATTGGAGAATTCTTTTAAGATAAAAGAACTACTACAGGCAATTTAAAAGGCATACCTCCACCAATTATTGGAATGTTCAAAATGTAATTTAAATGCATATTAAATAGAAAGTTGACAGCATTAACCATTTTCTCAGCCTCCATTTCCCTCTTGTATACACTTTCCAGATTATTTTCCATGCATTCAAGAATTTCATGTCTCTTCCCTAAAGTACAAATGGCTAACTCTACTTAACATGCAGAATCAAAATTGTTGCTGGATTCAATCCTCCTAGCTATCCAAATGCTTGTCTTTAAGGCAATCTCTCTTCTTAATTGACTTCTGATCATATGCTATGTATCATTTTGCTTTGCCTCTGCCTCTGCTCTCCATTCAGTGACACTATATCCTTCAAGATTCATTCCAAACTCTTGTTCTCTCTCAAAGCTCTCTCAAAAAACTACTTTGGCCAGGCTCATTACTCCGCTTCCATTTTGCCTTACAGCTCAACTGTGTAACCAGCACACACGGTCCTCTCACCTGGACAAGTACTTCCTATAAGTGTTACTGCATGGCTATAATGTCCTTTGGAAAATTAAAAGTGATCAATTGTTACTACTGTGTGTAGTCTCTTTCAAAGTATAGGTACATTGTATATACATAAGTATTCAATATGTACCTCTTGATAGATTCATAAAGATTTACTTTATTATATTAAAAGTAGGATTTATTATTTTTACTGAGGCATGATGTCTTTACATTTTTAGAGGATAAATCATAGTAATGTTATATGCATATGCAGTGTATTATAATCATATCAGAATATTAAGCAGATGAGTATTTGAAAACATTTTTTGAATTATACTATTTTATGGAACGAAGTGTGCTGTGGGAGCTCCTTCTGCTTTTTCAGCCAATAGCCTTTAAGATACCAGCCCACTTGGGCGTGGTCTCTGCTACTTTTTAAAGCAGCAGTAGCTGTGCTCCTCTCTCTCTTGCTTAGGACTCGCTTCCGGCTACTAGACTCCTTTCTTGGTAGGGCTGTTGTCTAGGACGGTGATCTGTAAGTTTTTCCTTTAAATAAATAACCCTTTTATTAATCATAATTCCAAACTGGTGTGGGATTGTTTTGTGACTCACACCTTTAGGAGTGTTGCAAACTCAAATTGCAAATAAATCCAATTACGTTCTTTTTTTAAAAAGTTATTTTTAAGTACTGGCTTGTCCATGCACTCCCTTTAAAAAGCAAACAAATGTCAAGTGAGATGGGATGCTGATGCTGTGACTGAGCTCCATCAAACACCGTTCCAGGATGAAGAATTGGGGATAGATGGAGAAACAGTTTCTTCTCTTGCTGCTCATGCACCAGCTATTCTTCCAGGATTTGGTTTTTACTATTCAATTGTGTACATATGTATCATGGGGAGTTGGTCCAGGTGCCTGTGGAGGTCAGAAGATGTACTCACTCATATTTGGTTTCTAGCCATGAATAGGGGACGTTGAGCCTATTATGCGTGATCCTAGAGAAGCTAATTAAGAAGGTGAACCCAAAGAAAAACATTTAGGCGATGAAAGGAGACAGAGACAAAGACCCACATTGGAGCACCGGACTGAAATCTCAAGGTCCAAATCAAGAGCAGGAGACAGAGCACGAGCAAGGAACTCAGGACCGCGAGGGGTGCACCCACACACTGAGACAATGGAGATGTTCTATCAGGAACTCACCAAGGCCTGCTGGCCTGGGTCTGAAAAAGCATGGGATAAAACCAGACTTGCTGAAAATAATGGACAATGAGGACTACTGAGAACTCAAGAACAATGGCAATGGGTTTTTGATCCTACTGCACGTACTGGCTTTGTGGGAGACTAGGCAGTTTGGATGCTCACCTTACTAGACCTGGATGGAGGTGGGTGGTCCTTGGACTTCCCACAGGGCAGGGAACCTGGATTACTCTTAGGGATGATGAGGGAGGGGGACTTGATGGGGGAGGGAGAGGGAAATGGGAGGTGGTGGCGGGGAGAAGGCAGAAATCTTTAATAAATAAATAAATAAAAATAAAAAAAAAAAGAAGGTTTCAGATGCTCTGGGAATGGAGTTTCAGGCTGTTGTGAATTACTTGACATAGGTGCTGGGAACTGAACCAGGTCTTCTGCAAGAGTTTGTGCTCTTAGCTGCTGATCCACCTCTCCAGCTTCTCCATACCAGATGTTAAAATGTATTTTCAAACAAAGATGTTGGAAGGGAAATAATACTGTAGATTTCCCTAAGACTATTGATGAGGTATAGTGTTAAATGGTAAGAAGTGTGAAGCCTCTTTGTTCTGAGGAACTACAGCTTATATATCAAGGCTTACAGAAATTATAACACATCAACAAATTTTCCATGTTTGCCGTTTAACTCAACTCAAACATAAAACAAAATTTAAAAATGTAGAAAAGAAACAAAGTCAATCTTATTTATTTTTTGGTGGGTATGGATGGGAAGAGAAGTAAAATTGGATAATTCAGATGAATACAAAAAAGAAACCTCTGTGATGAGATGAAGTAGCCACTGGGTATCATTAGTCGCTATGGTCTGGGTGTGTAGGACCACCAAGTCCATAAAAAGCTGTTGTTGCTACCTCCATGTTTTAAGGATAGAAATCATATTATCATCAGTTGTAAGATAATAAAGGATCAGAATATGATTGGGATAAACATCTCAAAGTTAAATTCCTTATCCAGGGCTGCCACCACGGTGTACCAAATCTTCTTTTAGGAGATGACTTGTACACAGTTCAATGCAGGGGTCCTTGACAATTTTCCATTTTAGGGTCTGCTCTTAGAGAAACCTTAAAAGTTGTGAAAGCAAAGAAAATTAAATTGCCAAGAAAACATGGAACACGTGGCCCCCTCCCCACCAATGCCACAAAAAGAAACTTAATTATTATCTTGTAGAGATAAGGTTAACAGTCTTCTTCTCTGCGTTCAGAGTCTGATAGCTTGTGTTCATGTTCAAAGAATGTTCTAGAAAAACAAAACCACTGCATTATAGGTAATGATAAATATCAGATAAAATGCTCCAGGCTCCTCAAAACAATGTTGTCAATATCTCATTTAGTGTTTCACTAACCAGATACTCTAACAAAGATACAAAGGGCCTTGGGGAATTTGACTGCTGCAGCCCTCCCTAGGGTCTTAGAGGACCTGGAAGGAATTCTAAATAAACAAAGCCTTCCAGCCCAACCTGGCCACGGAGAGTTTACAAACCCCTCCCCTCTGCCCTTAAGTGAGCTCCACAACTTCACCACCAGCCTGCACTTACAAGTACACAGGGGTCCTAGATTATCAGAAACCAGATCCTGCTGGGATGAGTAAACACCAATCACCCGCCCCATTAGCCTCCAGAGGCTGGGATACTTTGTTTATAGCAAACAGAGCCAGCTAGTAAGTACCTGGAAAGCCAGAGCCTTTCAGATTGTTTTTTTAAATGTTATTTAGAAGGCATAGGTCTGCCATTGTGTAGCATTTTTCTGTACACCACTCTGTGCAGTACACATATGAATACTAACCTTTTCTCTTAATAAAAATAAAAGAGATTGAATATAAACACCCATGGTCTTCCTTCAGGCAACATCATCTTTCCCAACTATGTCACATCTGCAGGTAGAGTCTAAACTGCAGAGGCAGAAAATGAAGATGCCTCCCCCTCCCCAAACTCAAACACTAACTTCCTTAGAGGCATGATTAGTCATGGGACTTCTTTTCCAATCCAAGGCAGAGACATCTCGATTTATTATCCATCCAGAGCTGTCCTTGAAATGCAGATGTTTCGGGCCATAGGCTCTTCTCAGAGATGCAGCTGGCCTAATTCTTTATTGCTGCTCTCAGACAATAACACATAGGAGAGCTGGGCCAAGTTCTCAATGCTGCTGTTTTGCTCTGAGAATTGTTAAAATATGAGGTGTGTTGAGACAGCCAAAAGGAGCACTGGTGGCCCCTCCAGCAAGGTCACCAAGCTGGATTGGAACCGGCTGAGGACCTCGTAAGGGTTGAGAGTTCAGCTGCTTAGTTATGATACCATCCCTAGAGCAGTCATATTCACTAGCAAGAGCCAGTCTGCAAAACTTGCATTGGTAAGAGGTCAGCGTTTTTGTTTTACAAAGTTAAGGTGATCGACCTCTAGACATTGTTGCCACTCGGTAGTCTTTAGTTAACTGGTTCCTTGAATCTTGCTATGTAGCTATGAAAAATTGCACAATGCTTTTTAAAAATTAGGCATCTTCACACATCTGCAGAAATATTTGCAATCTCAACATGTTTTTATTTTTGAAATGTGTGCTTGCAATCATGTTCAGTGCAAAAGGTATGAGCCTAACACTCAAGAAAAAAAGTTTATTATTACAGTCTATAGGAAGATTAAATACATGTAGAAATAACTGGGACAACAAGTATGAAAAAATCAGAATACTTTGATTATACCGTACTGTGTTAGTATTATGGCACAAATCTATGAAAGCAAAGGTTTCCCGGTAACTACAGATGATACAATTGCAGTATCTCTCATTCACATCAAGGAAGGAAATGGGCAACGTGGTGCAATACAAGGGACATCTTGGTGTGGATGCTGCCAGGACAATTTCCCACATTTGCTTACCATGCATTGGATTAGATTTGCCTGTGGATTTAGGAATGAGGTACTTTCCTAGCAGTTGAAATAAATTAAGAAAACAAGGGGTAGGGGTCTTTGTCACATTATCAGAAGTTCCCATGTTTCTTAGTTGAAGTATTTTAACTTCCCATATTTACCTGGACCACCAACCTTTCATTCCTTGCAGAAGAGTCTCAGATCGATACGATAGATAAAGATAAAGCTTAGGATAAACGATTACCCTATAAGCTGATGGAAATTATAATTTCAATGTATAGCAGACACTAGGGGGTATAGTAAGCTCACAAGCATAATAAATTCATCGCTTATTTCCAATGATTGATTTGTATTCTGGTTTAATTAGCCATGAAAGAGTCCATTTTTTTTAAGTCTTCTTTGACTTTTCATTTTTATTTTTTCACCACTGGCTGCTGCAGAAGCTAATCCTCAGCTGTCAAGTTAAGAAAATTTAAGTGGACTGTAAATAAAAACATTACCAATCATGAATGTGTTTTCATATATCAACCCTAGGTCTCAAAGATTTTATAGACGGACTAAGACCTGTAATTCGATTGTGGAAGATCCTCTTACTGTTACAATTAATGTTCATTACAATCTGATCATTTACAAAGGTAACCTGCACAAATTGATATATTATTAACTTCCCCCCAAAACAGATATTTTAAGATAGACACGGAACCTAGAATTTTCATGTTTCTCCATTTTAAGTAACTATGATGTGACTTTCAGAGAGTTATATATTTATAGAACTCAGAAAAGAATAAAAGTTGATCCATAAAGTGGGTGAGGGTCAGTGTGGGATAAGGGATTTGGGATGATGGACTGACAGCGGGAACGGTTTTGTTACTAAAATAACAAGCTCACAAATGCATCCAGAAAATTCACTGAGAGTGTCCGTGTTTATTTTAACTAGGCAGCACAAAAATGGGATCAGTGGGGACAATGGTGCGGGCCAGCTGTTGTTTTTCTTGAGGAGATCCCAGCTCTGTGTGCTCGAGGAGCCCTACTCGAGATGGCCATGCCGAGACAAATGTTCTGTCCACACTTTAAATGGCAACTGGTTATTAAATGACTCCCAATAGGGTGAACACTTGCTATTGACAATAAGGTAATATAAGGACCATGCAGAGCAATCAGGATGGGAATGGGAATGAAAAATCTTTAATCTGAAATTACAGCTGTCAGGGTTATATTATAAAACATGAAAGTTGCATCTGCAGTTAGAATTAATGTGTCCCCAAAGCCAAGTTTCTCATAAACTGCATCTTACAGATACATATTTTATAAATAGACTACCAGTCTTCTATAAATCAAAGAGAACTGTGGCCTATATTAGGGAATTAAAAGGGGTCATCTCTCCCAGCCATGGCATTTGTTGGGTAGCACAAGTCAGGGGGAGGAGTACAGTGTGAAATGAACATCGATTTCCAGGGTCTGGCAGCAAGGATAGAAGTGTTAGTCCAGCACGGCAGCATCCACTGGTCCTGGTACAAAGGACAGGAAGATGCTCTTCCTAAGAAGCTGTGAATGAAAAATGAGAACATTGGCAGGAAAATTGTTTTTCTAGAAAACTTAACTCCCTCCCCCACCATAAAAGATATACATTTTTTTGGTGGAAGTTTTTCTTTTTTAAAAATCTACTTTGACCTCTCACGGGGGACTCACATTCTTTTTAAAATAGTCATGGTTTAAACAAGATCATTTCAAAGCAGAAATACATAGAAAACCGTGTTAATAACGGCACACAAGCATGTTATGTTTAAGCCTCAGAAGAGTGTTAGAGATCATTTTTTAAAAGATTTTATTTTTTTAAGTAAGCATGTCTAGTACTGAAAGGTCTTATACTGTAAATCTCTGAGAACATGAAACACTTAGTTTCACAGTAGCTCACATCCCATCTGTGTATTTGATGATGGCTCTCACTTGGAGGACAGAAATAGCTCTCATGAGTGAGGTGTTGTCCTGACCACTAATGCATACCTCATAGCAGTGAGCTCTGAACGGCTCTGTAGGCTTAGAAAAGATAAAAGTGTGCACTTTTCAGCAACTAGTTAATGTGACATGTTTTCTTAAAAACAGAGAAATTCACAGGAGTAGCATGGGCACAGGCTGAGTGCCCATCCTGCAAGATGTATGTCACCTATTGTATTAGTCTAGAGGAACCACACAGTCTAATATACATACATACATACATACATACATACATACATACATACATACATATATATATATATATATATATATATATATATATATGACTATAGGCTGTGACCATGCAAGTCCAACAACGATTGCCTACCAAAGAGCAGTCCAAGAATCCAGCCATTGTTTAGTCCACTGGGCTGGATGTCTCAACTGGTCTTGAGTGTATACTGGGATTCTGCAGAAGTCGGCTCTAATGCCAGTGAAGGAATGGACTTGCTAGCAAAAGCAAGGACAAGCAAACCAACAAATGGCAAGTCCTTTAGGTAAACTGCCATCAGAAGCTGTGGACTAGATCAAAGGTGGATTTTCTCACCTCAAAAGACCTGGATTAAAGGTGATTCTTCCTACTTCAAATGATTTAATTGAGAAAAAATCCTCACAGACTTGGGTTTTAATTTATATAATTAATTATATAAATTAATATAATTATATATATATTATATCTATAATAACTTGGGTTAATTTCAGGTGTGGTCAAGTTGACACCAAGAATAGCCATTACACCTATCCTGGCAAAGCATCTGAAATTTGTTACAACCGTGTACAGTCAGGTGCAATGATTTTCTGAAAGCCTGGAAGAAAAACTCACTGAAAGCAAGCACTCCCTCTCCCTTGGTAGTGACTGTCCTCCTAAAGCAAGTGACGTCTTTCTTCACTTATTATTATTGGTGTGAACCTGAAAGACAAAATGGGTAAAGAGGGACTGCAGACTGATAACGTGCTTCGTGATGATTTGTCAGAGAATTAGCTTACTGTGGTTAATGCAAATCATCTTCCATTTCTAGGGTGAGCAACTGCCAAAGCTATTTCCCAAACTAGTAAGATCTGGGAATATAAGTACTCTCATGGAAAGAGTAGGTTTTCTCTGTGTCTGAGGTTTACAGACTGAACATACGGTTCCATCCATCAAGAGACATCATTTTGTCTATTCAAGTGCACCAGTGGCTATAAACAGGAATTTTCCTCCCACTATGTCTCACCATGGTACTCTGACTTTGTCTCCCTTCTATGGTACTTAGTCTTAGTTTCTTGTGTATTTATGACCTCCAGGCTACATCACCATAGAGGCTTTGCCATTCACCAACATGCTTCCACCGGTGTAAAATATAGCAGCCCAACTATATGGGGAATGGAGGAGAGAGCAGAGAACACAACCCGAGCCTACAGTGTTATATGCAAAGGGCTGAGAGTGGCTTTAGCACAGAGTTCTACTACAGATCAAAGCTCCAGTGAATGATCTGATACTAAGCCAAACACTTGGTTAGTAAACATCACACTAGATACATGTTTGTGAGCTGTGGCATTTTCACAATTTGATAAGCCTGAATTTGAGTGCAAAACTTTTTATATTAATAGAATGAATGATTCAAATTAAAACAAAACCTTTAGTTGTAAACATCTTCTATTTACAGTAATTAACATTGATCCCCAAGAAGCCCCATAGTGATTCTGTAGGTAGTGACAGGGATATAGGCACAGTCAGCCGACAATGGGGTTTCCTTAATCATTTAGGGACCCTGGGTCAGATCAATGCAGGATTCATGACTTCAACACAGAAAACAATTTCAGTACTATCCGGTATGAGGTAGAGCGTGGATTTCATTAAAATATAAAGTCACTCAAGAAAAGAATAAGAGAATGCCCAAGAGCATAGTCGTGGGCATGTCAAAGAGTAATTCATTGAAAAGACATTTTAAACAGACTTGAAGCACAGGGGTTAATAAAAAAGAGAGATGCTAAAGAATGAGACCTCTGCAGGGTGGATGTGGGTTTCTTAAGAGTGAGTCCCACTGAAGTGTCTTAGCCATATATGCCACTTTGATGGCTCTCAATTTGTACCTCAAAGGGTTGCTCAGAAAAACAAAACTATTTTTCCTCTCTCTCTTCAATAAGTGAAATTATAGGGTTGTTCTGGGGGTATCTTAGATAGAATTACAATCTAATAACATGAATCCAGGAGTCATTAGGGTTTCACAAATAGGTACACCTTTTTAATTGAGGGGGAAAGGAGTTTCTGGTGAGATCTTTAGTAAATCACAGATTTATAATTAAGAAGAGGTAAGGCTTGAAGCAAGTATTGCTAATAGTGTTTGAATTCTTGATTTTCAGCTGTCTAGAGGCTTCAAACAGATTCTGTGGTGAAGCTCTTCTTTTCCAGTTCATGTCCCTATTTCAGTCACATTGATAACTCAGCAAGGAAAGAATGTAAACCTGGACACGAATCCATCATTGTAGAAGAATGAAAATTGCTTTCTTATATTCTAAAGCTCATAGAGGTAGAAAGAGAGAAAATGGTGGGAAGATAACAGAGGAGTGATAAGGAAACAAACAAATATTATAAAAATGATCAGGAGTACAAATTCCTCTCAGACCCTTTAACCATCCATGGCTAGCATGGCTACATACCACCAGATCTGATGTGCAGACTTTAAGTCCCCCAAATATAAGCATTATGAGACAATTTTTTTGTTTTATATCTGACCTTTAGGCTTATAGGAGAAAATGGGAGAAAAGTAACTCAAAACAATGGACAAGTTGTTAGTATTCAGGCATCTGTACTGGCCTGCCCTTGGGGTCCTAACAGGATATGTACTCAGGTGCATTCACTAAGAGCACCTCCTGTGCACATTTGCTATATTCCCTTTTAAAAGGTGGACCATGCCCACCTCCCATCTCTCTCTCTCTCTCTCTCTCTCTCTCTCTCTCTCTCTCTCTCTCTCTCTCTATCTCTCTTCTTTTCTCCCTTCCTTCCCTCTTTCTTTCTTTTTATTTCTTTCTCTCTTTCTCCGTCCCTTTCTTTCCCCTTCTCTTTCTCTTCAGACACTCTTTCCCCAGGGACCAATCTCTGCCCCCACCCCGTCCCCTTTTCTGCCCCTTCTTTATCCTCTTCCAATAAACCTCCCATCTCCCATGTGAGCCCTGTTACATATCTGATTTCTCTTCGTGGCCTTTTTAAATAAATTACAACACGAGCAGCTTTGAATTTGGTTGTCACCCCAAACATGCCTGATCTTGTCTAAATTTGGTTACCAAACTATCCACACTCTACCCCGTATGCAAATAATGAAGAAAAAGAATGTCATTGATATAATCCTGCTTAATAGCGTCATGTGATCAAATCACAATTAATAAAAATGAAAGCTACTATTTGCCCTCATCATCTTTCCATAAACAAAAGAGTATTAGACAGTTTAGCTCTCCAAGTTAAGAACATTGGAATATTTTCTTCCATTCAAAATATTATCACAAAAATATGGTACCATACAAATATACATATATGTTTTCTAGTATGTATTGGAATACTATCTGCAGTGTATATGTTTTATATAAAGTCTGTCATATCATATATATTTGTTATAATATAAAGTAAATGAAACTAAAAATTTCATTTTTTATCAATATCTAAAATATACTTGTACAAAATTATGTGGTTGAAAATACAAGTGATGGACATTGAGTTGACTAAGCCAATAAAGGCCTGCACCTCAAGCATGAGGCGGAGCTCAGATCTCCAGCACCTACAGAAAAGCAAGGCATGGTGGTTAATGTCTGTAATCTTATTACTGAGGGCTGGCAGAGAAAAGTCAGCCTCCAGGGCTTGCTGGATATCCAGTCTAGCCAATCAGTAAACTTCATGTTCAGTGAAAGACCCTATCTTTAAATCATGACTGAACGAGACACCTAATAATAGTATCTGGCCTCCACTGCACACCCACAAATGCACATGCACCCATTAGCACACACACTACACATATACACAAATAAACGATGGGGAAAATGGAAGGAAGGAGGGGGAGAGAGAAACAGAGAGAGTAAAATCATTTTACTTTGTAATGCTTCAGAAAGTAAATATTGGCTGTCAAGCCTCCCATGTGTGTCTGATGAGGTAGAAATAAATCCATGTAGGCATATCTGGGAGACAAGTGATAAGGCTTCTTAAGATCGTCAAGAAACTGACCAAGGCAGGGAACACTCAAGGGAGGTCTTGAGAAATAGTCTAAGAAGCAGCTCAGAATGGTGCAATCATGATCACCAGTGTATGGCCACTGTGAGCCCTTTGACCTTGCAGTCAAAGGGAAAGTCTTAGAGATGCTCCAGCTTCTCCCAAGCCACCCTTGGTATCCCAGTTTAGTCTTTAGTCTCTTGGCTTCTGTATCATCCTTGCGTGTTGTCTTCCTGATGCTGGGGCTGGAGTTCTCAAGCCATACTCCCTCTTGCCTGCTATTTTCTCTTAGAATTAAGAATCAATTTTGACTGACAACCTATTGGATTGAGAAATCCCTAGCAGATTGGTAAAAACCCAATTCTTGCTGCGTCCGTAAGAGAAAACAGTCATGCTAGTCAGCAAACTAAGTGGGCAGGACTTACCCTAAATGCTTAGCATGGCATTCCATAGGCTCAGGCTTGGAATAGGGTAAGAAACAGAAGCATGTACTATTGTTCACATATACACCACTTCTTGAGTGGATGCTTTTCAAGAAATCATTTTAATATTAACTTTTCACAATCTCATACATTTATACAATACATTGATAGCACTTTTGTGCCCATTTCCCTCTCCCATGTTCCTCCCATGCTTATGGACCCCCTTATTCCAAACTTGTCCCCTTCCTACTTTTTTCTATGTGAGGTTTTATGGAGGTAGCTACAGCTTCTGTGTGTTCGTGTGCTCATGGCTACACTGGTTATGCCATATTCAGCACACAGTATGCCATAGCATGCTTCCCTGTCTACCAGCTCTTACTGTCATTCCCACCTCATTTTCAGAAATGTTCCCTGGACCTTGGAGGGAGTTACACTGAGGTTCTGATTAGAGCTAAGCACTCAACCCACTCTTCTCAGTTATGAATCTCTGTGTTAGCTATTCCCACCTCAAAAAAAATATAACTCTAGTGCAAGGTTATAAACACAAATATTTAGAAGGCAGTTTCGCAACATGCTTATTGAATATGATATCAGTCGTAAGTTCCCCCTAGGGCCTGTGACCTTTCCAGCCCTTTTGACCCAGCTTAACTGTACCATGAAGCAACCAGCAAATGCATTCAGAAAGAAATTGGTTAACCCCCTACCCAAACAATCATGCCACTATTGCGCCAATGGGCACATTTTGTCTGGAAGGTCAGTGTTAGAGTACAGAGCGCCCACAACTGGATAACAATACTGATAACCTTTTCTTCCCTATAAGCCTGGACAGCATCTCAAGGAACTGTGAATGCTTACTAGTCATCAGTGAGGAAGTTCCAGTCCAGTTCCAGCTTTCTAAAAATCTGTATATTGTATCTGAAGCATATAGTGCTTTCATCCACAGAGTTTTAACATCTCAGTCTGGTGATAAAACAAGAGCAAAGGCAGTAGCCCTTATTGTTTTGGGTGTCTATGTGAGATTCCTGGCCAGTAACTTATAGGGAAATATTTTCGATCTGGCACTGGGATCTGTTTAAAATTCTATGGCTTCTTGGAGTAGCATTTTCTTTCCATACAGGAAAATGTATGAAAAGAACATTTTGAACATTTGAAATGTCTACTTGAACATTTTTCAAAATTAATTATATCTTTCAGTTATCTTCTAATGTAGTGGGCTTCTAGGCGGCTTTTTACTAGATCCTTAGTGTTGCCTGGCCCTCTATGGATCCCCGACTTTCCCTATTCCCTTGACTCATTTCTCTTAAACCTTTTCAGTTGTAGGAATCACATGCCTCTTTTATATCACACATGTTTTAATATCTATAAAGTTTCTTATTCCTCCCACCAAGGCACTAGACTCCAGCCTTAGAATTAGGCAGCCAGAATCTCTATGCAACATGGTAGTGAATGCAATGCAATTTTTGCTGGCATTCTTGACTCTGAATGTCAGACTCCACATTCTCAGCCTTAAAACGGAGTCTTGTACCAATGGCTCTGCTATGCGGAGTCCATGCCTTCAGTCCGACAATGGTTGCACCAGTGACTTCTTATTCTAACGCCTCCAGTGTCTTGAACCAAGAGTATACTGTGTCTCCCAGGTCTCCATTCTGCCGACAGCCATTGTAAGTCTGTTCAGCATTGCTCTGGTCACGTGAGTCAATTTATTCAATCCCAATATACATAGTCTGCTTTCTTTCCTAGGAGAGCCTAATATATGTATATATGTATATATATAACCACATTTTTGTTGTTCCTACTTAATAATATACTTTGAGTCATTTTGACTATTAAAGCAAAACATTTGTAAAACCAAGTACAATGGTGCTTACCTGTCATCTTAGTGCTTTGGAAGCAGAGCTGGAAGGATTATGAGTTCAAAGCCTAAAGGTTGCTACAAGGTTGGTGATGTATCTCAATGGTTGCCTAGCAATAGGCCTAAAATTGAAGGAAAGTATGAACAGATGTCTGTGTAAATGCTTGTTTACTTTTTGAAATCAATGATTAAAACAGACAACAAAGTAGCCAGTATATAGTCCTGGGGAATCGTGGCCTGCAATTTCACTTCAAACTATGTCTTTACACCAAATAAATGACAGATGAAGGGTTGCACAACTGGAGGCTTCATGGTCACAGCTCATGACACATTTTGATTATCTGAGTTTAAATGCTTATTTTATTACTAGAATAAGTTTAACATGAGTTAAAACTGATTAGTCAGTTGATCCATAGCTGCAGATTATCATGTTTTGGCCAGAATGACTTCATTCTCTCTTATCCAAATCCCATTCTGGTTTAGTTACTTTCAAGACTACAAATGCTCTAAAATCCCCTTTTACAAGAAAGATACAGAAAACAGGCATACATATTTCTATAGACAGAATTCTTCCAAGTTCCTATGTACTTGGCTTCCAGTAAAACTAAGCATCTACTCTTATTTTCTCTTCTCTTTGAGCTATGCTAGTACTCTCTTCTAGCTGATTAAAAAAAAAAAAACCCTCTGTTGGTTATAAATCCAAGTCGTTAAAGCTCTGTATCAGATGGACTTTGAAGTCTGGGATATACAGTGGGCATTCCTACTGACTAGTCCTAAGCAGGCAAAGGCATGCATGGTTTGCAGAGTTTGCTCAGACAAGAGCTCTTCATTTCTCTGCTGATTAAGAACAGAAGACCCACTGTGGACAGAGGAAGATGGCAGGGCCTCACTCCTACACGGAGTCCTAACCTATCTGTCTCATGTCCTCAGCTGCCGAAAATGAGCTGGATGGCATATCAAAGGTCTTCCAAATTCAAGGAGATTGGGATTCTCTAAGTATTTATTTAAATGGCAACAATAATTAAATAAAAAAACTGTGCCCTATTGTCTCAGCATATGTCTTAAATAATCCTTCTTGTATGCTACTACATAACTCTAACACTCCATCTCAAGGATAAAACAGAGGTGATCTTTAAAGTATTTATTTCAATGCCCACTGTCTTAGCTAAGGTTTCTACTGCTGTGAAGAGACACCATGGCCACAACATGTCTTACAAAGCAAAAGATTTCATTGTGGCTGGCTTACAGTTTCAGAGGTTAAGTCCATTATCATCATGCAAGAATTATGGCATCATGCCGGTGGACATGGTGCTGGAGAGGTAGCTGAAAGTTCTACATTTTGATCCACAGGCAATGGGAAATGAACTGAGACACACTCTCTCCAACAAGGCCACACCTCCTGAATGGTGCCACTCAATATTGAGCTTATGGCGAATTGCATTCAAACTCACACATTTACCAAATTTATAGCATCTTCTTTCTCAAATTCTGTTTTGTTTTATTTTGTTTTTTACAAAAATCTGTCTCTCTAATCATTTCTAAGCTTTTGCTGGGGGACCATGGGGATTCAGAATCCCCTCAAAATTTTATCTTCTCCATGAACAGCAAATACAGTTGCATATGAGAATAAAATTCTAATCTTTTATAGCAAGTAGACTGACTACTTTTCATAAAAATTAATCTCATTAAAAAAAAATTAATCTCATTTTTCAAAAATAATTAGAAGATTTTGAATGTTCCCAACACAAAGAAAGCAGAAGTTTGAGTAGATGGAGATCCCAATTATTTAAGGACTGTCACCATAGGTGTGTTGAAGTGCCATACTGTACCACACAAACATGTACAATTCTTGTTTCAGTTTTAAAAGTTCAATAATTCCAGCCTTAGAATTGCCATGCAGATTGTACTAGTGGGATGGATCAATTCTTCAGGAACTCTACATTAATCGAGCCATGGTCATGTCTTAAAAGAGAAAGCCACTAATTCATTAGTTCTCACTATTCCTGCAGAAATATTTGGTTATCAACTCCATGGTTATACCCACAATAACGTATCTCTGAGACAGGTTATGCAGCCACAAAGCAACCATTAAACTCTCCTTGCACATGAGCATACAGTTTCACAGTTCATAAAATATTTCTCTTAGTTATTTAACTCATATGATTTATGATATGCATACTAATACAGAAATGCATGAGATAATTATAAATACACAAAAACAGTATTTTAAGTTTGAATATCCATATCATAAAGAAAACTTTGGAGACCCAACCTGCTGAATAGGCAGTCTTTGAGAGTGGGAAAGAGAAGAAACACTCTCTCTGGCAGAGAACCATATAAGAACGTGGAACTCAAGGTGCTAGGTCTCCAGAGCAGAGGAGGGCAAGAAACAGAGCATTGTGACTGCAGGGACACAGGCGGGAGCTGATGTGAGACTTAGTCAGGATGAGGTCCATGGAGCCTCTAGGAAATAGAAATAGTGAGTTGTTCCCAAAGGAGCAGCAAGACACTTTAACCCACCACAAGTTAACTCTACAAAAACCTATGATGACTTTTCTGTTTGTTTGGTTTTTATTTTGTTGGACTTGCTACCATGACTTAAAGACAACCTTCTGAGAGAATCCCCCAGTTCAAATTCATTTTCAAGTTACCCTATACACATATTACACATACTGCCCAAAGTATGATAAATCAAGCACATTAATATCTCTCTCCTGCCAACAATTTCTGAACATTCATACCACTTACTTAATTAGGAACTTACATATGGTATAAAATAATTAAGGTCATACTCTATGACCAAACTATAATAATGAACATTAAAGAAATTTACAATTAAGATAATGTAAACAGTTATTCACATAAATAATATTTTTAAATGTGAGAGAAGGTTCACATTATAAATGAAACATTGGTTTTGTCTATGTTGTTAGGAGCCAAAAATATGGTGATCATTACACTTTAATCGAAAGGCAAACTTTGGTTCTATATGCTGCAAATTCAATTAGGTAACAAACTAATTAAATATAACTTTTCCAATGAAAATATTAAAATGTGGTAATAGTATTTTTAGGTCACAAAGTGGAAAAATATATTAAAATGAAAAATATCCTTTAATTCTGCAGAAAGCTTTCATTGAAATACTCACTAAATTGTAATTCTTATTGCGGATACTATATATTTGTTCTATTTTACTGGGGGCAAAATCATTCTTCTTTTCAACTTCTTGTACCACCATGGCTGACAAGCACGAACAGTTTGAAAGCCATGCCCAGCAAAACCACTGTGGTTTGAGAACTTCCTAGTCATCTTATATTTGGAAGAGGGGGACAGT
Source organism: Chionomys nivalis (assembly GCF_950005125.1). Classification (NCBI taxonomy): domain Eukaryota; kingdom Metazoa; phylum Chordata; class Mammalia; order Rodentia; family Cricetidae; genus Chionomys; species Chionomys nivalis. The sequence continues at coordinate 39,111,208 of NC_080103.1, forward strand.
GATTCTGAATGACATGCATGCAAGAAATAACAAGGAGGATGTTCAAGTAATAAAATGGCCCCAAATGAGCAATCACCATGAAGTCATTCATCTAAGAAAAACAAACCTTGAATTTGCAAAACACATTTTGTCATTTTCCATAGAGGACCACCCATCAGCTCTGTCCCACCAGTCACTCCCCAAATAACCACATAGAAATTTAATATTAACTATAAATGCTCAGCCAATAGCTTAGGCTTGTTTCTAACTAGCTCTTACAACTTTAAATTAACCCATTTATATTCATCTATGTGCTGCCTCAAGGCTATTTACCTCATCTATGTACTTCCTATGCTGCTTGCTCTACAATTCATGGCATCTCCTCCAACTCCATCCTTCTTCTCTGTGCCTGAAAATCCTGCCCAGTCACCAGCCAATCAGCTTTTTATTAATAATGAGAGCAACATCTCTTCAAAGTATAGAAAAATTATTCCACAGCAGAAAATAGCTGCTTTCCCCAACACTGCTAAACAGAATTCAGTTCAGATAATTTATCTTAGTAAAGTTTCATTGCTGAATATAGAAATAATCATCTCCACCATGAAAAGCAACTTTGAGTAGATAACAAGCAAAGAAAAATACATTCTCATTTACTATAACATCAACCCCACAACAGACTAGCAGGCAACCAGAGTTGTCTCATCAAACTGTGAGTATAGCCAAGCATTCTGCGCTGTTAAACAACAAAAGAATGCAAATACAAATCTCCAACTCAGACTGGGAAAGACAAAAGGAATAGGGTCACAAACAGATGAAAGACTATTGATGAGTTTCTGAATCTGGTGGTAACTTTCTCCATGAGAAAGTTTGAGCTTGGGATGCACCATTAGAGACAGGAATGAAGTTATGTCAAGAACAGAGAGAGGATGAAAAGAGGGACGTGGAAGTGAGACAGCTCACCAGGCTGTGCTTCTGGATGACAGAAATTGAACATTCAACATATACCTCCTTTAGGGAAAATCCATTGAGAATTCTTTGTAATGCTTGCATGAACTTGGTTTCAATTGGAAATTGTACTTTATTTTTTTCCAACATAACATTTTTATTAATTATTTGAGATTTTCATAGAATGCACCCCAATCACACCAACTTACCATTACTCTGAAGTCTACACTACCATCCTTATTCCCCCCACCAAAGAAAAATACACCAGGTCCATTTTGTGCTGCCCATGTACCATTCTGTCATCTCTGCCTACCTTTTAGGCCAAGGCAGTTTTTTTATTCATTAACAAATACAAGCAACACATGCAAAGAAGGACCTCTTATACCATTTCCCTTTTTCTGTTTAAACAAAAAGGAAGATTTTAACATAGTAACATTCTAGTAAGAATTACAGTTACAATATTTATGTCTACTTTATCTTTTATCATAACTAAGGAAAACTATAACTATAAGTTCTTCAACTCCTTCAAAGACTCCAGAAGGATATAATATTACCTAAGTAAATAGGAAGTGCATTTAAGCAACCTCCAAAACTCTAGAATTGACAGAGACATCTCACTGCCTGGACAGTCATCCAAAGTTCTTCTGTACCATTGGGGCATCCATCTTCAGCTCACAGGCCCTTAGTATTAGCAGACTTTTCCATGAAGCACATTCTTCTGTATCCTGCAGAATGTCTCACAGACTCTTTCATGAAGCAGGAACCCCCAAAGAATCGTCTCACCTTTAGGAAAGTTCAGCAGTCATTGCTTTGTGGGTCCTGCATGTCCAGTTTATGCAACAGTCCAGACAAGAGCAGTTTCTTGCCCAAATGGCTAACCAACTTCATAAGGAGCCTCTTTGATGCCCATCTTCCTCTTGAAGTAGATTGGTGCTGCCAGGAGTAGATGTGTCTCATTGTCATGAAAAGTCCTAAGTTATTAAAACATTTTAAATGCCATATTCTGAAGTCTTCAAAAGATCTGAAAAATATCTATCCATCTGAAATACATCTTTGTACATCTAGAAAACCTAACTATCATGACTATAAGCTTGACTATTATAGACGCTTATCTATTAACTTATACTTCTTAATTATACATTACATTTTTAAATGAGCTACACAAGCACAATACCTTAATCAAGATCAGAAATACATATACATATTAAATTTGTATTGATAAACCAAAATCCATACCAATGCAAATCTCTATAGCATATCCCTCTTTTTTTTTTTTTTTTTTTTTTGGTTTTTCAAGACAGGGTTTCTCTGTGGTTTTGGAGCCTGTCGTGGAACTAGCTCTTGTAGACCAGGCTGGTCTCGAACTCACAGAGATCCACCTGCCTCTGCCTCCCAAGTGCTGGGTAGCATATCCCTCTTTAAGTGTAAAAGAACATTTATAAACAATATTTGGGAATATTGATGTAGTTTTGTTTATATTTCTTCCTGCTGTTTGAGGTGCTGTTAATCAGGTCTTTCATGGTATATCCTGTGTGCTAGGTTCAGCTCAGTCAGCAGTTGGGTGAAGTAACTTTTTGAAGGTGTTCATGGCAACCTTTTAGGGGGTGTGGTGTATAAACAATATTTGTCTGGAAGTATTCCACAGGCCTCATCTTCTGTGGAAACAAAAGAAAAATCTCTTTTCCAAAGCAATATATCCTTAGACTCAAATTTTGAAATCAAGATACATGGTGGTTTAGCTTAGCAGACCACACAATGAAATGTCTCTCTGTACTTAGCTCCTTCACAGTCAAAATATTCAAAGAAAACGTAATATATATAATGCAGACTTTCTGTGAATTTTCCATTTTTACATGGTTTATTTTTCTTTATTCTTTTTAATCTGTGACTATCTGCACTCTATCTCTTTAAAGACTTTACCCTTTTTAAAAAGCATTAACTTTATTTTATGACTATACTCTTTTTTTCTCTCTTCCAAGCCTATGTACATTTATCCAACACTGTGACCCATTTATAGGTCTTTTAAATCTGAATTTGTCTTTATTGTGTATCTGTAATTTTCTGATCAGAAGTGTTTCTTAAAATGCTAAGCAGCTTGGTCTCAGTGGTCCTGGGTGCTGGCTCTGCCTCTCTCAGGCTTTAAATATTGTGGAGGTAGTTCACCCAGCTATAGGACTGCTGGGTTGGGGCCATCCTCACCACCTAAACTCTGGGTAGCACCATGCAGCATATAAACCTTTTTTTTTTTTTTCTGAATAAAAGCTAAATCCGCCATGCAGCGCATTCTGTGTACTGGAAATATCTCTGTGTATGGCGGCAGGAATCTGCCATGCTCTCCTGCCATGCTCCCACATGGGGAGCGCTGAGCCATGGGAATGGTTTCAGCAACTTTACTCCCGACCCCAAGGGGGCACACAAACACCTGGGCCCACAAATGCCATTGACATGCTCCATAGCCAGAGTTCACCCTGGCAGAATGGCCCAGGAAGCCGCGTTTTAAAGCCACAGGGTTTTTTTCCTGCTATGGCTGAATCAGGAAATCCTCTCTTAAAGGAGCTGCAGCCCGCTCCCAGCAAACAGCAAGAAGCAGTGTTAAACTCTGTATTTTTTTTTTTTTTTTTTTTTTTTTTAGAATTTCTTTTTAAGGTCTCTCAGGTTTTACATGGACAGAAATTGGTGTGTTCTAGGTTAGTGGGAGACCCTGCCTCAAAAAGTGATGTTGGGGGAAAACAAAGAAGACATGAACACACACAGACAAAGCTGCATGTGTGCGCGTGAACACACATCACAAACACATGCTAAATACTTACACATACAAACTGTCAACTTGCAACATAGTTAGAATTCAAAATAATGTTGGTCTAGGTCTAACCCTCAGCCTACTGACAAATTTAAGCAATCTGTCAGGCAAGAATTATGCAAATTGAACTCGTCCAAGTAAGGTTCTGAACCTAATAAAAAATGGAACCTGATCCAATTTTGATTTGGGCACATTTCCTGTATCAGCTCTGCTAATGTCACTGACCCTTTGCAAATAACACTGGTGAACTGCTTCTTCACATGGGGGATGAAAAGGAGAAGTATGGACATGAGATAAAGAGTCCATCTCTTTGCCTTTGAACTCTTTGGGTACTGTGTGATTCAGAGGTACCTCAAAAATAAGGGAAAGAAATCTTTCAAATTCCTTTCTTTTACACAATGGAGTACTACACAACAGAAAAAAATAATGACACCTTGAAATTGGCAGACAAATAGATTGATCTAGAAAACATCATATTGAGTGAGGTAACCCAGACCTAGAAAGACAAATATCATATATACTCACTTATAAGTGGCTTTTAGACATAAAGCAAAGAAAACCAGCCTACAACTCACAATCCTCAAGAACCTAGACAACAATGAGAACCCTAAGTGAGACATACATAAATCTAATGTACATGGGAAGTAGAAAAAGGCAAGATCTACTGAGTAAATTAGGAGCATGGGATCCATGGGGAGGGGAGAGACAGGGAGGAGAGCAGAGAAAAATGTATAGTTCAATAAAATTAGTAAAAAAAATTAAAAAATAACAAACAAACAAAAAAAAAACAAAATTTTTGTCTCTCAGATACAGGTGGCAAAACCTAAACCTGATAGCATTTATGAAGGCTGTGTTTGGAGGCATATCTCTGGCTAAGTAGGGTTTCCAAAGCTGACCTTATGACATTGATCTTTTTGGACTTTAGTTTATGTTTCTTTGTTTTTCAAAACTAATTCTTGTTTATAATCATCCTGTTCAGAGTACATTAGTATTTGTTCCTGACTAGCATGTGAAAACTATTTTAAATAATCTTTTCCCACTTTCCACAGAATACCCTCCAGAGATGAGAAATTCAGGCTATCTGGTGAGTATCTTATTTTCTGTTATTTTCTTTTTAAATGGACTAGTCTAGACAGTTTCACCACTGACTGGTTGTATCTGGTTCTGGGATCAGCAGTCTCAGGTGGCATGTCTAAGTTCCTTCCAGAGAAGGTTCCAGGAGTCCCTGAGTGCTGGTGGGTGAAGAAGGTAGTGCACTTTATATAGGAGTGCCCAATTTACCATGGAGAAATGCATCCAGAACACAGTCTATGGTCTGAACTTACTTCCTCCATCCATATTTTGAGGTATCAGATGGAATGGAAAGAGATTAATTTTTCATATGAATTAAAGGTGACTCTAACAATATGTTTCTTCCCAAGGTTAATAAACAGGAAAAGGCAAGTGATTAAGATGTGACCGTAATTATTACTTGATTCACTTCAGACTGCTCCATAAAGCCACAAAAGAACTATCATTACAGGCATCCTTTTTAATGTCAATCTCGTTTTTTTTTTTTTAAATCACCCAGGGTTTTCTAATAAGTGGTCTAAACTTATTCAAGTTTAAGATGGCATCATAAAACTGATGGCATATTTTTACCATTTAATAATAATAAATATAGCAAGATTAAAAGGAACCTTCTAGTCTTGAGCTATTGTTTTACATCATTAGTAAATGTTCAAAACCACAAAGTAGACCCACAATTACAAATGAAAAAAAAAAGCAATTTCACATTGAAATAAAGATTGCCATATAGGGACTCTGTGGTTCTGCACAGATTGCAATAATTTACAAGCTTACCAGAATATTCATTATTGACCACTACTAGTAAAGCACACTAATTTACTCAATTCTTTATATTTTTAGAGAACTGATTTCTTTGAGATCACTATTGGTTAAGCAACAGAACCACAAATACCAATAATGTAATATCCTATAGTCTACTGTATTTTGTAATCTACACAGATATTCAAATACAGCTCACCAAAAGGTAAAAATAACAAAGAGACAAACATCCCAAAATACTTGTTTGTATCAATATTTTGGTTCTTATTTTCTTCGGTTTAGTTACAAATTTTTGCTGTCCGAAAGAGTGGCCCACGAGCACACTGATGATGGTAACTTGGCATAGGAGGCAGAGACTGAAGTCTTGACTTACATTTTGGGCAGGTTGAGTGAATGGTAAAGATCACATATTCTGAAATGTGCATGCCTAATTTTGAAACTTGGTTCCATCAGTGGTAGATTTGTGACTTGTAGAATGAACTTAATGTTTCAGGGCCTCTTTTCAGTTCCCTATGAAAATGAAAGCAATTATAATATCCGCTTCATTAGGATGCTGTGGGCTTACATACTTGTAGCGTATTTCTTGAATTTGTCACATGACAATAAATAATCAATTTGCATATAAGTGTGTGTGCACTTTCTGTAGCCTCCAAGCATTCAAGTTTTTCTGTAGCACTCATTATTTGGACATTTCTCACCCCACCCTTTCCCTACGAGGTAGTTAATCCTACATTGATTGCATCTGTATTTAACATGTACAAACTTTCCTTTTCATTTATCCCCTTAAAATACACACTGTGGCAATCCTTTAGATGATGATTATATGGTATTAGGTATTATATTGTGGTGGGCATTATAAAAGACTCCTTAGAATAGGTTACATGCAAATATCATGCCATTTTCAGAAGGAATATGAGCTTAGTACCAGGGAGTCTTACACTGCTAACAGCACAATATATACTTAAAAATTAAGCCTTTCCCAACTTAAATTGGTGGCTACTATAATTAACATCATTTTTGTAGATAAAGAATTAATCTCTTACACATATTGGTGGACAGTAGTTTCATATCACTTTAGGGGCTATATTATTAAAACTATTTATCCTTGTTGCCAAATCCATTTTCTCATCTTTAAGATGACATAAATCCCTCCCTCTAGGGGTTGTGACCAGAATTGAAAGATCTAAGTCAAGTCAATACTTGGCAAGGTCCATGGCTCATAGGAGGCACTCAGCATCCACCAGTAATTTTCAGCAGTGGAGATGATCACAGTTGTACAGTAATAGGACCGCAGTGGATTCTCAAGCATGTGATTGTCGCTAATTTTATTATTATTTCCTTCTCCCATTACACACGAAGAGAATTATGAGCTAGAAAGGACCACACCACTTTGCAGAATATGAAATATGCATGAAAGTAGCCCTCTCCAGCACCGGCTACCTCTGAAGTGACATGTGTTCCTTTTGTCATGCTGTATCACAGATACCCATGATCTGGCCTGCTAGCTTGTGGAAACATAGCATGCACAGTAGGTAGGAATAATGACGGCAACATTGTCCAAATTCATACAAACACTTCCCCTCGGGTGGCTCTGGCTTACTGGCACCCTCTCCATTACATCAGCTTTCTTGTCCTATCCTTATTGGAGAATAACAAAAAATTTGACACCGCCATAGAAAGAAAGCCCTCTGTGCCAGACTCTACCCATGCTTGGCAATGCCTCTAGCACCAACCCATTTCTCTAAGAAAACAGAATGGTAAATCCAATTTTGAAGACAAAACCACTGCGGTGTGGACCCAGATGCACATAAGAATTCTAGTCATCCTATGTAGTTACAAAAGAATGCAGTTCCTGTGCATTTTCATGGAGACAGTGTGCTTTGATGGTCTTTATTCCCCCACAGCCCCTTATTGCCAACTTTCTCCTGCAACACTTCTCCCCTCCTGCTCAATATTCCCTTCTACTTCCAGGTCTTTTTTTTTTCTTTTCAAATCTCGATTCCATATATGAGAGAAAGCATGAGTTACTTGGTTACTTTAATTTTCTTCACCCATGATTGGAGTTGTAGAATGAAAAGAGACAGAGACAGAGAGTCAGAGAGAGGGGCATATAACAATGGAAAAAGACACTTTGAATTTGGAAGACAGCAAAGAGGAGTATACGGTGGGCTTAGAGGGAGGAAAGGAGAGGGGAAAATTATGTTATTATAATATCAAGATTTCTTTTAATTAGGCTGTTGCCACTTTCCGTGGGCTCAGCCCCAGGATGCCAAGAGTCTGTATCTCAAGTTGCACTCTGAATAGAGGCTCATGGTAATCTTTGGGATAAACTCTGGCTAGGAGAAACATCAGACAGAAAGAAACAGTAAAAGGATGAGCCTGCTTCCCTTCAAAAATCATAAGCTCAACTTACTGTGATGTACAAAAATGTAAAGATCTATAGTCTGTATTGTGTATGTAAGCGATTCAAATGAAATCTGCATGTCTTTTCTCTTCAAGGGAGACACAGGCTCTTGATAGTTTCACATAAAAATTCAATTTTTTTCTTTTACTTTCTTCTAGTTTTATTGATAAAGCCAAGCAACTTTCCTAACTTTCACATCTTCTCATTTAATTAGGTGAGAAGTAGGGTGGGAAATTTTACTGGATGTTGACTAATCTGGTATATTGTCTTAGGAAAAATGGTTTTTTACAACTCATCCATGGCCTATTTTCAAATATAAACCCACTAGAACTGGCTAGAAGTCAGAGAAAATGACCTCTACCCAATAAAGGACACTAAATCTTTGCACACAGATAACAACGGGATTGATGGTGTCACCAACAGAAACTGAGAACTAGCAGCATGATCTTTGTGTTCAAGGAAACAATTATGATTTTTGCAAAACTGCATTTGGGAGAATGGCAGACCATGGCATGAGACGTTAGAGAGGCAACTGCCATGTGTGGAAAGGAAAAGGTTCTAAATGAACCTTTAGGAATAATCAGGTATTAACTTCTTATTTGTTAAAAGATTATTTGATCTGGGAGTGGGTGATTGTGTGCACCTGCCATCCCATATACTCTGGAGGCTGAGGCAGGAAGAGTCCAGGTTCAGGATCTTCCTGGGATATAGTGTGAGCTCGGGACCAGCATTAGCAACTCCGTGATACCGACACCCAAACTAGAACTTAAACACACACACTTAAGCGCATGCAGGTTATTTTATGATACACTGTCAAGTTATATATTAGATACATCAGACCAAGTAATGTCTACCAACAAAGTACATGTTAGAAACCTTTTCTACTTTGATTATAGTGTGGGATATCATGTGTTCAAAAGGGTGTCACAGAGTAATTTTCCCTGCTCCTCTGAGCCTAAGACCAGCTCTTGGGTTCCTACTCTGGAACTGTGTGCAGCAATTAAAACTCATTTTGCTGCTGGTTCAAGTGCACATCAGTATTGTATCCTAAGCCAAGGAAGTCCCTGCTCATATTCCCCATAGTCCTCTCTGACTGATTTTGACTTTATGGGTCTCATCATCTCTTAAGCGCCTCTGTTGTCACTTTAGACCCATGAGATGATCACACCTCATAACCTACTAAATTAATTTCTACATAGAGTACATGTAATACCTAGGGACACTCTTTCACACATAATTCTGGTATATGCAAGTCTGGTCACCAATCTTCATTTCTATTGAGCAAAACGCAGCAAAAAAAATGTAACTTGAACTTCAAAACCAATGTGTATTAGAAGATAATAAAAAAATAAATGAATCAACACAGAAAACATACTCATAAACATCTTTGTTTTGCATATGAACTTGGTATATATTGCTTTACATCAAGAAAGCATTAATTTACTGTGTATTATGTGTCACATATATAATATAAATATAATAAAATTTTTTTGAGTTTCCATATTTTTGTAAAAATGTAAAATTCCCATCTATAAAAATATGCCATTTGTCAGACGTTTTAAAAGATGTGTTTATTTTTATTATCACTTTACAACTGTTTTTGTTTGCATATATATGTGTGCTACATGCATGCCTGGTACCGCTAGAGACCAGAAGAGGATGCTGGTTTTCCTGGAACTAGAATTACATACAGTAGTGAGTTGTCTGCTGTGGGTGTTTGGAATGGAACCAGGATTACTTGCAAGAACGGAAAGTGCTCTTAACCACTGCCATCTTGCCAGCTCCTGATATGTAATTTTAAAGTAGACTGTGAGAAGTTAAAAGATAGCTCAGGTGCTAAGGGCATTCACTACTCTTGCTGGGGACCTCGGTTTGGTTCCCAGAAACTGCACTGGGTATTTCCCAACTATTTGTAACTCCAGCTCCAAGGGAAAACTTGCTCTTGGACCTCTGTGGGCAACTGCATGCATTTGGTGCACATATACATAAATAAAAATAATAAATAGATATTTGTAAAGATATTGTGAAACTTTCAATCAATAGTCTCACTGAAAAGACCTAGGTAGAATGGTCCCCCATGACACACTATATTATTTTGACTTTCTTTAATAAATGTTCCTAAGTACAATGCTTTGAGTTATTATTGGAAATGCCATAGAATATATATACTTACATAAATGCATATATAGCAAATGCACGGTTACTATGTGAATATAATGTGGGTTCTTGTATTCTGTAATATGAAACATTACTAAAGATAAGTCTTATTATGAAAATGGAGCTATGTGTTAGCTGCTGCTTGCTGCTTTGAGTTTGTAGTTTCTGAACGCTCATGCATCAGAAGAAAAAGATTCCCTTTGAGACCTGTAGAGAATTTTCTGCAGTGAATCTTGGGGAAAGAACAAGAATTTCAAATTTCTACAAGTTTCAAATTTCTATAAATACACCAAGTGATTCTAGGATGTATAGGCTTCACACATTCTTTCAAAAACTATCCTAGGGAGTTCTGTAAAGATTTATAAACTATAATGAGCGTTCTAGAATTAAAATAATTATTGTGTTAAAGTGACTATGTTAAGCCATTTCTTTGAGATTCATCTACATCTTCACAAATATAAATTCAAAATAATATATTGAATAATAGAAAGATATATAACACACTAAAAAAATTAAATTTGGGGATTTTGTGTTCTGGCAAAAGTTTTGCACCATTTGAACATGAAGGTGCATACCTTTAATCCCAGAACTCAGGAGACAGAGGCAGGAAGCTCCATGAATTTGAGGCTAAGTTGGTCTACATAGAGAGAGCCAGGACATCCAGGGCTACATAGAGAAACTCAATAACAAAAACAATAATTTTTTTTGATAGAGTTCTTAAGTCTACTAGTTGATATTTAGGTTTTGAGTATTCTATTAGCACTAAATATACTTTGTAAATTCAAACAAAACAAAATATCTCCTCGCAACCTATCTAAAAGTACTTAGTGTTACTTGAGAGTTGAGATGTATTTTGGAAGTTGATCCATGGAGGTGAGGACATTGAGTGGAGTGGACAAGTGCAAGGATTAAAGGTCCAATGTCTTTTCTTTCCCCAATTTTCCTTTGCACAACTCCCCCTCATAATGCATTCTTTATGGAAATCCTATATAGTGATATATATATATATATACATATATATAGTGATTATACACACATGCACGTGCACACACATGCACACACACACACACTCACATATATATGTATGTATGTATGTATGTATGTATGTATGTATGTATGTATATGTATGTACGTATATATATGGTGTCCTGGGCCTGCCTCAGTACCAAAAACTATTCTATCAGGAATAAGCCATCATCATAGATGAATATTTAGGAACCAAGTTTAAGAAGATTAGAAAAAAATTTGTTTACATTTTGTGTATTTTTTTTTAATGTCAGGGTAGCTTTGTTTTGTAAAACAATTGTTCCAGTTTCTTCAAGCAAATAGGGCAAAAGTGTTAAAAGCTTATATGTAATTTCACTGTAAGCATAATGAATCATATAAAATCCTTATTGTTTCAATTAAATTTGAGAAAAAATACCCCATGCAACTAAATTACCAAGAAAATCAATTACCAATAAACCGACATCCTATTTGTATTATAGTGTGCCCTTTAAATAATCAAATGTTCTTCCATAAGCTTTAGCTTATTTCCCCAAAAGAGTTGACATGGCATTTTGTCTCATATTTGGAAGCTATCTTTTGCTGTTAATTTGCATTAAACAAACAACAAAAAGACAAGAAAATCAAAGGCAGTACCCCTATATGGTCCTCCCACACATCTTCAGCTGTGTGAGCAAACAGTTAAAACATGCAAATCCAGTTTGGAGGAAATTCGACATCTCTATTATAGATGAAAGGTAAACAAAGCAGATGAAGGATTAGTGCAATTCCAAATTTAAGATATTGCTCTCAGTGACTTATAATAAAGTGGTGTTGCATACGGTGGCATGTTTTAGATGACATTTCAATTGTACGAGCAATTTGCATTCTATCTGACATTAAATAACGTTCTTGGTATTATGAATTCCAGGAGCATCCCCATCTCCACAGCATAAAGATATGAACTATGAGGCACATCTTAATGAAGGGAGTAAGTTTTCCTGTCAATCTGCAATGTGAGACAAGGCAGTACCTGGGCTAAAACGCCAGCAACATTATTGTGAGTTGGCCACTCCTGGCATAGTACAAATCTTCAGTTAAGGCATTCTTCTTATTAAATAAAGATCTATAACTGAACACATGTATCTGTAATATCACTACAATCCAAAGAAAATTAAAAGACAGATTATGTCCAGGATATTACATGCACCACCACAGAGCACTGCTAGAATCTGGTATGCTCTTGTTGCTAAGATACCTGGCTAATGCCACGGAAACAAGCCCCTCTCACTAATCTAGTACAATCCATGCATGCTTCCACATATTTTGGCAGGAGAAAGTAGGAGTCCACTGACAATGGTTTGGGATATTACTAGCCAGTGTTCCTGAATTTATACATTTTTTATCTCTTTCTGGTAAGCTTCAACAATCTTAGTGAAATAAGAAATGTAACACTCTGTTAATGGCATTTGGTTGCTTTCTGCCATTTAAAACAAGTAAGATTACCTTTTATCCTTCTGCATAGTCAATAAAAGTTGTTTAAAAAGGTAATTATTTAAGTGCTTTTGGTTGCAAAATTGTGGGGCTCCCCAAAATGATCCCCCTTAATCTTTGCGATTTCTATTGTTATGTGCACATAAATGACTAACTGCGTTTTCTCTCTTTATTGCTTTTCTCAAGGAGAATGAGATATGCTGGTTTCCCTGGGTGCATGCTGAATAAGAAATCAGGCTACTAAAATGAGATACTTTGATCAGAAATCGCTTACAAATCTCATATGCATAAGGCTGACTTGTAACAATGTATCCTAAAATTTTTTATTCAATCAGTTAAGAAAAATATATACATATTTGGAAAAGAAAATTAGCACTAATACACAAATTTCCAAAATAAAAAATGGCTATTTTGAGGCTACCCTTTGTGTAAAATGCACATGGTTTTCCACCTCCAGGAGTCTCTTTTTAGTTGTTATTTTAAAACAGGGTGCCTTTGCTTAAAAACAAACTAAGCAATTTTTTTCTACTGAAAAACAATCAAGCAAATTTTATGTTGAATGTATCCTTTCTCTGCAGTGCAATATGAGCTGCAGACCATCAGTGCCATTGAGCTCAAGTTATGATAACAATAACTTTTGCAGATGTTCATAGCTGTCAAATATTATTCTCTAAAATGTCAGAGAATGTGATAAAAAGTAAACCAGAAAAAAATTATTCTAAAGCAATTGGTTGAAGTCAAGAAGGCGAGGGAAGGTCAAACATTAATCCTTACCCATAAACAGTGAATGAACTATAGAGAAATCATAGCTACATTGATTTTCTTAAAGGAGGGGATAACTGTGTACTGCATAGGTGGACACACAAGAGTGTGGACGCTTATACATGTGCTAGTGACCGAATGACAGTGGACATCTCCAAGGTGCACATTGTTTTAAGAAAAAGCTTCCATTTTTTATTAGCAGTGACCACCTTTCTTTGACAATAATAAACCCATGTTATTGAAATTTGCATGATGCATACTCTCTGTTTTCCGGTCCACAGGTTTGCAAGGTCACTCTGGCAGGTTATTTGACCACGAACTCTGGGGGCTTCCTGTGTTTAGAATTCCATTCTCAGTGTTATGACAATTGCTCATCATGAGGTGCTTTTATTAGTGCTAAAAGCAAATATCATACCTATCTCCATGTTCCAAGGAAAGCTTGCGGAGGTATACCCGAGCTTACTATTTTATTCATATGCTTTCAATATTTGGATCCCCTTGGGACACAGTTGCAATGAAAATTATTTCTAAATGACTGCCTGGGAGCAGTATACAAGGGTGACTGCGTTATAAAACAGGAGATTGCTCACAAGAAAGCAGAAATAAATCAATAACAGGTGTGAGTATCTCAGAAAATATTACTTCAACATAAATTGTCTCTGTAAGAAGGACAGAAAAATGTTTTTACAAACCTTTTACTTTTTTCAATTCTCACTGGAATCCCATGTCAGAAGAGAAAATGGCTGTTTGCTTAGAATAAAGTGTCTTAGCCACCTACGTGGGCCTGACGATAATGGCAAAGCAAGGTGCCGATCAATACCCATCTTCTTCATTCCTGCAGTAATAACTTTCAATAGGAAAATCTATTTACTTTTACTTACCTTTATTTTATTTCATTTTGCTTTAAAGAAGTTCATTCCAGGGGGAGGGTTTACCTTGCAAACAGCAGTTAACAAACTGATGATTTAACTGAGGGCTCCAGGCCAGCGAGCCTGTTACCATTTGCTGTACCTGTGTGGTAATGCTAAGAAACGTATTTCTCGGGATGTGAAGTGTGTTGTTTTAACAACAGCCACTAAACGCCTTTCAAGGCCCACCGCTGCTTTGCATGGAAGGTGCAGCAGTGAGGTTGGTCAGAAACAAGGGTCAGCATTTGCATTCATATATGAATAGTTTCTTCAGTCTTTTGCATGCTGCCTTATGGAGGCATAAATGATATTGTAAGGTATAATAAGCAAAATACCACTGATTGGGGGCTTGAAAAGGAAACTACCAACTCTTTCCTCAGAAACAAAGTTTCCCAGATTGTATAAAAGCTGGAGTTTGGCAGGACTGTGTATTCTCTGCCCAGGTACCAAAGCCAAAAGAGTGTCCAATAAAAATTATCACTGAGTTATTATTGTTGGACTTTTTAAATTACGCTTCAAAATGAAGCACGTATGTGATTATAAACACTGAAACTAAACCTTTCCAGCTCCTGGAGGTTTCTCAGTTTCCTTGCCTCTTTTAATCTCTCCATTACAATTTTGAAGTTTGTTGTTTGTTCATCTAGACTTGACTTGAACCTGTGACTTCAAATAAACATATTTGCTTGATTATTTTTCAGATTTTTTAAATTGTTTGACAGTTCTGTTTTCACAGACTCCTTCCCTCCCTCATAGCCCTATAGATAATCTTTTTTCAAGGAGAAGAACACTGTGATTTAAAATATCTGGTATTCAAAAACATTCTATAACAATTGTTGTCAGTGAAGCTGTTCAATGAATTTTTAGCTAAATTTTTATTTTGAAACTGCAACTAAGAGCTACTGGATTGTTATGTTCATAAAATTATAATGGCCATAATTAATATCCAAAAATAGCTTATAAAATAACTTTTTGATTTTTCTACATCAAAAAGAAACTTGAATTATCACATTTACACACAAAAGTGATTTTAGACTATAAATATTAGAGAACTATTTTATTCTAGAAAGACTGTTTGAAATATTGCTTTTAGCATCAGTAACTTAAATTTTAAAAAAAAAAAAAAAAAACAAGAATGAACTAAATAGCAATCTGAGACCACTAAGTCTCATTGTGAAATTTGAAGTTAAGAATTGGTAATTAATTTTAAATGAAAGGGAGTAATAAAACTCTATTTCTGAATTCTGGTTCATGCATAAATCTCAGAACGCTCACTGTGTGTATTTGTTACTAAGAAAGGAGATCACCGGAATTAAACCCCTGCTTAAATTAACTGCAAGATGGGAAATAAATTAGAAGCAGTGCTCTCCTTAGAATTTGTATGAAAACGTATATTAACGTCGATGTAATATAGCAAGAGAATTAATTGCAAACAGAGTAAAATATACAGAACATTGAGCCTATATTAGACTTCTGTCCCTCGTATCAACGCATCCCTTAATAAAATGATGTCAACAATGAAGAACCACGCGTTTTGCTTAGGTGCAGTCAGCCTGGAACATGGAGGACCACATTTTATAAAAAAGTGATCAACTTTGCTGTCTATGTTTCTGTGTGTGTGCATAGGTTCCAAAAAATAATGCAGGAGAACACTGTGTGTGTTGTGAAAACACAAGACAGACGCTCTCTCTAAGCAGGACGGCCAAGAAATCCAAAGAAAGGCTATTGACAATTTTATAATAATAATAAAGAAGTTTCCCCTGTTAAAAGGCACCAGGAGATTAGGGGAAATATTCAGGGTCTTAAAGGTTTTAGGAATCCTTCTGTTGTTGGTGTTGATCTCAGTGACGACAATTGTTATTCATTGGTTTATACCTGCGCCATACTTTGGTGTAGAATTCCATCTACTTTTTCATGTTCACTAGATTGTGATTAAACTACGTATGCTATCATCCCCAGAAACAATCACGCTGTTAGGGTAAACACAATAAGTAATAAATACTTCACTTTAGGAGTGCATTTTAAAGAAATCATTGTATAGGTCTGAACCTACTACAAGCAAGAGTAGGTGTTACTTTAAAATGCAAACAAGTTACTTAAAATAGGGAAAATTCATAAAATGTAAGACAAACTAAGTTTAAATCTCAGATCTACATTAGGGCGAGCAATGTTATTTATCCCCTCCAGCTAGGATCCTCTTTGCATCCCAATTAAAAACTCTGTGGTGCGCTGTCAGCGTTCTCTGCATTTTCACTTAATAAACCAGGGGGGGAAAAGAGCTTACAGTTTACAGTATGTTTTCATAATAGTTGCAAAGCCTTAAAAATGCATTCCTCTTACTTCACATCATAAAATCACAATTATTAAAATCTTGAACACTGTTGTGATTAAGAAAAAACAATGGTGTTCTAATATGTCCCACGGACTGCACTTCGGGCTCATTGTAATTCCTTCCTGCAGAGCATCGCAGATACACAGAGAGGAGCAGTGTCCTAGACTGAGGTGCGAAAGAAGAGGGGGAGAAGCAGAGGAAGGAGCAGAGGCCACCAGGACTGCACATGCTCACAATGTGCCCAGCTAGAAAGTCTCACTTTTGTTTAGAGAAAATAACATCAAAATGTACTTAGTAAGGAATTCTTCAGAAAACCAAAGGTTGTCATATTTTTTTTTAGATGATAGCAAGCAAAACACCGTATTTTAAAGTAGCCATTAAAGGTAATGGTGGTGGCTTGGAGGGTGGAGGGTAGGAGAAGGGAAGAGAAAGATCTAGTGAAGGAAGTGCTAATATGTTTTTGTAAAAATATAGTCATTGAAAACAAATACTTAAGAACACCTAGCAAACTAAAGTGATTATAACGGCATGGGGCTCTTAGAAGGAGTGGAGTTTATCATCCCCTACATATTTATTTCTTAAATATATGTTTATGTGCACTCATGTGTGTATGTCAAAACTATACAACTATCTAGAGATAAGTGTGTAAATTATATGCAAGTAATAATATTCTCTCTCCACTGGATTGTTATAGTCATTTCTTTCCCAATTCTTTATGTCCTTAGGTTTTAAGAGAGACAGCAAGTCTATATAAAAAAAAAAAAAAAAAAAAAACAAAAAAAAAAACAGCCATCTCTTAGGATCATGATTAGATGTTCTGGACCCTGAGCTGAGAATGGCTATCTCAGAGACTTGTAACTGGAACATGTGGCCACCGTGATGCAATAGGCTGCTTTTTGTTTACAACAGGACAGATTTACCTCTTTTCTATTTTGGAGGCCTTCTGAACTTACTCCTTTCAAACCTGGCCCCGAATGAATGGAACTGGTGGATACACACTCTCTATGCTTGTACAATAACTGATTACAGGTTTGGCACTGTGAAGTGAAAGACTTGCAGCAATGGAGCTGCTAATCTTTGTGGAGTGGTTTGAATGCATGCCTTTTTTTTTTTTTTATCTCACGTGACTTACCAGTATAAAAGACCTAAATGTCATACACATTGATGCCTATCCAAATCACAGATTTCTGTCGCTTGTGCTTAGGAGTGGTCTAGACATATTTATTAAAAAGATTGTGTATGTATTTGTATGTGTGCATGAGCGTGCATGTGTGCACAGATTAAGCGTATGAATTTTTAAAATTCATTCGTATCTATGACTTAAACAAAACTATGCAGCTCTAACTCATAGCGATAGAAAGGGATCATTTCAGATGAGTGAAACAGCCAGCACATGACGGGGTGGGCAGCGGCGGCCTGGCTACATTAGTCTTCCCACTCACAAGCAGGAGCTTGGAAAAAAAAAAAAAAAAAAAAAAAAAAAAAACGCTGGTGGACAGAGGCCTTTCTTCGACGAGGTTTCACACATGCATTTTTAATCAGGATTATATTTCACAGAGATCTGTCACCGCTCACAAGTGCAGCCGGCCGTTCATTCTTGAAATGTATCAGCTCTAGGGCCTCAACCCTGAACTAGTTTTTCTTTGTACAAATCTGGGCACACGGTGCTACTTTTCTTACAAGGAAAAAAATAATAATCCCTTAGAATTTCATAGGATGCTCGTGCCCACTGCTTTTATTTCAAGCAACTGTTGTCGTTTGGAACCTTCTCCCGTGTGCCCCCCCCGCCCCCCCCCCGCCCCCGCCCCGTCTATCTAGCCAACAGTCTAGACATTTGGCTTTAATATATTGGTTTCTCTAAATCTGATCATTTACATAAATTTGGGGTTGTTTTTAATCTTGCTATACTTTTCTACAGTTCCTAATCAATTGTATCACTAATCTACTGTCCTACAGTAATTGGTACTATATGAGCCAAATATAATAAAATATTATCTTATGAATATTATATACTAATAATACATATGGAGTATATAGTGTAGTCATACTGTAAAAACATGCTTTTACCTATACACATAGAAAATGTCCTATATAAATGTTAAATTCAGATAAGCAACTAAAATGTGTTTGTATCTATGTGTCTCCAACTAGCCAAATGGATATAGGCTCCAAGAGAGAAAATTAAGGGTTATGACCTCTGATGAAACTAATGTTTCTTAGAATGTATATATTTTTTCATTAAATATTCTATTTTAGAATGACTTATTTAAAACTTTTAGGTTATTTACAACCACAAAAATTCATTCCCAGGTGCTCAACTCAATATAAAATCGGATTTTTAAGTTTGTATGTGGCATGTCTGATATCTAACAAATGCCAAATCGTTAGGAAAACAAAACATCTACCACACATCTGCTTATATCTAATACTGGTTAAGAATATACTTTAAAAATGTTTGGGAGAAAATGTTTCAGTTATCAAAACTAAAATGAACTTTAAAATCTATGAGAATGCAAAATAAAATCACTTCGGATCTGTAAGTGGGGAGTACTGCATAATAGCGCATTCCACAAAAATACCCCGACACCAATAGTATCAGCAACAGTCTCCTGAAGTAACTATATCTATACGTTGTCAAGCAACTGGTCATAAAAGAACCGAATAAAAAGCCATTTGAAATCGGATAGTGCTGAAAATACCACAGCTGATTTTTTTTATATTGTCTGACAATTTGGAACAAAGACTTTCAGACAGAGGTTTTAGACACTCCCTGTGATATCTGACTTCCCCAAAGTTTATGCAAAAGATTAACAAAAGTGAAAGGCCTCAAAATAAAAGTCAGTATATTAAGTCATTGGGTGCTTGACTCTCGGTTGCATTGTGTTCATGCGATTACTTCATCGCTCTCCAGCATCATCAGGAACACTGCAACTTAACATCTGCCAAAGCATTCAGAGAGTCGGAGCTCATATCTGGCAATCTGGTGTGGACGAGAGAGCCTGGGCAATCATACAACCTCTTTTTCAGAAACATTACATTTTTCATGCTCATATTCTTTTTCATTTTACCACTGTGAGAAAGTTTGGGGGAAAAAAAAAACCTCCAAAACTCTATTGCATCAAATTAGAGTACAAAAATGCAGTGACTTGAATTTTTTAAAAGCTTAAAAGATAAATTGGTCTTTAAAATCTGGTGTTGTCCTGTTTAAGTACAAGGGGAAAGAAGGTGTTAAAGAAATCAACCCCGCGCCCCAATGCTTTAACATTTAGTTAGCAAGGAATCCAGGGCTTTAAGATTGCTGAGCCCGCAGCTTCAAACAGCACATTCATATGTCCCAAATCGTCTAGTGTTTCCAAAGAAAAACTTTGCAGGATATTAATTTAAAATATTTTTCTCTATTTAGGAAAAGCTATTCGTGTCATTTCTTTAAAAATTGTTTTACAAATTGCTTTCCTTCCCCAAATACTAATACTTAGGGTACAAAATACAGACTGACAGTAGTAAAATGAAGTCCTTTGGACATTAGAAACTAATTCCTCACATGGTAAAGTGGTGTCAACAATGATGACCAATTACAGTTTTAAATTCTCTTCCAATAGTTTACAGTGCTATAAGCTAATAACTCCTATATTTATATTTTAAAAGCACTGGTCTAATCTTCCTAGATCCTGTTGAAATCTATGAGACATTCATTTCTGTATATTTATCATCGGTGCCTTGTTTCAAGTGTAAGAAACAATTTTTGAAATGAATGCTAAGCATGATCAATTTATCACATACATGTTTTGCTGGTATAAGGAAAGCAATAAGCAAAAGTTGTGAATAAATCTGTATTTGAATCTTTCTTTTTACAATGTGGTGCACCAGATCTTGGATCCATATTTCTCTAGCTTAGAAATGGACCTCTCCTCTGTCTCCTGTGAAGGTGACATAGCTATGTCATATCCTGTGTTTCTGGGGCACTAGCCCCATAACTCACAAATTTCTATCTCAAAAGAATGGGCTCACAATTTCTGTTAGATCTTCCTGGTTTTCCTTTCTTCTCATTGTAAGATGTGCATCAGAAAATGTCTTGATATTCATTTTATCTTTCTATCCGCTGTCTTCTTTTGCTAGAATGTAAGATCCTTAAAAATGGTGACTTTTTTATTATTATATTCACAATGATTCTATACATAACAGCAAATTTGTTTCAGGATTTGCTGTGAATTACACACATAAAACAGTTCTTTGAGGGGCTGAGAAGACGCTTAGTTAGTGAGATGATTGTACTAATCTAAGGACCAGAGTTCAGATCCTCTGCGTCCCTGTAAGGAAATCAAGAGTGGTGGCACTCACCTGGATTTGTATTATGTGTAAGACAGAGAAAGGATGATGGCTAGCACCCACTGACCAGCCAGCCTAGCCAAATCATTGAGGTTCATTAAGAGATTCTGTCTCAAAATAAATAATTAGAAATAAAGTGGAGAGCGACTTAGGAAGATGCCCAACAATCACTTGTGGCCTCTATATAAGCTCACAAAAAAAACCCAAAAAACTGCATGTTCAAATAAATACATGAGAATGGCGAATCCTGCTTCCTTCCCTCAGAAATGTCTGAGCTTCATATGCAATGAATCTGTCACCAACGAATGAGTGACCTGACCATTTCATTCAGTACAAATGACTCCATCAAATGAGTGCAAAGTTCCATGTTCATAAGAACTTCCCATTGACAAAGGGCCTTTGCATGGTCTTCCTGACCTTTTACCATCAGCAGTTGTATAGGGTCATCATTCTTTCTGTACATGCAAGACAAAAATGATGCTAGTGCTCATACCAAAGACCAGGTGATTCATTGCCTTGACAGCCCTTTTCATCTGGTTTCCATCTTTGTTTCTGTAACTGTCCCTTCTTCTATCACATCATGATTCTTTCCCTATTTTGTTGGATCATTCCTACCAGCATTCAAACCTTCTGCACTATTGCTCAATTACGAACAAAGACTCTTTTGATTTTTTGTAGAGCCATGGCTACCACCTTTCTGCTTCTGCTCTACAGAAAACTTACTCTACGGGATCCTCAGTGTATACACTCATTCCCATCTCTTTTAAACCCACTCCAATAAATCAGTTCCACTGTCACAGTGGGTGGGTGCATCCCTCGTGGTCCTGATTTTTTGCTCATGTTCTCCCTCCTTCTGCTCCTCATTTGGACCTTAAGAGCTCAGACCGCTGGTCTGGGACTGAATAAGCATGGGTTGATTCCGGACTCTCTGAGCATGGCGGTCAATGAAGACTGATGAGAAGCCAAGGACAATGGCACTAGGTTTCGATCCTAATACATGAACTGGCTTTGTGGGAGCTTAGCCTGTTTGGACGCTCACCTTTCTGGACGTAGATAGAAGGACCTTGGTCTTCCCGCAGGGCAGGGAATTTGGACTGCTCTTCAGTATCGAGAGGGAGAGGGAATGGAGTGGGGGGAGGAGAAGAGGAGTGGGGATAGGGGGAGGGAAGTGGGGGGAGGGCAATATTTGGGAGGAGGGGAGGGAAATGGAAAATGGGGAGCAGGTGGAAATTTTAATTAAAAAAGAATAAAAATAAATAAATAAGTAAAAAAAAAAAGAAAAAAAAAAGAAAAAAAAAATAAACCCACTCCAGCAAAGATTTTAGCCTTACCATCCATAGAAACTTGTTCATAGAAGTCCCAAAGATGCCCACCATTGCTGAATCTAACATCAACCAGATTTCAGTCTAATGTTTGCTTTAGCATCATTTAAACAATAGTCATGTTCATCTTTTCTAAGCCACCTTCTCAGACCTGAGTGATAGTACACAACTGTACTCCTACTACTTGGGAAAAACATCAGAGGATCACAAGATGAAGGTAGCCATCATACATAGCAAAACAAGGCCATTCTAGGTTATAAGAAAAGAGTAAAGAGGTAGAGAGAAGGAGTAAGGGAAGAGCATTTCTTTCCTTAGCTGTCAGGGTATCACTAGAAATATTTTCTCAGCTTCCATTGCCAAGATAGCAATGTTACCGCAATCTTTCCATCCTCTAAGTGCTGGAGTCAGGCTCAGTTCTTTGACTTCTCCATCACAATGTCCTGCACAGTCTTAGATATTAATAGCAGCTCTCCCATATTTTCTACTTCTCTGGCCTATCTTTCCCTGAATATTGATCTCTTCTGCATCACTGTCAACAACACCAGACTTCTGTTAGTTATCCTGGAAAACAAAGAAACAAATAATGCAGCCACCCAAAGTAGGGGGAAAAATCTTTGACTCCTTTACTCTGCATAGCTTGTATTTAAGCTATGAGATAATTCCCAGCTTTGTCTTCATATTACATCCAGGATTCAATCACGACTCCTAGCATCATCTCTCAACATACTCACTCTCTCTTGCCAGGATTACAGCTCTCTAACCTGAACTCCAGTCTCCAGTCATGTTTCCCTGTAGCGGAATGCACATTCAAGGCTGAAATAAAACTGTATCATCTGTTATACAAAGACATCCGAAGGTTTTCCATCACCATTCAAATAAACTCTGAAAACCCAAAGTCCTATGTCATCCACCCCACACCATCACTCTCATTGTGTTATCTGCTCTTCTTCTCCCCTTCTCTCTTCTGGCCTCTGCTCATCTTCAAGCTTGGCAATCCCACTCTTACCTCAATGTACACATCATCAGTGCCTCTGTGTAGAACACTCTATAGTTGTTCTTTGTGTATGCTCTCTCTACCCAGACTAACTCACCCTGTAGTTGTTAACTGCTTATCTTATGAGACAAGAATGTAAGCTCCTTGAAGAAATATTGTTTCTACCTTTACACTGATATGCCTGTCAGTAAGCATCATATCCAACAGTGTCGTCTCTATAATGGTGAAAGGGTAGAAGGAAGAAAGAAGGAGCCGGGCGGTGGTGGCGCACGCCTTTAATCCCAGCACTTGGGAGGCAGAGGCAGGCGGATCTCTGTGAGTTCGAGACCAGCCTGGTCTACAAGAGCTAGTTCCAGGACAGGCTCCAAAACCACAGAGAAACTCTGTCTCGAAAAAACCAAAAAAAAAAAAAAAAAAAAAAAACCAAAAAAAAAAAAAAAAGAAAGAAGGGAAGGAGGGACAGAGGGATGAAGGGATGGAGAGAGAGGAAAGGAGGGGAGAAAAGAGAGAGGGAGGAAATAAAATAAAAAAATAATTCAAATGCTATGGAAGCTATTTTTCTCATCTATATATTTCTGCGCATAATTCTAATACCCTAAGCATAAGCATTATGACTTAGATGGCCTGAAGATGATTGGAATAGCTTGGAATAGCATATTTTACTTTCTGTACATCAGTGTTATCTCTTGATGCCCCCACCTTACAACAGATATATTTTCAAAGTCTATCAGTAGTTTTCATGATCTTTTAAGCTACAAACAATATCCACTGTGAGAATTAAGACTCACTTCAGATCTGTCAACTTTTGAGTGGACTTAATATAATATTATCAGACCCAGTTCTCTTAACACAAACACACACACATACACATGTGCGCACATGTGCGCACACACACAGCAGGCCTAAGTAGAGGCCTACAGAAAACATTGTAGCAATGACTTCTTGTGTCCTTGCCTTCTCTCCTTTTCATTTCTGGATACTCCAGAGCTGGGCAAGAAAGAAAATTCATTTTCTCATTAGCAGAGTTTCCTCCGCTGATTCTGGCCAGCTCTGTCATCCAGGGCTGACTGTTTCAAGAAGACCCTTCTGCCAGTTTCTCTGGAAAAACATCTTCAGATTTTCATTTCGAGGACATTTGCATTGAATCCTCATAGTGCAGAGAAATGATTGTGATATTACAAACCTAAAGTCCAAGGTGATGGCTGACACCCACTACTCTTGGAGAGAGGTGGTTAACCAAGGTAAAGAATAACAGCATTCTGGATGTATCGGCAGATGTGATTATCATCAGGCCATTGACCCCACCAAAGTGCACAACATATGGTGAAGGGAATCGAACTTAGGTTTTTAAATGATGCCTGCATTTTCTACCTAAGATCACCTCCAGCCAGATTTAGTTTATAAAGATTAGTCTCCCCTGCGAACAGTTCAGCTCAGATAAATGTGCTATTGTTTTTAAAAAATATATACCTGTTGTTTGTATCACTAATTTTTCTGAACGTTCACTGGCTTAATCACAATCTTTTCTGAACCTCTTTTCTAATTAAAAAAATATACACCAGAGATAAAATATCACTATTCAATTCAATTTCTTATAGTATCTCCAGAACCATAGATAGCTTTTATGCATGCAAATGCATGCAGAGGTATGTGTGTGTGTATGTGTGTGTGTGTGTGTGTATGTGTGTGTTTTCATTCATTTATACAACAAAAGCAGATTTTGTTCCTCCCTGATTTATAGGCTAGGTACCATTATTATAGGCTACAAGGCTCTGGAAAGGAACCTCAGAAACAATTGGCACACTCATTAGCAATGGGAGATTGATACTCTAGTGAGTAATTTAAACTAACCGCTAAATAGTTCTGCAATAGTGAGGGAGAGGACCAATGTAAGGGAACAGAAATGGAGGTGGATGGGAGGGCTAGTGGTTAAGCTACAGCCATCCAAGGGAAGAGAGACAAGAGTTCTGGGGAGAATGAAGTGCATCCCAGAAGGCCTGGATGAGAGAAGGAGCCTGAGCCACACAATGGACTGAAATGAATGCAGCATGAGCAGGATAGCAGCAAGGTGGCATATGGGAAGGGCCATATTTGCCGCTTTAGCAAGAAAGAAGCATTTCAGAACACAAGAAATGTCTTTGAGTAAGGAGGTGCTAAGATAGACAAGAATCCATACTGGATTTAGCTCAAAAAGATGGTCCATGGCTAGAGAAACAGTTTTGATATTGTGTTGGCCTTGAAACCAAATTAGGGTATGTTGGGAAGGTCAGACTGAGGAACTGAATCAAGGATATAGATAATGTACCTTTAAGGAGAAGTGGGTTGATAAATTGGTTTCTAAAGAGGAATGTGAGGCTGGGGCATGTCAGCAATCTGGGGGAAAAGAACCAATAAGAAAACATTGGTATTCTGGGACATAGAGATGATCAGCAAATCAAAATCACCTGGAGGATGTGAGCAATGAGATTGGAGGGCCGATGGGGCAATAAGGGTGTTTAGCTAGACCCTCTTCTTCCATATTAAGAAGGGACAGCAAAGGAAGAGGGGCGTGAATGCACATAAATTTATAGCTTGGCTAGTAGGAAGTTTAAAACTATTTACTACATAATAATCACCACTTTAATCTCTTCGGAAGTCTACAGAATAGGAAAATAATTTCACCAACCCCACATTAGACAGAGAGGACTGATCTCCAAAATATACAAAGAACTCAAAAAATTAGTCATCAAAAGAACAAATAATCCAATAAAAAAAAAATGAGTACAGTCCTAAACAGAGAATTCTCAACAGAAGAATCTAAAATGGCTGAAAGACACTTAAGGAAATGCTCAACATCCTTAGTCATCAGAGCAATGCAAATCAAAGCAACTCTGAGATTCCATCTTATACCGGTAAGAATGGCCAATATCAAAAACACTGATGACAGCTTGTACTGAAGAGGTTCTGGGGTAAAGGGAACACTCCTGCATTGCTGGTGAGAGTGCAAATTGGTACAGCCCCTTTGAATATCAGTATGGTGATTTCTCAGGAAATTAGGAAACAACCTTTCTCAAAACACAGCAATATCACTTTTGGGTATATATCCAAAGGATGCTTAACCATACCACAAGGACATGTACTCAGCTATGTTCTTAGCAGCATTGTTTGTCCAGAACCTGGAAACACTCTCACTCTTGAGGGACGGGCTATATTCTTTTCCAAGACTGATCCTGGATACAGCTGGAATATTCTATGAATCCCCATTTAAACTCTGAAGAATTAGCAGTATCCACAGTTCTAGCAGACCAAGGCAAAATAAATGGAAGTCAAAGGCTTCTGTACTGGCCCCAACTTCCCAACATACAGAAAGGCCTCAAATGTCTTCTATTAAGAAGCATAGCATGATCAAGTCCTATCTAGAGGAATATTGCTATACAAATGTATATGGGAATTCACAAGAATTGAAGTGTCTGTGTGGAATATGCAGTTTGCTTCTGTAGTCAAGGGAAGATGGTAAGAAACAGTATTTGCCTGGGTGCAACCCAGTTTCTCAGTCCCTTATTTTTCAAAATATGAGGGTCAATTAGAGAAACCATTAACACAAGTATTTCTGGACCCAACTGCCAGAGTTCCTGATTGAACTCTGTAAAGGTCTGTGAAGGAGCCCAGAGATTTTCCCTTTCCCCCTCTATCTCAAGTGATTCAGCTGCAGATGGTTTGCTCTTGAACAATCTGGTAGCAGGGAATAGAAAAGGTGAGAAGAATCCAGGCCACCTCATCCCACTGCCTAGCCTCTTGTCTCTATAGTAAGCTCAGCTCTGATGTAAAAAAAAAAAAAAATGGGCAGAGAAGACAAAAGCAGACTTAAGTGACAGAATCAACAGGCTAATAATCAGCATTTTAAGAAAAAATATGAACTGTGACAGGCTAGCTCTAGGGAGATGAGTGACTAGATCCCTGCTGTGCAGGCATGAGAACATGAGGGTGGATCCTGCACACTCATGTAAAAAGTTGGGAATGCCCATGCACACAAGCATGGGGAGGTAGAGACAGAAGGGTCTGGAAGTTCACTGGTCAGCCAATCTTGCCAATTGGTGGGCTTCAGATTCAATAAGAGATGCTGTCTTAAAATATAAGGGGTTGAACAGTGAAGGAAGCTATCCATCAGCAATGTCTGGTCTCTTGCACCAAGAGTGTATAAACCTATTTAAAGGTGTATACCACACATATACAGTGGGGGAGGGGTCAGAAAATAAAAACTAGCCTACAAGAAGATTTTCTTTTTAATGAATAGTTCTTTGTTCTCCACATAGATACTGTCAACTATTCCTATGAAACCATTTTCCAATGTCATCTGTTCATGAGAACAGGGCCCTTATTAATCCATCAAAATGATTCCTCATTGGCTCCAGTAGTGAGAATGACGAAGTATGCAGAAAATGGGGATGCAGTGAGCCTTGGATGAGCACAGGCTCATAGATGCTCCCAAAATCTGCACTTGAGCTCAGCATCAAGTTCCTCAATTATAATTTCATCCATATTCAGCTCTCCTTAGTCTACAAATATGCTCAAATATGCTCACCTCTAGAACATCTTCCCTAACTGCTCTTTCAAAGGTCTTAGTTTTGTAAAGAAGCTACTTAACAACATTCTGTGAGCTCACAACCTTTGTGACTCCACTTCTCATTTTTGCCGTGATCTAGTTTTTTCCAAATGTAGTTTGCCTCGAACTATTCTGAGATGCTTATTATTCGTGATGGTGTCTATTCCTCATACCAGACCTACCAAATCAGAAGTTTTTGCTTTGGCACGCTTCCCAGCTCACTTACAAAAGCTAAACCTAATAATAGCTGTGAGGATCTTTTATATTCTAAAATGGTAAAGGAATCCCTCTTTTCAGCCTCCTTGATGACCTTTAAACAACCAAATCTCTTAACTACTATGTCTAGTTTGGTCACACAAATTTCTATTCTTTTGACTTCTAAGATATTATTGTTTCTAAGTTTCCTGGGTACTTCTCCTTAAACATTTGTCATTCTTTTACATTTCCCTCCCTTAATAGCTCTCCTGGGTGATTTTTCTCCGCTTTAAAATTCCTACCTCCAGCAACTGTCTGGTTCTGACACGATGAATCTGATATCCCAGTTGTTAATCACACTTTTGCTTTTCCTAATATTCGTTGGAAGCCAAAGCTGCCATGGTAGCCATAAGCCAGGGTTTCCCTATGGCCTCAGGAAACAGCCTTGTGTTAAATTCTCCAATGAATATACTCCATTGCTCCTTGCTATGTACAAACATGCTCTAAATGCCTGCGTGTTTTATTGCTTCTCAAAAAGAGCAAAGAAGTACCCAAGAAACCTTGACTCTTAAGATTTTTACACTGCATAAAACCTCTTCACATTGAAGATGACTGAATATAGAAATCATTTTAGTCAACAGAATGAGGCAAAAATCATATATTAATATTCAAACTACTAGATGTTGAGTTTCAAGACATCCATGACTATGTAGAGAAATCCCATATTAAAAAAGAAGAAGAAGAAGCTAACAGGCAGCACTCTTTTTCTAGTGAAAAGCCTTTTGTCTCAGGGAACACTACTTAGATCTTGCAAACAAATGTTCTGCCCAGGCAGAACCAGAATTGAGAACATTTGTTTAGCTGTTGCTGGTTTCTGCATTTAAAACCACTGGTGTGATGGAAGTCAAACTGTCTATATTTCGTGTATGAAAAGGCAATAAAATATTACATTACAGGTCACTGCAATAATTTATGCATACATGCAAAGTTATCAAATATAACAACAACAAAAGGATTGTATTATAAACTTTTGAAGAAAAATTGGTTTTATTACATAGCTCTGGCTGGCCTGGAACTCACAGAAACCTGCCTGCCTCTTCCACTGCCTCCTGGGTTCTGGGTGCTGGGATTAAAGGTGTGCACCATGGTGCCCAGCAAGAACATTTTTGTACATTAAGGAATATATTGAAAAATACCAAAATACATATGATAAGTCCTTTGGTGTTACACCAGAATGATAAAACCAAAAATCTTGTTAGAATAGTTTCTGTAATAGATTGGTGGAAAGGTACTATCCATTCTAAATTGGTAAGTCAAACTCCGCCCTCTCCTTTTTGGAAGATGTGGGTCTGGCCCACCTAAGAATAGATCCAGGCAATCTCAAATGGCTCTTTTTAAGCTACAAATTATGAGAAATCATTACCTCAAGTTAAACAGCCAAAGGATACAGAAAAATTCTTTTCCTGTCCTGACATATAAGAACAAGTAGCTAGAAAATTAAACTTAGAGTCAAGTCAACACCTGCTTTAAGTCAACAAGCAAGGAACAGGAATGTGTTCTTAACCAACAGAACAGACCACCTCCCTCTGAAGAAGAATGAGACACCTTTCCCTGCAGAGAGAGAATATAATTCTCTTCTGCTCCCAAATCACACATTACTGATTTTATTCCCATATTCTTTCCATTGCTATCAATATCCAGCTCATCAACTCACCAAGAGTGATAACTATTAATGACTGAGCTGAGGTAAGTTGTGCAGCATCCAGAGTGCTCCAGGCATCCAGATTAAACAAGTAATTATACAAATGCCTTTTAGTGCCCATTGGCCAACACAAAATCTGCACGAGGGGAAAACAGCAGTAAGCCAAAGTTATACACTTCTAAACACAAATTCATCATCTGAGTTGAAAAGAAGAGGCTTAATAAAAATAAGCAGAGCTTTAAGTAAGAGATTTAAAGCTTGCGTGTAGCTCAGGACAAGTTGGAACTTTTCTGTAGCACATAGGCATTCCATCAAAAAAGACTGTACACTACCCAAAGGACTGGAAGATGCCCTCATTGGCATGCCTCACAACAATACTCTTTAAAGGACCGTGCTTTAAGTTAAAGGGGAAAAAAAGGCTGGCATTTCTTCCCACATAAAATTCCTAAGCACTCTCTCTGTTATCTTCTCTTTATCATGTATAATTTTACTTTGCTGAGGAAAGTCTGTAAAATGGTGGTTTAAAACATGGGAAGGATAATGTTCTAAAACCTGAAAACATCTAACCTTCAGTTTTGAATAAAAATAAACAATGAAGGGGCCTAGAGAATTGACTCAGTGGTAACGAGAACTGACTGCTCTTCCAGTGGCACCTGGTTTGGTTCTCAGGGCCTATATGGCAACTCACAAGCATCTCTCTGTAACTCCAATCCCAGGGAATGCAAAATCTTCTTCTTGTCTCCAAAAGGATCCTGCATGCATATGGTACACTTTCATACACATACAAATAAATTTAAAAAATTTAAATGAACAACCTAGGGCTTGGATGTAAGTCAGTAACAGAGTGTTGTGTAAGATTCTGGGTTTGATTCCCTGCACACAAGTACACATACCCACACACATGCTTGCACACACACCAAATGACAATAATATTGAAAAAGAACAATTATTAACATCTGGCAAAGATTAAGAGTCTGAAACCCAAAATTTCAATAGTCTCAGAAATAGATGCCACGGGTCAGTCAGTGCCTCTCATCTCACACCTTGACAGGACCGTTCCCTCTACAAGTAAATGAAAACTCATGCAAGAGAAATGGAGCAAACCTACTAAAACACTCCAGAATGTTCAGTTGAGGCAGAATTTTACTGAATGAATACCTAGCTCTATGCTTTAAAACCTGTTTCACCTGGGATATCATCATCAACTTGAAATTGTTAGATTGCTCTTTACGAACAGATGAGGTAGATGCCAAAAGACAGCAAGGGAACACAGGGCTATTCCAGCACTAATTTTTAAACATATACTTTAATTATCATACAGAGCTTAATAACTAATATGTCAAGTTGTTGAAAGTACTGAGCTTCACAGTGGCAGATACATCACAGGCTCCGCCAGATCACAAATCACTAAAGATCACTGAAATGTGAACTTGACTTTAAAAAGCTGGAGTAAGACCTGCCATCCTAGGTACCTAGAAAATTTGCAAGTGTTATTATTTTAAAAAACAAAATGAAAGCAAAAGCACAGCCCGAGTATACTACAGCGTCAGTTCAGGATGAATGCCTCAAAGAAGTCCTGCAAAAGTCTAAGTTCCAGGAAATGTTACTCTTATCCTCAGGAAGTGGCTCATTTTGAGTATTTACATGTTATGAATTTCATTTCTCTCTTTGCCATGATACAAGGAAGCTCGAAGGCAAACCCCTTGCTTATCAGAGGAACTGTATGGGATTATATGTTGTGCCCCATTCATTAAATAATGCACCCTAGTATTATATTTCCATTGTATTTTCTTTCCTTACAAGTTAATACCTATATATTTCATTTAATTGTTATATACCTTTTCATAAGATACTTAACATTCTCTGTAACAAAGTTTGGCTTATTCAGATTGCTTCCTAACAAGGGGACCACTATGTCAAAGGGCATTACAGGCAGTATGGGAGAATATGTGAACAGTCTAAAAGGATTATGTAGAACTCCATAGAGCTGCATAAAAGAGTGTTAACTCTACATGGGGGTCATTGTTTTTTTACTGCTACTAGTGTTGCCTGTATTGTTAATACTTACTGCAACAGGAATTGAGACTACTGTTTCATGGTTAGCATGGGCCCAGCATTGGGCAGGGGACACTATTTCACTTTTTTTTAAAAAAATCATAAATCATACATAGACCTACCCTATAACTCTGTGAAGTTATATTGTCCTCAGATCTTTTAAGGCTCAACAGAATGACTTGCATAACAACCAGGGAGCAAAGTAGCTTTGTTACCTGGTACACAGGTGACATCAAAGCCCATACATTCATGGCTAAGCATAAAGGCTCCTGCAGCTTCACAGAAGAGACAGTACTTATTCCGAAGGGTTTCCAAAGAGACTAATGAGGGGAAGATGTTGAGAGTGGAGTAAGTCCTGAGCAGATGTGTATTGTTTGACATGAGCATGGCCCCAATACCTTAGACCCATCGGAATGGCAAAGTCATCCTCTGGTCCCTTATATCAGGATATTGTCAGTGGATAGAGAAAGTGGTGACTGCAACTTCCTCCTCAAGAAAAGTGTCTCGTTTGAAGGGCTTAAGAGAAGGTCCATTAAGAGTAGATATCATTTGGATATGCAGATTGAAGGAACAGGAAAGCCTCTACCAACACTAAGCCAAGCACCCATAGTCGTAGGTTAACAGCCTGAGTGGACAACAATGAAAACCTGGTTGGAGAGGGTGAGGGTGGAGATGGATGATTAGCACCTGTAGTTGGAGGGCTTTAAAGAGTTAGGAGGGAGAAGGGCAGGCAGAATTGGAGGCAAGAAATAAATGAACCATAATTATGTGTCTGTGGTCATGGAAAATACTGAAATGCAGAACATTGCTTGAAGAAAAGCTGATTAAATGGAGAAGAGCTTTGCAACAGCAATATCTAAGATGTCTATTGAAATTTAAACTCTTAAATGGCGCACAAATAAAGAACAGGGGATAGGAAGAAGATAAGAAGGAAGCAATCACACACAGAGGCTTCACATGTAGTCCAGTCCATGGAGAGCATGCCAACTATGGGCAGTCCTGGCTTCAGCCTTCAGCATCTCAAAAACTTAGCATGGTGGCACACGTCTGAAATCCCAGCACTTGGGAAGTGGAGGTGGGAGGATCAAAAGTTCAAGGTCAACATCAACTGCAGAAAGAATTCAATGTCAGCCTGGGCTACATGAGACCCTGCCTCATAAAATAATAATAAATAATCCCACAGAAACCAACTGTGGGTAGAAGGGAAATGTGTTCAATATAGTAAGACACAGAACAGTAATAAATAAAAATGTGTCTCTTGTCTTAAATGCATAATTCCCTCTTTAATCTTCAATTAGATGGGATTTAACAAAGGGACGGAAGGATGGTATGGCAAAGATGTAGATGTATAGAGAGCAAGGGCAGACTGAAATCATTAGAATCCTGGCTATAAGCCAGGAATCTGGAGTAGCCACAATGTCTTCATGGTATTCCTGTAATTCCTGTAGCATGCTCTCTGTCCACAAGCGTTGACTAATCAATAGGCTAGGATGAGCGAGGAAGGCTGACAGGGGTAAAAGAAAAAGTTTATTAAATATAATCTTTTAAATGATATATGTAATAGTATATATCATATTAAATAAATATATTATACATATATCATTTAAAAGATTGCTTGTGGGCCTAAGTCAAGAGACGTTTCCAACAAGTGCTGATACATGTGAGAAGCAAGGTGAGTTGAAGAAGACAGTAGTCATTTCATAAACTAGCAAAAAAGTCAAAAAGAAAGGAACATGGGGGGAATACAGACAGCTAAATTGTTATTCCAGGAAAGGAAGGGGAGAGGAGGGGAGAGGAGGGGAGGGGAAAGGAAGGAGAGAAGACAGAAGTGAAGTGAAGGGAAAGGTAGGGAAGGGAAAGGAAGGGAAGGGAAGGGAAGGGAAGGAAAGGAAAGGAAAGGAAAGGAAAGGAAAGGAAAGGAAAGGAAAGGAAAGGAAAGGAAAGGAAAGGAAAGGAAAGGAAAGGAAAGGAAAGGAATTATGAAGTGTTCATAATAAAAGGGTACCGAGGGAATCCCAAATCAAAGGTGAACCTCAGTTGCTTTTGTGAAGTTGAGCTGGAGAAGCTGAAGCATGGAGATAGACTTTGTCCCCCAAGATGACAGTAGGAGGTCAGATGGAGAGGCTTAGTCAGCAGCCTAAGTTTCTGTAGCCATCGCTAGAAATGGGGGGAGGAGAGGGGAGGGGAGGCATAAGTTGTCAAGATGGGCTTAGACCAAAGAAATTAATTCTACTGTGCAGCACCATAAAGTAGATACAGGCTACAACAACTTAATGTTTCAAAGTATCTAGAAAAGTTTGAAGGCTCCCAGCATACTCATGAGAAGGAACGGAAGGTTAGACATGCTAATTGCCCAATATGTTTCTACACTGTCTATGTATCATACATATATATGTATGAAACATATATGCAAATACATCAATTTTGAAAAATTAAAAACGTTTAAAAGAATTCTGAACATATTGCCACATTTAAACTAGAAATGATGATGTTTAAAAAAGGACTAAGGATTCTTTGAAGACGTCATGGGTCACCTTTCCTACCATCCCTCCCTCCCCACAATCATCGAATCCCAAGATAGTAGCTAGCATATCTGGTTCTCATCATCACTCACTGTATCATTTACATAACAGTAGGCAATGTCTTAGACTTTTCAGCTCTATGAAGCATGCCTTTTTCTTTAGGTCAAACACATTTTCACCTATACCTCATTGCTTGGAAGTTTTCCCATCTCTGGGGACACCTCTAATCCATTCGCATTAACCATGTTGAGGATTCTGCTTCGTGATGCATGATGGCTGATTGATACCAATGACACGTCATTTCTTCATATTGTAACAGGTGCTGGAGTAAGTGTATCCTTTATCTTCTAATCACATCTCTGTCAATTGTTGCACATTTTGGATATCTCTCGTTTGTTAAGTAATATTTATTCCCTTCTCAGATCTTTGACGGAGTTAAAGATTATATAATTGTAGTTACTCTCTATGTTATTTAGACTCCTTGAGATAAAATGTTTAACAAAACTTTTGTTCTCAATATTGTTTGTTATATTTATTATTTGTTATTATTGTATATAGTTGTATTTGGTTTAGTTCTATCTTATTTAGACAAAAGGGGGAGATGTAGGGATATAGCCCCACCCATTGGGGGCATGTTCGCCTTGGGCTAATGTTTACTGATAAATCTGCCGGGCGTGATCCCAGCAGCCCTTTTGCTCTGCTTTTCCTGTTCTCCACGGGAACCTGTGGTCCTGTAAGTTTATTTCCTTATTAAAGCTGTATATATTTTTATAATCTTTCTACATTCATTTACGCCGCCACATTATGTGTCCCATATGTGTGCAAGTCTAGAAAAGAAAGCATGAGAACTGGCGTTACAGGTACTAGTAAGCTACCTGACATGGGTGCTGGGAACTGAACCCAAGTCCTCTGCAAGAGCAGTAAGTACTCTTAACTGGTGAGCCATCTTGCTAAGTTATTCTTTGCCTATTTTCATATTGGCTTATATTTGTTTTTCCTTTCAATCTTAGAAATTCCTTATATGCTAAATGTCAGTTTTAAATCACTCACGTATCCCAAATATCAGGAGCATTTTACTTTATTTTTTCTGTGTCTCAAAGAATTTCTTGAGATATCAAATTTTCTATCTTTTAAGTGTAATCAAATACAGTAACATCTTGCACAGCATGTGTTTCTGGTCATAAGAAATACTCTGCTTCCCAGAGATGATGCTTTCTCGCATACTTTTGCTTACAGCCTAATTTCCACATTAAGATAGTTCTTTTAGAACAGTATGAGTGTTTCTTCTGTGTGGCTGAACTATTAGAACTACTGTCCTACTGTGGTTTGGGGACATTTTATCATTTCCCACAGACCCTGGATTGGGTCCCCATTTACTGAGGTGCCTCTGTTTGGTCTGTCAATCACAGGCTGCTGTCTACTTTGTTTCGGTAGCTCTTCATTTGGATGAGTAGAGAGTAATGTCTCCCATGCTCCTCATCATCTCCAGAATGAGTTCAGGTTATTCTCTGTCCCTTTGTCTCCCATTTAAATTGCAGGAGTGGTTCATAATCCTCCACACACCCTTACTGAATTTTGAATGAAATTGAATCTGTAAAGTTCCTGAACAGACATTTTCTCATTTTGTTCTCCCTACTCAACAAGACAGTTGAGTTACTATTCCAACTCAGAGACAGAACCCTATATTAAGAAATATTTAGGAATTTACCTTAAACCTATCTGAAATAGAAACTCAGATATCTAAACGGTGGTGACATTTGTGTTTTCTGTCTCCATTGTGTCGTTCTCAGGTTGTGGACACTCCTGTGCCCTCACCAGCACTTCCTGGTTCTTGGTTGCTGACCACACACACACACACACACACACACACACTTGCTCAGTGCTTCAGGTGAAATTGATCACAGAGGAGAAAACCAAGAAGTGCATGCGTGGTGGATGAGGGAAAGACACCCGTATTTGCTTTACCTCAACTTGAATAGGTGTTCTTTTTGTTTGCTTGTTTTGTGATTGTTTGTTTTTGCCAGTTCTGGCCTCTTGTCCCTTCACCTTGTCAGCCTTTTGTTTACATAAAATGGGGCTTTTTTAAAAACAGGGGTCAGAGAAATGATGGGGCTGGCTTCTCTGCCCTTATTGTTAGTTAAGTCAATTTGTGTGGAGTTGTGTGGTAACCACACACAATTCTTCACATTGACTCCACTACTATTTTGGGGCTATTGGGTTAGAAATATTTGAAGAATTTCCATTTCATAGAATGGTTAAAAAAATTAATGCATATTGAGTTATGAGCAAAAGATGACCAAGATCAGAGAAATTCCAAAGTAACATGCTATTTTAAAGATTTTACTTAATTGAAATATCTTCTGGGATAATTTGATGTGTATTTCACTGAGACAGCTTAAAAAACATGTTCAAACTTTGCTTTGTTTTAAATTTAATATTTCTTTCTTTAGGAAAATAAGCCCCTTGACAAACAATATTTTATTTTAAACAAATGCAATATGAATAAATATGAAGTATTAGTAAAATTACTGGCCAAACTATGAAGATAAACATGTAAAAGAATTTAAAATTGCATTGACTTTATTCACAGGAAAACTTAGTGACTTTAATAGTATATATTGCAATGCCTTATGGTATTAAAAGTGTGTTAATTAATTTGATTTTCTAAAATTGTATTTTTTGCCATAGTTTAAAATAATAAGAACTTTCCTTGAAACATAAAAATCCTGCAGATATGTAATTGTTAGTCCTGATAAACTTGAAAGTTAGGTAGGAATTATAACTGCAAACTCATGTCACCAGAAAAGACAAAGGACTCAGGTGTTGCCTGTTTTCCCACCTCCATCATCAAACAGAGCCCTAGGTTCAGCATGTGGGAATGTTTCCAAGAGACAAACCAAGCTTCATTCCCCTAAATGTCTCCCATAGTCCATAGCTGTTGGTACCTCAGGACAGAATGAAGAAAGAGAAAGGGAAACAGGAAAGGGGGCAGACAGCTGGATTAGACTGCACTGTGTATATTAGTGATGGGCAGACTTCAAAGACTTAGAGGTTCATTTTGGACAGGTGCCCAGAGATTCGCAGGCTTACCCAAAAACCTTCCATAACTTCTGATTTTAAAATGGAGCTGGAATTCTTTTGAGAGCAGACTTCAGTCTTAAGTCATATTCTCTACTCATGGTCCTGGAATAAATGTAGGCTAAGAAGCTCTAAACTTTCTGATCTCTGTAAAATGCATTACTTATTTTAAATAGATGCTAGTATTTTAAAAGCATGATTCTAAAAGTAAAACAATAAACAATGTGTTTTTTCTTTTTCTGCAAAAGAGGTTTACCTGATATTTAGGTCCAGCTTTAAATGATTTGGCAATAAAGCTTTGGGAAGATTTATTGTATCTCAATAAAATAAATGAGTACAGTCTTCATTCCATTCAACTCACTCATGAGGATTGGCTATGTCAAGTCTTCAGCTTGTATGAGGCTTTAGCCACTGCTGTCCAGGAAGTGGCAGTCTGAGAGACAGGTGCTCGGAGAGACTATCTTATGTAGTCTGGTAGAGCATCAGAAAGTCCTTCTGAAAATGGCACTGGAGATGTGTGTATATCGCTCTGGAAACAGAGATGTTTTGAACAGCACAACATGAACCGCTCAAGGAGCATGAACATTCTTTCGTCTTAATTATGCATCTATTTGAATTCTTCTCAATTATCTTTTAAAAACATATTATTAACAACAAATCCTGCTATGAAAAATTACTTATATGAAAGCATGAAATGATTTTTAAAACAAAAAAAGGTAATTTTTGATATCAGCTTTACACCAATAGTAAACACTATTGGTTTATTAGCATGGTTGTTTATAAGACAAGGTATCACTCTTTTCTAAAAAAAAATAAAGAAATAGGATATGAGCTGAATAAGATTTAATGAAACATGCCACAAACCTGTCTTTGAATACAACTGGCAGTGGTCATGGGGAAGAAATGTTTACTTGGATTAACTTCTAAGTAAATAGAGATTCACAGTCTGCATCACACAACAGGCAACCACTGAGTGTTCCAACACATAGGGTGCCACATATAGAACCTATATGTTCCCTATAGCTAACAACAATGGCTCCATCATAATTAAGTGCGTTGGCAGAAGGAGCTACAGCTGGGAATAAACTTACCATTTACTATCACATGATTTTACTCCCCAAAGTTTCTAATCACTAAGGGCTAGAGGACAGCTAGCTGCATCAACAGTCCAAAGTTTCTCGAGCTCTAAAAAGCTGTTGCCATAAGGCCTTATGTCAGTGCACATTATAGTTGAAAACATATCATTCCTTCTAAAATAGCAGTAGCTTACTTGGATCTTTGCGCTCTGCTCTAATAAAAATGTAAAAATTAAGAACAGTTGTTCCATGTCAATCGCACGCTGAAAGCAGATCCCTGGCAGATATGAAATCTGCAGTGAGACTGTATCTCCCCACAGTTCCGTCCTAGACTTTTGTTTCTAAAGCAGACCTCATTTGGTATTTCAAACCCTTTCGAACTAAGAAAGGACTTGTAACCTGAACTACGTTGTATCGTTTGGCCCAGTCTGTTTTAAAGCTTCTCCGATTGTTCTTCTCTTTGTAGTTAACTTGATTCAAACTTTCTAAAGAATACAGTAAATGTTGTAAAATGATGGCCCAAAGCACTAGAATATGTTAGTGACACTCATTAGGTTGATATGTGCCAAAAGAGAGAAAAGAGTAACAAGCCGAAATTAACTTTGCTCTTAATCATTTACACTTTCCCCACCTTCTCCCAGCTCTATTCAGCAATAGTTAGAAAATGAACAAGTATGAGTTTGTTGTTCTTCCACACCTAGCTTGAAAATTGAGACTGAGAATTAATTCTAAAAAGTAAAAACCCAAAAGAGAAGAAAAGAAAATTGTTCTCTCAATTAGCAAGAAATTGCTGCTATATCTCTAAGATATGCATTCATTGGTTAATCATTTCTGGTCCACCTACCATATTCAGAGTTTACTTGAGTAGTCTGTCTTGACAAAATGCAATTGAACTCTTTGAGTGTATGAAAATAATAAAGATAAGCAGAGCACGATAACATTCTTGCTGTGTGGAACAAGTCACATTCTTGATGAGCCAGTAATACTCTTCCTTTAAAAAAAAAAAACAAAAACCAGACTGTCCTGGTGTGAGCTCATGACCAACCAAATACATTGATATTTCCATATCCAATGACACATTTGGCAAAATCTAGTTTACATGTTTTCTCAAAAAGAGGAGCATGGAAAAGTTCTGAAGACTTTGATTGAAAAGTTACAAAGAAATAAACAATTATAATCTCAGAGCTTTACCCCCAAATTCCTCAGTGAACAAATGTCGTAGTCCAGTATTTTCTGCGACTTGCGGGAAGCATCATATGCGACATTAGAAGGCATCTTTGGGATTTTTTTTTTCTCTGAGACAGGCAAGCATGCAGAAATAGTCAGCCGAGGGTATCCAAAGCTTGCATCAGTGTTAATTTATTGAACAACTTTCAAAACTCACATGCACAGTGTACTTGCTAAAGCACATAGGCATATAAACTGCTTTGGAAATTGTGTATTGACAAGTTCATAACTTCT
The DNA here is from genome assembly GCF_950005125.1 of Chionomys nivalis. Classification (NCBI taxonomy): domain Eukaryota; kingdom Metazoa; phylum Chordata; class Mammalia; order Rodentia; family Cricetidae; genus Chionomys; species Chionomys nivalis. The sequence continues at coordinate 39,151,110 of NC_080103.1, forward strand.
TATCTCTATATATTTAAATTAAGACTTCAATAAATAAACCAGTAAATGCATTCATTATTAAAAAGAAATTTCTTTAAAAATTCAAATCTTAACTTATTAAAAAATATAATAAAAGACTTTTTGTACTTTAGTATGCAAGAATTAGATTGCTTGACCTCTGTTTTAATGACTTAATTAGCTGTACTAAAGCCCAGCTGGGCCTCTGCTGACAACATAGCTAGATATTTCAATCAAGCAGTGTTATGGAGAATAAGTAATAAATGCTACCTTGTCGCCATACAGTCCCAAACCATAGTGCATGCTGGTAAAGCTAAATTTGATCAGTATGCCTCATATTTCAATTAGTTGTGGTCTGAATCCTTAAAACTGTGTAATGTGTATGAATTCCTGATATCAGATACAGAGCCACAGGCTCCCACAGTTAGAAGCCATTGAGTTTGCTTTTATTAGCGGCCAATTAATGGCAAAAATCTGCATTGCTTTTAAAATTTATAACCTCCCTTCCAGCTGCATCCAGCACTCCCGCTCTACTGTGTACAACCAGATCCGTCTCACAGTCGTGAGTCAAACAGCTGCAAACTGTACTCTGTCCACAGAAGGGAAAAATCCTTTCATACAGAAGCTTTTTCAACCTCTTAGAAGTTCTTTTCAAAGCTCAGCAGCACTGGGCACTTTGCGACAATGAGCGATTTAATACAGAGAGAAAAGAAATCTACACCAAGGTAGCCTCTTGGGATGTGCTAGGTTTTCAAACGGAGTGAAACCCTACCATTCCCACACCGCAGAAAGGCAAGCAAAACCACTTCTTCTGACCAAGGCTAAGAAAATATAAACATATAAAACCTGACTCTCACGCAAAGTTAACCCATTGAAGTCTATGTAGTCATTAAACAAAAGTGGTATTACATGAGTTTAATAGGGAGTAACTTACATAAAATTTTGCTACTAGAATCTGGATGCTCAGACCTTGGGTGCTGGTCTAATAAAACATTTGCAGGGATCATATTCCCCATCAAGAAGCAGTTTGTTGCATACCTCCAGATTTCTAGACATTATTTTTGGGAACTAGACTCCTTTTGACATATGATAAGACAGGAGATTCCGGTGTGATCATATTTAGTAACAAAGCATAATTGCTTTGTATATTGTCAATTCTTGGCTTTCAAGACTATAAGGGGAACAGTGTGGCTTTATGGCATAATACAGCATCTGTGACCTTATACCTTTGCAAAGTATGTAATATTTTGCTATAGAAAATTCAAAATAATGTTTTGGGAAAAAATGAAGTTTCTTCATTTGGTTTTCTAGAAATTAGCAAATTTTTGAATACATAGTAAATTCCCACATATGAATTATCTTTGGTATTCTTCTATTTCATAACATAGGGGTTAATGTAACTCACCTTTAAAACGTGTAAAAACTGCTAATTCTAATGCGTAACAATAGAAACGTCTGTATTAAGATAATACAAACTGCTGCTACGGTCGTTTAAAAACAATAAAATCCTATTGTACAAATTTCAACTGCTAATAGCCAGCATTCTTTCTAACTGCTTAAATAGCGCCGCAAGACTTTTAATGCCACTGTGAAATCATAAGCGGGGACTTCAAAGGCCTTGTATCTGTTACAAATTTAATCTTCTCTGCTTTGTCACAACTGATTTCAACCCAGCAGCTTGGAGATGTGACATGACAACATTCTTGTTGTCCTAGACAACCTGAACCAAGCTGCTAAATACCTGCCTGGTGCCCAAGAATGACTGCAGAAATATTGCCTCTGGAATCTCCAACAACGGCCCCCAAAATGTGCAATTAGTCTGTTCCAGTTAATAGGAGGGGAAAAGCATGCTTCGCAATGTTCACAAATTGTAGGCATTTTAATGACGGTCAGAAATCTGCGCTCCATATTAGCCACCATACAGCACCGTGCTCAATGCCCTTAAACAGCGTTCCTCTTGTAACATTTTAAATGAATACATTTCACAATTATGTAGTGCAAGTTAACACAGATTTGCATCTCGAGTACATTTTTCCTACACGGGGAAATGATTCTTTCATTAAGTATCACATTTCTTAGAGACCTGATCCTCCTGCCTGACTTTTATTTAAACACCGTGTTTTTGTCTTTGAAATACCAATTTCAGATAGGAAGCTTGATACCAGTGCTGCTTCTTGGCTCCACATGACACACTGCAGGCAGGAGAAGTACAGGCACTGGCTGAGATGAAGAGCTAAGCACATCTGTGTTCAAGAAGCTGCTTCGCCAAGAAGCTAATGGACCAGGGCACTGGAATCCCCCCCCCCACACACACACACACACCGAGGTTTAATTACTAGCCACAAGGTTAAAATCAACTCAGTCATAATGAAAATTGTTAACTGTCAAGGACAATGCTATGTCTATCCATGAGCACATGGACTTGGTAGTTAGATGTTCTGTGTGGATGTGCACACATCTGCAAGAATACATATCCCGTGACAATACTGCATTGATAATGACGGGCAAGACAACGCTTTGTATTCAAAACCTTTTATATCTGCAAATCCAATGCTCTGCTCCGGGGTCCCTTTACCTACATCATCTGTCTACATCCTTTAAATAATACTAGAAAGCATTTCTCCATGAATATTTAATTGCCCAGTTCCATGGTTTTTTATTTTGTTTTGTTTTGTTTTGTTGCCAATCAAGAAAAATAAATGCATAGAGAATGATGGCTATTGCAGTTCTGTAGGAAGCACTGAGAATCCTGGAGTTCCAGCCAGAGATCACTGCTCTATGTGCAGTAACGACCCTCTGCTAAAGTGGCAGTGCTGAACATGAATCCTATGATGGGTCTGACTCCAACAAATGCAACAGTCTAAATTGATGCCACAAGACAGCATCAAAAATTATGCGGTTTTGTTCATAGCAATTCCGTTCATAAAAATAACAACCCCTGATGAGAAAACACAGTTTGTTGGCAAACTTCAGACAAAACAGAATATACTGATTATAAATATTCTATATTTTTGAAGAGATGACTTGTTTTTATCATATTAGAAATTACTTTAGTAGACAATGGCAAATGAATTGACTAAAAAATATAAATGTTTAAATACATCCTGTAACCAGCATGGCTGTGACACCACGGAAGGTATATTAAGTTGTCCATATGCAATTCACACTTGTGACTTTTCTCTGCCATTCATGAATTATGCAATCACGCCTAACTCACAGAAATGAAAGTGCATTAACTGGCCACTGCCACACATTGTCTCTTCCTGTGTCCTTGTACACACATTCCCACCGTCCATTATTCATTGAGGCATCTATGCAAGTGCAGATTCACGCATATAAGGTGGGAACAGTCACATATGACCAAAGAACACTGAGACTTTTATCTGTAGATATATAGACTTCATTCCAAGTCAGAAAAACTGTTAAGGGATCTCCGTATCTCTTTTGCTGAGTAACAGGTGGTAAACAATACAGGGATAATAAACTCAGCAACAGAGGAATTTCTCACATGGGATCCACAACACAGAAGTTGTGCCTTTCACCTTTGAGGTTTTTGATTTTTTTATCATAAAAAAAATTATTGCTAGGATTTATTAAAATCTTACTAAAACACTATTTTTAAACTGTTGTATGTGTGTTTCTATGTTCCGTTTCTCCACATGTTAAGATGTGATGATAGCTCATTCCTAGAAGAAGCAATTATTTGAAAAAAAAAAATTTTAGGATAAATGATCATCTCTTAGCATTTGGCTAAGAGTGGGTGTGGAAAAAACAAAAATTTGATATTTTCTTCCTTAATTGCTATGCAAAGGTGACTTTTTCCAGACTCCACCAGTAAACTCCGACTCTGACAGTCTGGTGCTAGGCGGCCACATTTGGTGGGTAGTTTAAGCCCCCGTATGGCTAGATAACGTCACTGAGTAAGCCAGGAGCAGAGGTTTGTGAAGCGGCAAACAGTGAGACCTCCTTCTGATTGGCAGCATTTTTAGCATAAGCAAAGCTGGCCCTGTTAAAATAATTCTTTCTGAATTGAATACAATGAATTTTATCAGACATTCAGGTTTTTAATTTGTTTGTAATAAAGATTTCCTAAGACATTGCTGCAGGCAATAAAAAGCCAGATTTAATGACATGCAAAAGTAAAACACTTTCACAGCCTACATTCTAATTTGAGTGCAAAGCATCAAATGTCCATGTTTAGAATTTCCCATAAAAGTTAACACTGCAAGATAACACATTCAATGTAAATCATATCGACATAAAGCTAATTTTGGAGCGCTTAATAGCGAAATTATTGTGTAATAATTTATTTCCTGTTAAATATTATTTAAAATTAAAACTGAAACAGTGTAGGGTTCATAATAATTTATTTCCTGTTAAATATTATTTAAAATTAAAACTGAAACAGTGTAGGGTTCATAAAGATTTTATTAAAGTCACACATTGAGGATGAATTATATACTTAATGTTGCAAATGTACATATTTGCCGAAAACCATGCCTTTATTTCATGACTTTATGGCTTCTTTTTATCTATTCTTTTCCAAATTTTTAAAGAATCATCCATATTTTATGCCTTCATATTTAAAAGAGGTTTACATAACCGCATGAAACATTATTAAATATTTTAAGTTGGTTTTGTTTATATATTAAGTTCCTTTGTATTTCTCAATTTACAAGTAAATTTCATGACTCTCAAATTTTATAGAGATTAATAAAATATGAGCATTCCTCTCATCTTAATTCGACACAGTGTGACTGGAAAGCTAAAACACTGGCAACCAGAACAAGATCAATTTCAAAATAAAAACAATAAAAACAAACAGGTGGAAATATTCTACATTTTAAGTGACATTATATAGAAAACACTCTCGCTCTAAAAAAAAAAAATGCCAAAGATCTAATTTTTGCTGAGGTAAAACAGAAATGTAACGTGTTAATCCCCAGCACACTGTATTTTCATGCCTTGAAGTTTTGATTACCCAAAATACTTTTGCTGAGTCAATATACATTCTCAATGACAGTTTAGGATAAATACATTTTCATTACTATACAATTTATTCCAATCATAAATAAGTTGTGACCAGTAGAAGGCACTGTTACAATAAATATATACACACAGCTGCTCATCTGTCAACTGATTGAAAATTCTGATAAGAGATTTACAAACTATTCATAGCACAAGTATGCTTTTCACGGAGACGTCAAATTATAAATTTGCCTCGTAAATGTGAAGAAAAGATCATTATGGAAGTCCTTTTGTGTCATTTTATTTGAGGTTCAGCCCATTTGCAATTTTATTACCCTCATTTTTAACTTCCTTAATTCACAAAAGAATTATATGGTCACACTTACCATCTTCAACACTGCATTTAAAGGACGCTGCTCTCTTGAGAAATGACTCAGACTGTTGAGCAGTTAGAGATTCGTACAGGCTGCTGCAAAACAAGCATCTAGTTTCATTCTTATTAACCTTTCGAGGTTTGATCATAATTTGCTAGTACATGCAGGATGCTCTTTTTAATGGAACTGCTTGGATGGCTGAAAACACCTCTAATTAAAGCTCTGTCAAACATACAGCTAACGAGGTTATTTAGTTGGTGTTCGTATACAAAATCTCTTGAGTGTCTCTCCAAGTTTACAAAATCCATGTTAAAGGAGCCAGCACTGAAAAAAAAAAAGTTACGGCATGTGTTTGGATTTTTGTATTTCAGAGTCCTGACTACTTTATCTGAATTAGATTTAGAGCTTTGTTATGTGTGATAGTTATGATAATATGATCACTGAAGGCATGGAGACAGGGAGACTCAAATCCCTGTGAAAATCCCTTGCTCTATTTCCTACAGCTGCTGCAGCACTTTAATATCTGATCGAATGATGAAAAGGAACAGGCCGAACTCCAGTTTTAATAAAAATTTTAACAGGTCTACATATAGTTATGAAAAATGTTATTTGCAATGCCAATTTTTAATAAAATTTTCTTAAACCAAAGAAAAACTCCCCAGGGGAAGCTGATATGAACGTGTTTTTCATATGTACTATTTAAGGCTCTTTAAAGGTTAGGAAGTGACTGGTAAAGTAAGTTCTGGTCCACACAACACAAACCGGAATGTACTCGCACTTTCCCATTTTCATCAAATAAATAAGCAAAGCTTTCATTTTGTATATTGGATCAGAAACAAATATTATCATATTGCATAATCAATTTTATTATTAGCACTAAAAACTCATATTGATAAAGAACTGTCAAAGCCCAGCTAGTACACACCAAGGTCTTCTATGCCATAGGAATTCCTAATGCCAAACACCTAATAGATTTTTCAAGAAACTGAAATTCGGATTCTGAAAATGTTTTTTAAACTTGAGAAATTATAGGAAATTGGAAATGTTTATTTTCAAAAGAGAAAATAAATATATAGGGAATTTGTGTAAAATGAAATTGAATTGAGTCTAAGAACTTTAGGATTTTCAAAGACTCTGTATGAAGCAAACCACACCAGCCGTGCCGTGGTGGCGCACACCTTTGATCCCAGCACTAGGGGAGAGAGAGGCAGGTGATCTCTGTGAGAGATCAGGCCAGCCTAATTTACAGAGTGAGTTCCAGGACAGACCCCAAAGCTACAGCGAAACCCTGTCTTGAAAAAAAAAAAAAAAAGAAAAAAAAAAAAGAAAACAAACTGCCCCAAATAGTGAACTTTCCATACAGTGGCTCTCTAGACTGCCCTGTTCTATAACCCTGGGCATGACGATAACACTGAGACATAAGGCCCAAACCCCAATGTGTCTCTCATTACAGAAAATATATAAGGTATGTACAGGAGACCAGAAACAGACTTTAATTTACCAATCTAACTTGGACCTGGTTGAAAAATAGGAAAACTGCATATTTTCTATCGTGCAAACATAAATAAGGGGTCAAGAATTAATCCTTGGATATCATTATTACCAGTAAAGGCAATGTGCTCAAGTCAAGCACTGATTGGCTAGCAACAGCAGCCTTGTCATTTCTGAAGGAAAGGCTTGTTAGAACAATTCACCATGTGAAACACACTAACATCTATTAAAAGAATTTGACAGACTTTTAGAATTCGTGTTTGCTTACACTAAAATTAGAGTCTGAGGGGCGTGCAAACCCTAATGCAAGGGCTTTAGTTTGTCATAAACAAATATTAACTTTTGGAATTTGGTTTGAACTGAAATGAAAACAGTACAGTATTACCAAGTCGATGCAGCTAACTGAGAGGTTGAGGGATGGAGCCATCTCGTCAACCTTTGGGTTCTCTTGCTCCATTTGCAAGTGATTGGTTTATACTACATTTTACAATCCTGCTGCTAACAACCTTTACAACAACTGCAATTCGATAAACAAATCAAAAGTGCTCATCTAACTTTTTTACTTAGGTTCCCCAGTTTCTGTAATTAAAAGGCACCTTAATAATAGTATTAAAGAGTCAATGACCTTCTTTTACAGGCTTGAAAGAAAATTGATAGAATCATTGGAACAAGAATGAGTAAATAAGCCATTTATGGTTGTGATTATTTTCACTCTTGGTTTCTATATTGGAACTATGGTGGATTTTCTTCAACCAAATATTATTTATCAGGGGTATTGTAGACACACTAAGTTATACAAATGAGAACATTAGTTTCTGAAACCATATAAGAAGTTTAAGCACTTGTTAATAAGACATGTAAATGTACAAAAAAAGGAGGGTGGAACTTTGTCTAAAATGATGTTTCAGCATTAAGAATATCTTAAACTTCAATCTTTGGGAATCTTGATCTCATTCAGAGAGGACCATTACATTTGTAATTAGAGTATGTGTTTTCAAAGTAGGAATTAAGTCCAAAATGCTGGTGTAAACGTGACTCAAGGAATTTTGTCATTTCAAGTGCTGTAAGACTTTATAAACTAAACTGGGACTTGCATCCCAGCACCTTGGAGATGAGGCAACACAACATTCTGATTGTCCTGGACAACCTGAACTAAGCCATTCAATACCTGTCTGATGCCCAAGAATGATCACAATACATGATACAATGTTTTTTAAAAGAGAAGAAATCTTAGCCTTTAAAAATGCGTGTTCAAGCTTTTCGTGGGAGTTTTCATAGAGGAAAAACATAACAGTAGCCGTGATGCCATGTAAGAAAGCACAGATCTCTGCATAAGAATATCTAAATATTCTAAAGTAAACAAGCCTACTTTTCAAATATATTAAGGTTTTGTTCAAATCAAATGAGACATTGACTTAAATTTTAGTAAATTAGGCATACTTTCTTCTCATAAAGCAAGAAACTGTATTCTAAGCCGTCTTTCTCCATTTCCCCATCCCCAAAACTATTCAAATACAGGTTAAATGAATTTTAATTGGGCAAAATACAGTAGTAATATGTTACTTTTATGACATGTATAATATAACATTTTAACAAAATTCTATGTTTTTCCTGTAAATTTTCCCTTTGGTGTTTCACTAGTGTCTTTGGGTTCAATTTCACATACCCCTTAGATAAAATAATCTGTGTATGAACACTTTTCATAAATATTATGCACGTTAATTTTCATCTATATTTTTAGCTGCATATCTCAAAATACTTAAAAATGCACAACTTAATGAAAAAAATTAATTACATTAAAAGTTTAGGTTGCTAATTTAATTATCGAAAGAATAGATGAAATGTTAAATATTATCTAACATTTCACTGTTTAATTTTCATGTTTACCCTTGGTCTCTACACAAGCTTGCAATATGACTGGTGATGTTTTTCTCTTCTAAAATTGATGGTAAAATAAATTGCACTAAAATTGCAGTCCATCCAAACACTCTCTTTATAAATAAGCACATTTGTATAAATACAGAGATGTGGGGGAACAGAGAAAAATAAATTTCTCAAATAATACTTTTTTCTCACTTAGAAGTAGGGCATATGACCCATTTGTTCTTGGCTCCATAACAAGCTATTATGAGTTAAGGAATTGCTATAAATTATGTATTGTGACCTTGACCTCGTATTTTTTCCTCATGGAATTTAATCTTGGTGGTCCTGGTTCTTTCTAATTTTGTCATTAAGTATGCATAATTTTACTTTTATAAAAGGCATTTTTTTAAAATCTTGTAAACATTTCTTAAAGATTTTCAAACATCAAGAGTTGCTGAAAGGTGGAATTTCTGGTTTCCTATTCCAAATCCCAGGATGACCCCGTCTTGGAAAGCCAGATAACTTGAATAAACAGATTGGGATGTGATGATTCAGGTCACAAAAAGATCCTCAGATGGCATCATGTACACAGGGAGCTTTCTGGGTAAGTGTTGCTTGTAGGTCCCTAACTACAAGGTCAAGACAAAGAAGCTGTGGGGACAGAGAGAAGTTGAGCTGAAGAGCTGGAAGATACAGCCAACTAGAGATCAGTTGGAACTAAGAAAGCAAAGCAGGCACAAAGTGAGCATGTAACTTCCAAGAGAGAGTCAGAGTCTATTCACATGTGTGTATATCAAATATTCAGATACATAGACACACACACACATTAAAGGACATCTTTAACATAAAGTAAAATATTCAACACCCTAGCTTGAGATAGAAAGTTTATTTTAGAGATTTAAAAAGATTTATTTAAATATATGCTATTGGAAAAATGCATTCACTCATAGAGTATACACAGTGTCTTCTTTAAAGTTGTATGGTACAGCAAGTAGTTGACCTAAACCTAATATGCTTCTACAAAATAAATATACTCTAAACACAGCAAAGTTGCTAGATTCACACTATGTGTAAGACATTTGCTAATTGTATAATTTTGCAGATTTTTAATAAATGTTTTTAGTTTGTCACTACGAGACAATATACATTTGTATGATTTCCTCTATAATATGCTTAGAGATTTACAATTAGAAATTGATAAATTACTACAAATAGTTCACAAAATAACACATGTGTCTTGCAAGAATGTAACAGATCTGAGCTCCATTGAAAATACACTCATCAGTTAAGATTGTACGTGTAAAATGTAAAGCCTCCAGATATTCCCTCACTTAGTAACTTTTGAAAGAAAATAAAATGTATATTGTATGGAGGTAAAATGATTTTTAAAAAACCACAAATTCACATTATTTTGAGACAGGGTCTCACATGTTCCAGTTTGTCCTGGAACTCATTAAGTAATGGAGAACAACCGTGAACTTCTGATCTCCTGCCTCCACCTCCCAAGTTACAGGCACAAACCATTATATCCAGTTGTATTTGTTGCTAGAGATGGAACGCAGTGTTTTGTGCATACTGGGCAAGTGCTCTACCAACTAAGCCGCATCCTCAACCACAAATTCTCTTTATATATCTGCTTTGTTGTTCATAGTATGACCCTTCCTATATTAATTACCAATGACCCTTTGTCTACTGGATTGCTGAATTTCAGTGTAGGCTCTCTTTGAGGTCTTCAATATAAGAAAGTAATTCTTACAGTGGAATAATGGCTACAGATCATTCCCATTGTTCAGTTCATCTGTCTAGACTTAGAGTTCTATTGCCACACCTGAAACTCTAGGCTGCCCGGCAATGGGAGAGGGAGGTGAGCAATAAAATCATCTTATATTCTCACCTATGTGATAAATATTCATTCTTTCCATGCTATCCTACTAACAAGTTTAGGAATGTTGTTTGATTTCTAAAATAGTTTCAAAACCTTTAGTGTTTTATATTTGTAACAGACTTTGATCTTTGCATGCACATCTTATACAGACCTCTAAAATCAATATGAGTCAACCAGAATAAAGAGACATTGATAATGAATGATTAATTTTAAAGTACTTAAATCAATTTCCACCAACATTTTAGGCATACTTTTACATTGATACAGTATTGTTTAAAAGGAAAGTCATACAGTGTAGAAGAGAGTTGCCCCTTCTTTCAAATAAGAAAGCATACATTTTATGAATTGCTTTAAAGTCAAAGCTTTTATACCTCATTTCGAGTCAGGAGGGAGGGTTAAGGAATAAAGGAAAATTGTTCAGAAAAGAGAAAAGGCAGAAAGGACCGAAAAGAAAAACAAGCTTCTTATTGCAGCTAAACTATTTCAGAAGCGGGGTAGGGGATGGATTTAGCAGTAGCCGCTAAGTCAAAGCACAATGCAATGCAAGAAAAACACGGGCAGCAAAGGCGGTGCACTTCAAAGTCGGAAATCAATGCCCGGCATTCGAAACTTTTCATCTCGCTTTTGGGATAGCACCCTTTGTTTCAACACCATTCCAACTCGACACCCATCACAACCAGGACCTTGCACACAAACAAAAGTGAGTGTCACTAGCTTTACTGTAGGTATTACACATTTAGCAGTCAATAAGTCACAACCTCTTTAAATCATGTACAGTATTAAAATTTTGAAATTTTGGCCATAATTTTATTTGAGCTGCTGAATGATAAATCTACATTTTAAGTACATGAATTCTATAGGACTGTTTATAGCCTCTATGCTTGTGTCTCATCTTCTTGCCTATGCACACACTGGTAGGCTATTGATAGGTCTTGAATACTTAAAGTATGTCTTAACTGGTACGATGAAATCAATTTTTTATATTTGATGGCCATGAACATCATGTAAGATTCTTTTAAGAAACATGTAACTAGTCTGGTTATATTGCATGTAAGATAATAATAAGCAGCTTATAGGCTCATTAAAAAGCCATACTGCATAACAAGGGACAAAATGCTCGTTTAATTTTGCTTTACTGTTTGTCTTACAACTTTGTAGTGACTACTTTTCACAATGTGGCCCTGCAAAATGACCATGATTGACATTCAAAGTCTAATGAAAGTTTCATCTTCAGGAATGTTTTGTATTTTCTGGGATGGGTTCCTGTATCTGGGAATACTCCCATAACTGCAAAATTCCTATCAGCATGCCCTTCTGCAAGAACCAGCAAGACCTGGGATATCCCACGTCAGTTCAGTGCTAGCAGAAATCAAGAAATTGTTTATTCTTTGATATCGCTAGCACAGACATACTCAAGTGAACAGCTCTGAGGTCAAATTGAATTTACATAATTCAGTAATGTGATGATTTTTGAAAACTGATTTTAATAATAAATATTAACTGATCCTAAAGAAATGGCTTAAAATCAATTCTTCAAAATAGAGTACTCCCAAAACAAAGTATACATATAGTTCCAATTTTGCAATATGTACTTAAACTAAACTCATCAAAAATGTAGAAAATATTTTCACATTCATTTTAAAGCCTTGTAGTTTATAAGAGAGAGAGCATTTTTCCGTAACATTTAGACAGCCATATTTGTACTCTCTTCTTTACACTTCATGCTACAGAGGTGTTTGTATTGTTCAGCATTCTCCTTCCATAGAACTGTAGCTAAGACTGACATCTGAGAGACTACACCCTTCAGGACAGAGGATGCTAACTGTCATTTTGGTCTAGTCGTGTGACGTCTCACAACCATTGGATTTATTTCTAAACCATGATGTGCTGGGCTGCAGAGCACCCCTCTCTCTCTGAATTGATGACACCACAGGGGGAAACTGAGGCATTGATGGCAACTTAAATCAGCAAATGTCATGTTTTTTTTTTATATAATAATCTACTTTGGATTTTGAAATAGTTATCTATTCAGAACGAGCCAGAAGAAAACACATATTTTAATCAATGACGTGAGTTCCGGATGAATACTGTCACTGAAAAAAACAAAAACAAAAAAAGAAAAAAGAAGAAAAGAAAAAGAAGCAGATGAGTAAGCAACTATTTCAGTTGACTTTTGATTGTCATGATACCTTTAAGAGGGTTGAAATTTCTCATCGGAAGACAAAATTTCATCATGCCAAAATGTTACAATAAATTGCTCTAAGGTTTGGCTAATTAAATCACTAGTTTTAGCCCAATCAATAAAGCACATACTTTAAGTAACAAAAATGTGATAAAGGAATTTATATAGTACCATAATTTAATTTTTCTAATAATACTGTCTTTTGATTCCAATACATACCACACTTAAAGAGTATATTTCATAGTTACCTAACTATGTAAATACCAGATATGTAATTAAAATAATTATTCAGTATCTTAGAAAAGTGGCCTTAATGAACATGAAGGACATGCTAATACCAACTATTACAACACCTGAATAGATGCTGGAATGGAACATTCTGGATCATTTAAGTGTTGCAAAACTTTCTGTAATTCTGTGTATATGCTTACGATCTCTGATCTGGGGAACCATTCCAAAAAGTGAAACAATTGCAGAGATGATTGGTGAGCTAGCCAAGTCAGGAACAAACAGGAGAAACCACAGTATGCGGAGCCACTGAGCGTGGTTATGATAAATCATGTCTTTTCCTTTCTGTGTACAAGGGTGTGGAAAATGGTAACTACAACAAGCCCTGTAACACTATCTGTCAACAGGAGGGAGCATCATTCCAGCTGAAACTAAATTAAGTGACGATCTTTGAAATATGATTAACAGATAGGTAGATGGATTAGATAACTCAATTTGATAGCTAGAAGGACTGATACAGAGATGGGTGAGAACGTGAGAGGATGGATGTATAGAGTGATTGGTGGATTGAGAAATGATAGGTAGATAATAGGTATTTAAAATTCCCTAAAGCGCTCCTCAATTACTTTCTTTTACTATAGAATCACCTCCCTCTTCCTCACACCTTCATTCCAAAAGTTTATATGACAAAATGAAGACACTAGGCAGAGAGAGATATCAAGTTATGGAATAATATTAAAAACCAAAGAAAGAATTATACAGCTTTTTATGAGATGTCTCGCTGAGATTTCAGCTTTGATTAAGGCTGCATTCACCAAAAAAAAAAAAAAAAAAGAATACATGAGTATGAAGCAATAATTGAGTTGAATATAAAATGATCATGGACCATTTATATCTAATGTAATGAATAAAGATTATGGATATTTTAGTAGAATTGTGGAGCCATTTTAAAGCTCTTGTTTATCAGAAGTGGATAATTCTGCTCCTGGTAATTTCATAAATGTTTTGTAAAATTAAAAAAAAAAAAGGCTGCATTCACCATGAGAACGTGGCTCACAGAACCTCATTTGTCAAGTAGGTCTTAGAAAATTCTCCATATATGTGCCTTCTTCCTTTGCTTTCTCAAAAGGATAGCAATATAATGATACTTGGGACAACAAAAAATTTTAAAATATCAACATATTCATTTCAAATTTCAAAACCAAGCATTTTAAAGCCCAGTTCTAATTCTTTTCTTGCATAAACTTTGAAATATATAATGTATTGTTATATACTCTGATACCTATGGTATTGGTATGGTTGTCCCTGTACAAGTCAACTTCCAAGCTCTACTCAAGAATTTGAAGAAGCAAATGATACCATTACACACAGCCCATCAACTGGTGTGTAAGAATTGACTTAATAGCACTGAGTTTTTTCATCACAATTATTGCTAAGATTTTTAAACTGATTCTTGACTTCATGGGCATGCTTGCAACAAGTATTTGTAAAAGCTTCTCATTTTTAAGAGACCGCAATGATACTGAATAATGTTTTCACATTTTGGCTTTCTTGTATATAAAATATAAAGCAATTGGGACTAAAAACCATCAAGCACATCCTGGTGCCAAGTAATTCTTCTAAGAAGTTTAGGAGACACAAAATCTCTCGGTTTTACTTTGTTAAATAGACAAACACTGGATTACTGTGGAGGAAAAATGTGCTGGCAGAAATTTTGGTTAGTCATACAAAATGATGAGATATATATATACAAATCTTACCCTCAATTTCTTTGTGTTTTTATTGTAAAATGATCCTATTTCACCAATATCTTTTCAAACATTTGAGATTTAAAAACATTTGGCTTAACTGAAAATTATTTTTTCTGCAGAGAAACATAAAAAATGATTAAAATGATAGAAAATTGATATCAGTGAATATATATCCTCTGTAATGTGATATTAAATACTTTTTCTGGCAGAGTATGTGAGTCAGTGATGGACTGTTTGAATCACACATTCAAGCTCTTGGGTTCAATCCCCAGCACAATAAAATGCATGGTTAAATTTGTGAACATCAATCGAATATCTATTGATTTCAGGGTGAACAAGATCTTTCAGTGGGTAGACCACTTGCAATGCTGCCAAGATGACATTAATTTAACCCCTAGAATGCTTGCTTATAAAAGTGGAAGGAAAGAACAGATTCCACAAAGTTATATTCTGACTTCCACATTCTACCAAGTATTCATCTTCACCAACAATATGTATATACTGCAATAATAAGTAAAATTCCTTTAAAACTATCAATTTTGATTTTTAAGATTATATTACTTTTTATTTATTTATTAAAAATTTCCACCTCCTCCCATTTCCTTCCCACTCCCCCTAGCCACCTTCCCCCCTCCCTATCCAGTCATAAGAGAAGTCAGGGACCCTGCCCTGTGGGAAGTCCAAGGCCCTCCCCACTCCATCCTGGTCTAGGAAGGTGAGCATCCAAATAGACTAGGCTCCCAAAAAGCCAGTACATGCAGTAGAATCAAATCTCAATGCCATTATCATTGGTTTCTCAGTCAGCCCCCATTGTCAGCCACATTCAGAGAGTCCAGTTGGTTCACATGCTCATTCAGTCCCAGTCCAGCTGGCCTTGGTGAGCTCCCATTAGATCAGTCCTACCGTCTCAGTGGGTGGACGCGCCCCTCGCGGTCCTGACTTCCTTGCTCATCTTCTCCAACATTGTGCTCTTCATCTAGACCTTGGAAGCTCAGTCAAATAGTATGTTATTTAGACATAATTTCAATTAGAATGTATTCTGAAATATATATATGTCATCCACACTATGAGTATTTGGTGTTCTTATTAGGTCAGAAACCAATGAAGAAGATATAAGAATATTTATACTGTATGTATTGACTAACCTCTATGTATGAGGATGAATTAAGGACACAGAAACTGGGGTTTTTGTTAGGTGATGAAGGATGGAAGTCCATGCTCTTTCCCTTTGATCCTCTCTTTTACCAAGAAACTATACATGATTTTTAAATAGTAGTCTTTGGTTCAAGACAAATAGTATATAAAAACGGTTGTGGACTGAATACGAAATGCACTCAAAGGCTCCTATGCTTGAATTCTCAGCTGGTTTGACTGTTTGGGAAGGTTGTGAAAACGTTAGGAGGTGGAAAATGGGTAAAGAAAAAGCACTGGTGTGCTCACAGAAGATTCCACTTGGCTCCCAGTTCCAATATTGCAGCTCTTTCCTATCTGCAATGATATGCAGAAATTTTCCTGTACTGCATGTTCCTGCCACAGTTATGTTATGGCCAAGCACAAAGAACCAAGGGACAAGGGACTGAACCTTCTGAAACTATGTGCCTTCCTCCTAGAAGTTGCTTTTCTCAGATAAACACCACCGTGTTCAAAGTCTCACTAACACAGAGAATATAAAAGAATAGGAGGAAGAAAGATGAGGAAGAAAAAGAAGAAAAACAGGAGGAGGAGGAAAAAAATCCAAAAACTATTGTGAGCACTAAACTATGTTTAGGTTATTTTGAGCAGTAGCCTATGTCACTAAAGTTCAAGCCCCATCATTCAATACTTACTAATAAAACGTTATGTTGTGTATGATTCCACTTATATGACATTCTAGAAATGACAATATGAAATCAGAAACCAGATAAATGGCTGCCAAGAGTTGAAGGTGGGAGGTGTGAGGAAAGAGCAAACATAACAAGGAAGTCATTGTGTTTGTGAAAGAATGCCTGCTGGGATTAAAGGTGTCTTCATCTTCACTGTGGCGCTGGATGTGTAAAAACATATATGAATCAGAACGTCAGGCATGTGAATACACACAGCTGAAAGATGAAAAAGATGTTGTGTTGTGTGGCCACAACGTGGATATAACATTATACTGTATTTTGCAAAGTGTTATCAATGAGGGAATAGGTAATATGGTGCTAATTCCCAGTGACTCTATAATCATTATGACAAAGAACAAAGTATTTTGACAATACATTTCTAAAATGAAATATTACAGAATGGATTAACAGTCAAAAAACCTTTACTTCTACATTTTCAAAATCACTTATATGATTATAATTAGTGTGCTTGAAAAATCTCGCCATTTCGAGTGGTATAGCATGATAGCACTGTGTGTGTATGTGGTTCATTGTTCCATAGATCTACAGACACAGTGAATCAGTGTCAACTTATTTCACTGAAGCAGAACTATACAAAGGCCTCTTCATCTTTGTTAGCCAAATGTCTTAGTCATGTCATAGTTGACTTCAACTGTCTACTTGTTATAACTCAAGAATCAATTGGGAAGAGAAAACCTCAACTGAGGAATGACTTCTGTCATATTGGTCTACAGAGCATTTTCTTGATCAGTGATTGATGTAGGAGAGCTCAGCTCATTGTGGGCAGTATCATTCCTAGATGAGTATTCCTGACTGCATAAAAAAAATAGATGACCACGCCAGCAAGCAGAATTCCTCTACGGTCTCTGCTTTTGTTCCTGTCTAGGCTGCCATATTGACTTTCTTCTTTGGCTTCCCTCAATAATGGACTATAGCCTATAAAGAGAAACAAACCCCTTTCTCTTCAAGCTGCTTTTTAGTAGTGGTAGTTATCATAACAACAGAGAGTAAACTAGAACAAGTCAAAAATCACCAAAATTCACTTCCCTAAATTTCATTAACAATTACGCTTAGTCACTACTTAAGAAAGTTTTAACTGAATACCAAAAGCTGATGTTGCCTTTGTAAAAGCATTTAATGAAATGTTGAAGTGTTTGTTACTTAGGTATGTTTCACACAAGTTTTTCTTCCAGGTGATACTTTTGTCTTTGGCATTATTAACAGTTGTGATAGTGTGTGGCTGAGCTTAATCTCCTCATGCTAGATGGGAAGTAACTACCTACAGCCATTCCTTATCTTCAAAGCTTTTTATAAAAATTCCTTAATGACAATAAGTAATATTGAAAGGAAATAAAATTATAGGCTTGAAGAGCATGCACGTGAAGAAATGCTACAGGATATTTGCATTGATGTGAACCCCACTATACTATAGAGTATATAAAATAAATAAAAATATACACTATTCTTTGAATCCCAAGCACCTCGGTCTAATGAAAACAACACAGCCAAGAGAGATTTTAAACATAATATTTTAGGATATGAAACTCAACAGATAGATTTCTAATTATCAATTTTAATTTTCTATTCATATGACCATTATATAAATACCAATTATACACTTAGAAATTGTATCTAATCCTAGAACTATCCCTTTCTTTTCTTCCTTCCTTCCTTCCTTTCTTTCTTTCTTTCTTTCTTTCTTTCTTTCTTTCTTTCTTTCTTTCCTTGTTGTTTCTGTTTTTGGTGTTTGGAGACAGGGTTTCTCTGTGTAACATTCCAGGTTGTCCTGGAACTAGCTATGTAGACCACCCTGGCATCGAACTCACTGAGATCTACCTGCCTCTACCTCCCAAGTGCTGGAATTAAAAGAGTGTGCCATCATCCCTCAGCAAGCTGTCTTTTAATATATTCCATTTATTTCATCTTGGTCAGAAAAAATAAAAAGTATTCTTGTTTTCCTACATAATTGTTAGTTTTCCCCCTTTGTGCAGCTGGCTGGCAGGTTTAACCTTTGCTCTCTCTCTCTGGACTACAAAGTTCACAAGCTATATTTTGTTGTTTGTTTTGAATTTTTGGAGACCTGGTAATGTAGCTCAGGTTTACTTTGAACTCATGACCTCCCAGCCCATTCCCTGAAGAATTAGGAACAGAGGCAGGAATCTCCAGGCCCAGATTGCTAAGCTTATTTCCCAACTAAGTAATCTGAAATTTTTACAATATTGTCACAAAATTTACAAATGTTTACAATCTTCCCTATATTGTGACAATATTTTTAATGTATGTGTTAACAGTACAAATGATAACAAAATGTTCTCCGGAACAATGGGGAAAAAAATAACTCTCAGTGGTCTCTATTAAAATCAGTGCTTTCCCTCATCTCTCAACTTTGCTGAAAACACAGAGAAAGAGGGGAAGAAAGCCCGTCTGTGACCATGGGCCAGCACAGAGCTAACCCGTGCTGTGTTCTTGTGCCCAGTCCATCCTGAGGCAGATCAAAGTGCTGCTCCACTTCCTGGCGCTCTTCTTCCCTATAAGAACACTGTGCTCTTGAAGGAATTGAGCTAGAACAGGCATGGAAGCCTCCTTCCGGAGGATGACCTAGAGTGGTGTCTGAAGGTGCTATGCTAGCTAGAAAAGGAGACAGGCGATAGACAGTCCTACCCAGCTGTAAAACCACAGCAATAACCTGCCTGGCAAGCTATTCCCAATGGTGCAATAGTGACGCTATTACCTTGGGGATGACCAACAGCCGTGTAACTGGACTAAAGGTCCGCTCAACAGTAGTGAATTCGCACCTGATACCGTTAACCTAGTGGGGTAGTTAGGATTAAGAATGCCCCCTTATGCGCCTATGTTTGGGTTCTTGGACCCAGTTGGTGGAACTGTTTGGGAAGCAGGAGGAGGTGTAGCCTTGAAGGAGGAGGTATGTCACTGGGTGCGGATTCCCACCATTCCCAACATGTTCTCTGTCTCCTGCTTCAGAATCAAGACATGAGTTCTCAAGTGCTTCTCCAGCTGCCCAATACCAGACCTTTACCTCATCATCATAGACTCTAACCCTGTAAAATTGTGAGTCTAAACTGAACACTTTTTTCTATGTTTCCTTGGTCATGTGGGTTTGTGTGTGTGTGTGTGTGCAGTTTTTATTTAAAATCCTTAATGTTTTCCTCGGTCTTTTTTTCAACTTTTTATTAATTCTTTGTGCACCCCAATTCCACTCATCTACCCATCCCTTCATATCTACCCATTGCCCTTGAAATTTCCCCTCAAAATAAAATAAAATGTAAAAACAAAAGAGCAAAGACAAACATAAACAAACGAAAACCTCATGGTGGAAGCTGTAGTGTGTCACAGTACGTCACACGGTGTAACCTCTAGTCCGTACATCTTTCCTTGCAAATGTTCATTGAAATGAGTAGTTGATGTGATTCAAGGCCTCTGGCTTCAGCTGTACTCTTAATACTGAAGCCTCATTGGTACTCCTCCTGACTGTCCTCTTGTTGCCCTGGTTGTGGATCCTGCAGCTTTGTTCCAGCAGTTCACAGATGGGGTGGATTTGGGGTAGGCCAACTCATAGCCCTGGATGCAGGCTTGGGTGGTAGCTGAGTTGGTTGGCTCATCAGTTCTGTGTCCTCACCACCAGGACTAGCTCTCAATACTGCCCTGGCTAGCTTACCCAAAGCTGTAGGCAGCAAGGGGTAGGGCCAGGTCTCTGGCTCTCAGACCCTCAGGGTGGCTCACCCATATCCATACCACCAGGGCCAGCTCTCCTATGGTGCCCAAGGGATGTGCAGAACTGATCTGCTCTCCAGAGTGCTGCAGACAGAGAGGGACAGGGCCAAGTCTGTGTAGCCCTTGGATATCAACATGGTTCCAGGCAACAATCCAGACCAGGGACATTCACAGGGCCTTTGGTGGTAATATGGGCCATGGACATCTACACAGAGCCCTGCTGTTGTATGGTCACAGACCTAGACATGGCCTTCAGTGTCAGCATAGGCTGGAACCACCATAGCCTCAGATGGCTTCCAAGGCTACTCCCATGACTGTTCCTCTCCATCCCTGAGTCTCCAGTTCCACCTCTCTTCATAGTGATCCAGCTGTTCCACTTCTCTTTCTGTCCCATCCCTCCACCCCATACTTGCACATCACAGTGGCTCATGCTGCAGGTGGGTCACACACTGGTCAAGGCCTCTGGGCTTTCAATGTTTGTACCAATGCAAAGCTCCCAAAGAAAATAAATCTCTGGTCAAAGTTAGACACAGCACAGTAAAACTGCAATTCAACAGAGAGTCGTGCAGCCTCATGGCTGAAGTACCACCAATAACAACTAGAGAGATTAGCAGAGAAACCAATGATGAAGTAAACAGAGCTTGACATGTTCAGTCAGTTGAGATCACCATTCAGCAGGTGCAGCTTTTTTTCCTGGGGTAGGCATGATGCAGCTCTGGAGGTCACAGCAACTCATAAGAAGGCATAGACCCACTAGCTCTGCCCTTAGAAGGGTGCCTGTCCACCTCTCTGCCTTGGCTTACTTCTCCCTCAGCACCCTTCTGGTTTCTACTAAACACTCTGCCATAGAGTGGGCTCCCTCAACCACATTTCTGTTTCCACAATCAGACTTTTCTCACACCTTTTTTTTTTTTGTGTTCATTGCTTAAATAATTTCGCACACTAGTTAACATGTTCAATAAAGGCAGGAAGCATGACTAGTTTACGCCAGGTTTTTGCTTGTTTGCTTGGTTGGTTGATTGGTTTTATGTATATGAGGGTATGTGATTTTCAACACCCAGCACAGCCAGTAAATGTACTGGATAAGTTACTGGTTGACCCCTCTGGTAACCTCTTATATGGTATTAAAATATCGATCATGATTTCTCTTGGCCTGCATTGGCTTCTTCATTTTCCATCTTAAGCAGGAAGTTCTCCCACCTTGGTAGCTCCTGTCCTACCACCTGCTTCCTGCCTCTGCATCACGTACCCTGTGACTATACGGCACTTCTTCCCCACCCCCCATGTTCCTAAAGTTTCTATTTATTTTTTATCAATTTGTCATTTTTTCTCCTTTAAGTTTTACTCTTTATTACATAATATTTGAAAATGAAAATTTATAAACTGTCATTCAAGAAACCCCTTTCTTTCCTAATGGAAAGCTCCTTAATTCTCAGCACATTAGGAACCAACAGCTTGCCTGTTCCCTGTTCACATTCAGCTCTTACCTTGTGCATTTCTGCATTTTGGACTTAGCAATAATGGTTACAATGGGGTTAAAATATTATTTTAATGCTATAATTTATATTTATACAAGAATGTCCATTTTTCCAGTTTGTTGTTGTGCTCTAATGAAACTACTCTCACATAATTAGACTTCTGTTTACTTTCTCACAATTAAGAAAACCTAGGAAGACTGTCTTTATGAGCTTATTATTTTTGTTTTAGGTTTTATCCTTAAAATAATTTTCTGGGAGTATTGGGTGTCCTAGTGAATCAAGGATATGATTCAGTTTATTTCCATTAATACATCCTGCCAATGACCTTATGAAGCATACCCACCAGTATTCTTCACAAATGATGAAAGTCTTTTTGTGGTTTTGCAGTATCTCTGCCTCCTGGGTGGTCTGCCCTGCATGACCTCAGCCCCCATTGCCCCACCCTGACTCTCCGCTGCTTTGGTTTTCATTCTAAACTTCTCTCTTTCCTGGACTTTCACTTATTCCTCCCATTCTAACCACAAAGATCCTTCTAATGACAAATACTTTCTTGATCTCTGATATGTACATCACTCAGATGGACCTGGCTAGTTTTGCCAAATGTGTTTTTGCTTTGATATTGCTATTTAGAATACCTGTTTATCATTAATTATAATAATTTTATCAAAGTTAATAAAGGTATAGCTAACAATGCAATAATACCCAAATTAGGGAATGAGTTACATGGCTACAGAAGAAAAAATCAATGTGGTTTCCTGGTATGTATAAAATAATACATGAAAACAAACTAGGAAACTTAAATATCCCATTTAATTTAGTTTACAGTCTTGGGATATGCATGTACAGTCTTGGGATATGCATGTACAGTCTTGGGATATGCATGTATAGATGTACATTTCGAAGACTGTAGAGCATTCTTTCATTGCACTGTAGATAACAGAGTTGAGATTACAAAACCACTCAAAATTAAGACCATTGCTTCCTGGAAGGGTTATGAAATGTTTTGAATTTGAATGGTCTCACTGAACAAGAATGGCTATAAAACCTCCAAGGAATGCCTTGAAAATTCCAAGCAGATTTATTCTATAGGCTGAGTTTACCGACGAATACATGTACATGTAACTAGAAAGTGAGCAATGCTGAACTTAGCAGAGTTGAGGTGGTGAGTATATAGAAGCAGGATCTGCACAAAAGTCAAGGCTAGTGAAAGCAAGGCACTGGGGACCATGCCGAGGGTCATTGATGTGGGAGAGTCTTCTGTTTTGTGTTGATTTCATTGGTTAATAAAGAAACTGCCTTGGCCCTTTTGATAGGACAGCAGCTTAGATAGGCAGAGTATACAGAACAGAATTCTGGGAGAAAGAAAGCCAAGTCAGGCAGTCGCCATGATTCTCCCACCCAACACAGACGCAGGTTAAGATCTTCCCTGGTAAGCTACCACTTCGTGGTGCTACACAGATTATTAGAAATGGCTTAAGCAAGATGTGAGAATTAGCCAGTAAGAGACTAGAGCTAATGGGCCAGGCAGTGTTTAAAAGAATACAGTTTCTGTGTAATTATTTTGGGTAAAGCTAGCTGGTGCAGGAGCCGGGTGACGGGTGTGGCCCGCTGCTCCCTACAACACGTCATGAGCTATACCCAGAGAGAGTGTGAGGCAGACATGCAGTCAGAAAGTGAAACCAGTGGTTACAACAAGAACAGGGAAGAGCATAAGCATGGAAGATTTGGACATTTTGGCCACATTTCCTGGATAGTGTGCCATGAAATTTCTATGACTATCTAACCAAATCCCCCTTGCCTCAGATTACATTGTGTGCTTCACCTTCCCCTCATTGTGTTCTTCATAAGAGGAGCAGAAGCGAGCCACATTCATGTGTTGGAATATTTCATAGGAGCAAATTATCTTATCATGAATAGTTAAGATTGGAAAATGTTTATGATAGAAACAGAGTATGAAATCAGCTGTGGGTAAACCACAAAGTATTGCAACACACACGCATGTGCACACGCACACACACACACATCACAGATACAGCAGACTCCCTGGTCCTCTGGCTCTTACAATCTTTCCACCTCTTTTATGTCATGTTCCCTAAGCCATAGACACAAAAGCTGTGATGTAGACGTATCCCCTAGGGCTGGGCTCCCATGATTTGCTGATCACTACTTTGTGTTCAACTGTGGTTTTCTGTAATTGTCCCCATTTTCTGTAAAGAGGAGCTTCTTTAATGAGGAGGGATAGCCACATTTATCTGTGCATATTAGAAAGTAATACACTGTTGCTACATTGCTGAACCAACAAAATTCTTAACTGTATTCTAAATGATAACATTTTAAACTGTTAACACAAAAAATACACTTCTTTGTTACATAAAAAGGCATTTTCTTAATTTTAGTGCATTAATTTTATTATGACTAGTTTGAAATTCTAACTATAGAAAAGTAATGAAATGTAATAACAGGTTCTAACTATTACAAATAATGCTGCTATAAACATAGTTGAGCAAATGCCCTTGTTGTATGAGTGTGCATTTTCACCCAAATGTATTGCTGGGTTTTGAAGTCGGTTGATTCCCAATTTTCTGAGAAACAGCCATACTGGTTTCCACAATGGCTATACAAGTTTGTACTCCCACCAGTAATGGAGGAGTGATCCCCTTACTCCACATCCTCTCCAGCATAAGCTATTATAGGTGTTTTTGATCTTAGCCATTCTGACAAGTATAAGATGATATCTCAGAGTCATTTTGATTTGCATTTCCCTAGCAGCTAAGGATGTTGAGCAGTTCCGTAAGTGTCTTTCAGCCATTGAGATTCTTCAGCTGATAATTCTGTTTAGATCTGTACCTCATTTTTAAATTGGATTAGTTGGTTTTTGATGTCTAGTTTCTTGAGTTTTTATTGTATGACTGAGGCAGTCTGAGGCCACTGGCAGTGAGAAGAGGATTTATCCCTAGTACTTGAACTAGCTTTTTGAAACGCATTCTTTTTGGAAGGATACCTTGCTCAGTCTAGATATAGTGAGGAGGGCCTTGGTCCTATCTCAAAGTGTTGTGCTAGATTTTGTTGACTCACCATGGGAAGCCTTACCCTGTCTGAGTAGTTGAGGGGTTGGGGGAGGGAGGTGTGGGGAGCGGGAGAAGAAGAGGGAGTGGGAACTGCTATTGGTGTGTAAAATGGGAAAAGATTGTTTTAAAAAAATAAATAAATTTAAATTAAAAAATACAATAACAGTCTGTATAGTTCATTCTCCTGGATATATTTAGATCTTTAAGTCTTTAAAATTCCTTTATAATTTGTTATCTAATCAAAGTGTGTTCTGTACATAAGACTAACTTTCCAGAAGCCAAAGCTACACCCATTTTAATACCAACAAAAGAGGTCAGGGGAAAAATTGGTAACAGATATCTAAATGTGAAATTTTTGCCTTTTATGTTCTAATTTTCATCGTCAATATCAAAAACAGATATTGAAGATACAGAGCTATGCCTAAGCAGGCATAGCCCAAGATGTTTTCAAAACACCTGAACCCATATCACTTGGTTACCATAGCAACTCCTCAAAGAAGTTAAAAGAACCACAGCAGTCTTCATTCTACAGAGGGAAAACTGGAACTAAAGAAAGTAACATCTACAGAACTACAGCAAGCCACTGTCAAAACAGGCACCAAAACCCATGGTTTCTGATACCTAGGCCAGAGTTCCTGTAATTCATATTACTGTTATTATTTATGTCCTGATCTACGAGTGCATACTCTTTTCCGTTCATTGTTTCCCTTGATTTTTCTCCAATTCTGTCCTTTCGGGTTTCCCCATACATGTTCACACATATGCACAGCCTTACACTTTTCCCATGGTTCCTGGGTAATAGCTTTTAATCATATATCTTTCCACATGCTTTTCTATGCTGACAGAAACTTGGACAATTGCATCATGTGTACAACCAAGCACACAAACATACATGTGCACATAGGAGAGGGCTTGATATCAAACCACAACACTGCACTCTGTAGGTTATCAATGTCCATACTCATCAGTATTTTGAAGATGATGATAATTCAGAGTCCAAAATTGTCTGCAGAAAAAGATTTCACAGAGCTGTGTGGAAACTGAGTCATTACTATTTTCAAATGCAACATTTACTATATATTTTATTACTGTTTAGAAGTTTCAAACATTAGAATTCAAGTAAATTAATCAGCTGGGACAAAGACATAACTATATCTTGCCTAAAAGTCCTTGGCATTTGACTTCTGGGAATATGTTGTCACATGCGATTGTCACAGTCTTTGACCAATTCCTTACCTTCACTTCTGATGGAGATAATGATAGTATTTTCCTCAGTAATTGCAGGGAGGATTTTTTAAAAACTCTAATTAGGGCTGGCAAGATAGGTCAGCAGTTAAGAGAACTTCGTGTTGAGTTCCCAGTATGCTCACAATTACTCTAACTCCAGTTCCAGGGGGATCTAACCCCCTCTTCTGGTCTCATCAGTACTGTACACATATACTCATACAGATAGAACACCCATATACATTAAATAAATAAATATACAAATACTATAATCATACAAAGTGCATACAGCAGTGCCCAGTAATAGCTTGGTGGGTGAATCACACTGCTAACAGAGTTGGTGGTGTCATTTTGGACACACTGTAACAAGATGATTTTTTTTATATGCTCTTTTAGGCAGTAAAATTCCAGCAAAATTTTTTTAAAAGACTAGTGATGTTTCTCAGTCTCTTTGTATATGCTAGAAGGAACTTTCAATACCCGAAATGGGTGATAATTAAAAGCTCGTCAAATGGATTCCCTGACAGCATCATAAAGGAAATTCCCAAAGAGATCATGTTTTCAACCCTTCTGGTAGAAGAGAAGGCATAGGCATAGATGCCTCCCTGAGCGGTCCTTGTGGCTGCTAATGGCCAAAGACTGGATATTATTTTTTCCATCAGTTTTTATTCAGCAGGAAAACATAGCTGCAAATCTGTCCTTCTGTGTCTTTGGATTTTGCATGTTCAAGGCTAACAGTCATTTTGGTGAAATGCAGCTACTAATCGAACATGCAGGCCTTTGAAAAAATATTTCCCAAATTGCATGACAAGTGTACTAGAATATTCTGGTAAGAAAGGAAAACACCTGTTTCAGAATTAACTGTCTACAGTTTACCAATTTTCAAATACTGGAACAAGCAAAAGGTATCATTATTTTGTTACTCATAATATAAAACGCATGTTCAATAACTAAGTTGTATAGAATATGTTTTTCATATATAAAGTACAATGTCATCCAAGGTTCATTAATTAGATACTACTCCAAGAATACCTGGACCTCTCTGGATCCTGATGTATCTTTTCTATGTGCTTTTTTTGCATGCTCAAGGAGAGTCACTCAGACTCAATAATGTGTCTCCTTAGTTAAGAGACTTCTGGACACAGAAAGTGGCTGACACCTATCACCAGTCAAGATGTTCATGTTCAAGCTCTCTGCCTTTCACTTAGCACTCTGTTGCCCAACTGGAAAATAATTTGTTTGAGTCACTAAGGCTTACAGTTATTTATTCTTTATCCCTGATTTTTCAGAGAGTGCCTAGCAACAGCACCAGTGACCCTCACTGGAAGCAGACAGCATCGGAGAGGGACGAAATTCTGATGCTGTGCTGACTTTCAGCAACTGTAGGAGAGCTTTTCCAGCACTGCTCCTTGATCCCACAGCTCATGTAGGCTCAGCATTCGGCAGTGCACGGCAGCTTTAATCTAATTCTCACTTCATTTTTCCCCTGGCTTTCTTCTTAGGACAAATCTCAGGAAAGAAAAAGGGAAAAAGAAAGAAACCAAAAGAAAGGACGTCATGGGCTTGGCATTCTAAAATTAAAAAATTTGCACTAATTACCAGAGCTGTCATTCTTGATCCAGCCAAATACAAGTCTGTAATAAATGTCCTTAGGGGGCGGTCTCTACTTAACCCTGCTCATCTCTACACTCCTTCAGCAAGGTCTAGTTTCTTCAACAGTAGCCATCTCTCTATGGCAATCACTGACTTTGACCCAAGGAAAAGAATTCCTTAGGAGGCCTCTGGATGACGAACATCTATGCTGATGCTCGAAATAGATGGGAGACAGATTATAAATTGTCAAGAACAAAAAGTAAGGAATCCATTCTGCTAGAAAGAGGAGAAGAAAAAGATGATGATGATGATGATGATGATGATGATGATGATGATGACAATAACTTATTGGTGTTTAAAATCACAACCATTGACATAATAAGATGGTAGCCATTTGGTACCATTCCAGTATGGTAATCAACTCTTTTTAAAGGAAAATGTTCTTTGGGTCTACTTTGTGATGAAAATAATTTTACTAATTGGACACATAACATTTGCTTCAATTGCTCTGAGTGTGCTTGGAGGCATTTGCACACATGTGTTCAATCTCTTTACATATTTTATATAAAATTACCATCCATTTGAAAGAAATGCCACTACCAACCACAACAAAGCACAAAACCAATGGCTCTGCTACAGAAAGGGTTTCTTCTAAGTGTATCGCCTAATGTGATTTAGCAGAAAAGTGTTTGGAGACACATCTTTATGCTTAAATTGGTTATGCCTGTTCTATCCAATTTATTCTAAGCTTTAAAAACTCTTCTTTTTTAATTAAGAATTATCAGAATTACTGTATATGTAAAACAGAAGGGGGAGGAAAAGAAAGCATGTCTTTCCAAATATTTCCAGAAATAGACCTATTCTGAGCAATTCTACTCCTGAAGTTTGGACTAAAGCAGCGCATCTTGAACCTGACTAATATGGTAGCTTGATAATGTTCTCATGTCTCCTATTCTGACCTCTCTAACTGCAACATAAAGCAAGGGGTTTAAACTGTAGAGTCCAGGAAGAATGAAGACACTGAACCTACTGCTCAGCAAACAGGAGACATGTTGGTGTAGGCACCCTGGTCTCTTTCTTGTTCTGTTTTTGTTTGTTTGTTGGTTGGTTGGTTGTCTTTTTGTAATCTATCCCAGTGCTTTTAGTGATTATTTGATACCGTGCTTCTAAGGGCACGAGGACACTTGTTAGCTGAGTACAGTCGCTCACAGAAGTTGGAGGTGTGCTTCACCCCATATCTCAGAAAGTAAGCACTTCCACCAAGCCACTAGCAACAAACTGCTGTTGAGAAGCCCTGTGATCTACCAATGGAATGAGGTGAAGGAAGAAGCAGATACTCCCTGTGTCCTTGCAAAGGGAGTGGAGGAAAGTTCAGCAAAGCCAGTGGAGCTTTGATTAAATTTGGATTTTATTTCTCAAAAGCAGCTTGCCATTTTCTATATTATATTTTTTACCAATTTCTAACTTATTATCCAATCAGTTATAATTTTCAAAATTAAGAGATGTCTAATATTTTGAACAAAAAAGAAAATGGTAGAAAGTATATGAGAGTGAAATATAGATATTTTAGAGAAGCATTGTTCTGAGATTAATTTTACTGAAATCTTTGAATGACTCATACAGCAATTCTAAATTTTTCTCAAAGGATCTCCATGCTTTCAAAATTATTTCATCAGTCTCTGTTGTGTTTCTTTAAAGATCCTGATTTGTTATAAATAGTTTATAATTACAAATTTAATGTCCATCACAATATTTTGAGCCATAAACCTGATATACAAGCTTTTAGAAATCTCTTATGCCCCTATCAGATAAAGAATAAGTTTTTTTTTAAAAAGTATTCTTGAGGGAATGAACACAGTGAAGTCTTTCATAGTAAGAGCCAAGGAGCCATGTCTACAGGCCTTGGAGATCTGAAAAAAAGACTTGTTGGCAATTGGTTAGAACCAAAAAAAATAAAAAAATAAAAAAAAAGGTCTTCTAGGTGTTATAGGAGGTTTCCGACCTAACTAATCCCATAATTATCACACAGAAACTGTATTATTTGCAATACTGTTTGGCCAATAGCTTCAGCATATTTCTGGCTAACTCATATCTTAAATTAACCCATCTCCATTAATCTGTGTATCACCACAAGGCTATGGCTTACTGGGTAAAGTTCCAGTATCTGTCTCCAGTGGAGCTATGTGGCTTCTCCTGACTCTGCCTTCTTTCTTCCAGCATTCAGTTTAGTTTTCCCTACCTAGCTCTGTTCTACTCTATCAGGCCAAGCCAGTTTCTTTATTAATCAATGGTATTCACAGCATAAAAGGGGAATCTCACATCACCTCCCCTTTTCTGTTTAAATAAAAAGGAGGAAGCTTTTAACTTTAATATACTAAAATTACATATAACAAAACAGGTATCAAATAAGAATTATAACTACAATATTTATATTTACTTTATCTTTTATCATAACTAAGAAAAACTATAATTATAACTACATTTTCTTCAACTCCCTCAAAGCCTCCAGAAGGATATAATATTATCTAGTAAACAGGAAGTGCATTGTAAGTAACTTCCAAAATTCTAGAATTGACAGGGACACCTCACTACCTAGAGAGTCACCCAAAGTTCTTCTGTATCATTGGGGCATCTAGTCTTCAGCCCACAGGCCCATATTATCCATCAGACTTTTCCACGAAGCAGGAAATTTCAATGACAGTTCTACCTATATTGGCAGTTTGTCAGTCACTTTTTTCTGTGTCCTGCAGAATGTCTTGCAGACTCTTTAATGAAGCAGGAACCCTGAAGGACCATCTCACCTTTAGGCAAGTTCATCAGTCTTTTCTCCGTGGGTCCTGTATGTTCAGTTCATACAGCATAACATCAAGCAGTCCAGGCAAGAGTAGTTTCTTGCCCAAATGGCTAACGAACTCCATGAAGAGCCTCTTTGATGCCCATCAGCCTCTTGGAATAGATTGGTGCTGTATTGCCCAGAGCAGATTTGTCTCATTGTCATGAAAAGTCCTAAGTTCTTAAAATATTTCAAATTCCATATTCTGAAGATCTCTGAAAGATTTCAAGAATACCTATCTAACTGAAATATATCTCTATATATCTAGAAAACCTAACTAACATGATGACAAGTTTGACTCTTCCAGATGATTATCTATTAACCTATATTTCTTAATGATACACTACATTTTTAAATGAACTACACAATCACAATACCTTAATCAACTACATATATATGTACATGAATATTAGCACACATTCCCACAAATATACATGTATACATGAATCAATGCTGGGAGTCAAACCCAGAGCCTAGAGAGTGCTAAATATTCTATTACTGACCCACATAGCCTTAGTCCTTTCCACTGTGTATTTAGCTTTGTGTGAGACCAAAAACTGATGTTCTTATTTCTAAATTGATATTTTGCTTGTGACTTAATTGGGCCATTGGATTTTGCTTTCTTTAAATTAACCAGAAAAATTGGACTGAGGCAATGGTTCAGTCAGTAATGTGCTATCTATCACACCTGCACAAGAAACTTACTTACATTCCCAAAACCCATGATAAAAATAAAAATAATAATAAAAAATAATAAAGAGCAGGAGTGGCACTGCATCTCCAGTAATCCCTGCACTGGAAAGTTGGAGACAGGCAAATCTCTGGGGTTCACTCTCCAGCCACCCTAGCTTATTTGTTGACAGTGCTTATGTAAGGACCCCTGGGGTATCCTCTGGCCTCCACACATGGCATATACACACACATGCATACCCAAAAATTAGGGAAAAATTAATAACCAGAGAAGCCATGGAGTCTGCCAGAGTTCACATCTAGTAGCCAGGACAGAGAAGAGGGGTAAGACAACATTCCAAGTACTTCTGTAAGTCCACTTTTTTAGCTTACTATGGCCTACTATGTATGATGAGCTGAAGCAGAGGGAATGCTGAAGCACCTTGGGGAAAAACATTAAGGAAAACACAGTCCAAGTCATTGTTAATCACACAACGTGAGACAAACTCCATAGCAATAGCTTACCCTGTTCTTTTCTGTAAGATGCTGAATCTTAAAAACTAAATTAAGGCCCATGCCTTAAGAAGAACACTCTTCCACTGCTGGTGGGAGCGCAAACATGTACAACCATTTTGGGATTCGATATGATGGTTACTCAGAAAACTGGGAATCAATCTACCTCAAGACCCAGCTATGCCACTCCAGTGCATAAACCCAAAGGTTGCTCCATCCTACCAGAAGAACATTTGTCAACTATGCTCACAATAACATTATTCATAATAACCAGAAACTGGAAGCAATCTAGATGTCCCTCAACCAAAAAATAATTAAATAAAAATATAGTACCTTTACAAAAGGGAGTATTACTCAGTTGGTAAATATATAGCAACATGAAATTTGTAGGCAAATTGATGGAACTAAAAAAAAAATCACCCTGAGGTAGCCCAGACCCAGAAAGACAAACATAATATATACTCAGAATGAAATAACCTGGGCTTACATAGATTCACAGAGACTAAACTGACTATCAGGAAACCTTCATGGGTCTAACATGGTTCTTCTACCTATATGTTATGGTTTTGTAGCTTGGTCTTCTGGTGGAAAACCTAACAGTGGGAGCAGAGGCTGTCCCTGACTCTTGTGCCTGCTTTTGGGATACTTTTCATCCCACTGAGTTGCCTTGTCTAGTCTTAATATAAAGGGAGGTACCTAGTCTCATTGCAACTTGATATGCCATGTTTGCTTGATATACCTGGGAGGCCTGCCCTTTTTTGAAGGGAAGCAGAGGAGGAGTGAATGGGGGTGAGGTAGGGGGCTGGGAAAAGAGGAGAAAGGGAAACTGCAATCCACATGTAATTTATGAGAGAAGAATAAGTTTTTTTTAAAGATCTGTGCCTTCCTATTCCTTTAGCACACTGTCTGTCATAAAATATATGAACAAACATATAGACAGACACTTTAAGTGAACAAATGAAAGAATAGATTTGGTTCTTCGGTCCATTAAAATTAATGACTGTCATTCCTAGCTAAAATCATGTGTGAATACTAGATAGATGAAGAGATGAATGGGCATACAGTAGGACTTCAAAACGTAACCATGAATTTTGGACAAATAAAAAATTGTCAATGTATACATATTTCTTCTCTAAATATTATATGAAATATTCACTGAATCCACGCAGAGCTGTGCTGGAACCACTGGGCCATGAAGAGACCCTAATACACATTTTCTTCTAGTCATTCTCTGACCACAAACAAGAAAGTCTTTAGTTGTGTGCTCAGCCCAGGTGTTCATCAGCAAATGAAAAGATGAAAATTTGAGATATATACAAATGTTGACATACTACTTAGTCATCAAGAAGAACCCAAATTATGTCACTTTTAGAAAGGGAACACAATTATAGAGCCATCAGGCTAATTGAAAAAAATAAAAGTCAATATAGTGAGAAAAACAAGCCACACATGTTTTATTATCCACGCAGAAACTGGCTAGAAAAGCAGGAAGCAGACTGGGCGGACTGGGTGTGGGAGGTGGGCTGGAGGCAGGATGGAGGGAGAGAGTAACAAAAGAGACGCCTTGATGGGGAGGGGCACTTCAAGGTTACAGAGAAACCTAGTGCCAGAGAAGCCCCCAGGAACCCACAAAGATGACACCAACTAAGACTCATAGCAATAATGTAGAGGGTACCTGAACCATCTACTGTAAAAAGATCAACGACTTGCCTAATTATCCTCAGAGATACTCTATCCGGTAACTGATGGAAGCAGAGGCAGAGATCCACAGCCAAGCACTGCACTAAGCTCCTTGTGTCTTGCAGAAGAAAGGGAAGAGGGATTGTACAAGTCAGGGGGCTCCTGATGGGGGAACCCACAGAGACAGCTAACCCGAGTTCAAGGGAACTCACGGACGCTGGGCCAACAGTCAGAGAGTCTGCACGGGACCCACTTAGGCCCTCTGCACGTGTGTAACAATCGTGTAGCTTGGTCTTTTAGTACAGCTTCCAACCGTGAGGACAGGACCTCTGCCTAGTGCTCAGCTGGCTTTCTGTAACCTGTTCTCACGTTGGATTACCCGGCACTGCGACATGAGAGGTGGAGCTTTGCTTTGTGCAAGCCGATGCGAGGCCCGGCCCTTTCTGAATGGAGCTGGAGGAGGAGGGGATGGGGGAAGAGGGGGTAGATAGGAAAGGGAGGACAGGAGGGAGGGGAAAATGGTTGTTATGCAAAATAAATGAAAAAAAATGTTACTTAAATACATAAAATAAAAGGTTTGAAAATGATTTATGGAGAAGAGGATGCAAAGTGATATTCACGTAGTATCAATGTGTGCTTGCTAAGACATCATCTAGGTACAGCCTTCAAAAGGGTAATCATTTCGAGGAATAAACCCAAGACCCATAGTCAGTTGGCCACTGAAGATAGATATAGGCTATGGCCACATGCAACCTTTAAATATCACCGTCCTCTCTGGAAAATGACAACATACACTTATAGAATAGCAAACTATACTATATATAGCCACATGTGAGTGGAAAAGATGAACCACTTTCATTAATAAAACAATGAAAACCAAACAACCAGGAAGAACTGAGTGCATGGAAGTGCTGAGGCAAAGAATGCTTCAGTCATATTGAAGGAGGCAGATTACCCAACGTGTTCAAACTCTGCCGGGGGAAAATCTGGAAGGAACCGTCTTCTAGGTTAGATTTTACTGGTGCCAGTGCCCGATGCCTGGTGGAAACTTGATAACTAAACGGAGGCAATTTCAATGCGTCAGTAGCATTATGTTTTTAATATTTTTGCAAGTTTGCATTGCCTTTTAAGCTCACAGATACTGAGACATGCCTGAGCCTATAAACTAAGTTTATACAAAGAACCAGGCATTTGGAGAGCTGCTTTAGAGGCAGGAGTGGACACAGACAAAGTGAGACCATCCTACAACAGCAGCAGCGGATGATCTGTGTACTGCAGCAGCTCTGCTCCTGGACAGAACTCCTGAAAACGGTGTCTCCCTGCACTTTCCCAGCCTGCCGTCTGAGATGCAGAAAATGAGTTATTTTCTGTTCCCTAACAGCTAATTCTTCACTTCGAAGCGAGTGTTCTAGTTTTCCTCTGGGGTTTCCCCAGCCTGACCCCACCCCTGACTTCAGCCACGTTCTGGCTGATGCTCAAGAATGGCATGCCCCGACGCCTATGTTGCTGACAATTGTCAATCAGAGTGTCTCCGTCGCCCCCCACGCCCTCCCCGCTGCCCAAGTGTCAGCCATCATCTGAAGCACACATTCCCAGGAACGCCTCAGCCTGGCATCTTTCTTCTGTTTTCAGATAAACAGATCCAATTCCTCAACAAACAGACGGTTACAATCCTTTTGATAACAGTGTAATAATTCAAAACAAATGATTCTCAGCTTTGATGATAGTACTTTTATGGGTCATGAAGAAATCCTCCCACCAACATCTGTTTGATTTTATCTACTTGAACTTTATCCTCCAGTTGAAGATTTATAAGCTGAAATCATCCCAGCCTATTAAAGTCAAGCAAATGTTCAAGTACTAAGCAGAGACTGAAAGTGCATTTCCTAGGTAGCTCTGAAAGAACTGCCGTGGGCAAATATATATGTACACTTATGTGTGTGTGTGTGTGCGTGTGCATGTGTGTGTGTGTGCATGAGTGTATCAAAGGTTTGCAAGATTTTGTGTTTGGTTGGGAATCAGCCAAGACTCTTGTAACAGAGACTTGAGAAAATTAATGTATGTGTTTACACAATTATTATAGTAAAAGACATCATGAAAAATGCAGGGGTTGGTTTCATTAACGGCTGTGTTCATTGTGAAGCCCATTAGAGGGCAGGGAAATGCAAGGCAGTGTTCTTTTCCTCTCCTTTAATTCTCTTACAGAGATTCAATTTTTTTACATCAAAGTTCAACAATAGTTGAATTTCATTTATTAGTAATTTTAGCTCATTACCCTTAAACACGAAAGACATAGAGATATTTTTTTTCTGATGGAGGAACAATGGCACAGTAGTGGTGGAGCCCAGAATCCTGAGTTCCCGTCAGATGAAGTGGCGGTGTCTCCCTGTAAACCCTGCACTTGGGAAGCTGATACAAGATGCCACTGCAAGTTCCAGGCCAGCCAGGCTACATTGAGCCCCTAATCTCCGAAAGAAAGAAAGAAAGAAAGAAAGAAAGAAAGAAAGAAAGAAAGAAAGAAAGAAAGAAAGAAAGAAAGGAAGGAAGGAAGAAAGAAAGAAGAAAGCGACAGCATAATGGCTCCTGAGTGCAGATCACATATCTTCCATTCATTCACGCGTTTATAAACAGGTGAGATACTCATTAGCTCTTCATGTGTGTGTGTATGGGCGTACAGGTGTGAGTGTGGGTTGTGCACGTGTGTATGACTATGCCTATGTATTCTTGTATTGGAGAAATGTAAGCAGTTCACCTGGTGGGGGGTCCAGACTTTCTGTCACGTACTCTTTTTTATATGCATATTTTTATTTTTTAATATATTTTATTATTTTTAATGGTTATTTATTATGTATACAATATTCTGTGTGTATGCCTGCAGGCCAGAAGTGGGCATCAGACCTCATTACAGATGGTTGTGAGCCACCATGTGGTTGCTGGAAATTGAACTCAGGACCTTTGGAAGAGCAGGCAAATGCTCTTAATGACTGAGCCATCTCTCCAGCCCTCTGTCACATACCCTTCACCAGGTGCACACTTCTATCCTCTTTCTGCCCAGTTTTGATCTGCTCCTTGCTTTTCTTCAGAATGAGTTTATTTCTCTTCTCTCCTCCCCTTACTTCGCTCTTTCCTCCCTGAAACTCAGCCCTTCTTGCCAATTCTGCTTTCGTAGTTTAGAGTAGCAAGTCACCATTGAACATGTTTCTCTAACTTATACTTAATTTCAAATTAGGCATACTCTGGGAGCTCTTAGGAAAAAGAAAAGAATAATAAGTTAAAACTTTTTAAAGTATCAGATCCTCCATATCATTCGTTCATCAGGACGCTGTGGAACAAATTCACCAAAAGTCATATCTCAATTGTGTACTCAGCTGTTCCTTCAGTATGTATTTATCAAGTGACTGCTAACCCAGCCACATACTCGGTGCCAGAGACACGAGATAAGGGAACACGGATATTTTGCTGGTCTTATCAAATTTATAGCATATAGAGTGAAGAAGGGGTGGAGAGTGACTACTGTTACTACCGGATTTGGTGACACCAACGAGGTATAGAAATGCTATCAGAAAGAGTACCACAGGGCTCAGTGCACACTTCCAAGTGAGAAATGTGGTTTAGCAAATGTTAGGAGTGATTTACTATATGCAGAGCAAAGCCTAAGGTAAGCCCCCATGGCATGGATGTGATGTCATAGAGGAAGAGCAATTCCATTCAAATAGCACAGTAAGAGGATGATGGGGAGTGTGAAGCTGGGGGGAGGGGGATAGGAGAGTGGCATGAGACTACGTGGGGCTTGGGAGTTGTGATGAAGGCTCCTATTCAAGTCTACAGCACCCAGCTAATGATAAGTTAAAGGGTTTGATACAACAAGGTGATCTGATTAGATTCAAGCTTTGCCCAAGTCACTGGCATACTGTTGGAGGCAAGAGACATGACTCATACATTGGTCATAAGGCAGGAGCTAAACCAGACAATGGCTGGGACCAGGGTGGAGGACCACATAGATGGGAAACATTTGGAAGATCTGAAATTTTGCAGGGATGAAAATAAAGGGTCTTGGGGTGAGTTAAAGGGAGGGCTGAGAATCTGGAGGTATGAAGAATGACTCTCTCGTCTTTGAGCCACAACGGGGGTGGATGCCAGTGCCAAGGACTGAGATAGGAAACACTGAAGGATGGCCAGCTCTGAGAACAGATCAGCAGTTCAGTCTTGCCCAGGCTGATTTTGAGGTGTCTCTGAGACATCCAAGGGAGAGTGTCAACCAGTACAAGAACCAGATCTGGGTTTGTGACTGGAAGCCTCAGACAGCTAGAACACTGTGTTTACTGGAAAAATACAAGTATTTCTTGATCATTTTTGTTCTGTTTATTGGCAGTCACACTCAGTTAACTAAAGCAATGACTAGTGAACTTTGGGACATAAATAATGTAGGTATCGCTTGTGCCTACAATTTCTGGAAAGTGTTATTTTCAAAGAATATGGCTACATTGGCCTCAGTGTCTGCAGAATTTGAAGTTAACTAAAAGAGATGTCAAAAAAAATGTTTAGTTGTCTAATTTCTATCATTCAATGTTTCCATTACACATTCTGTTTTGCCTAGACACCTTTTCCACATACAGACTGCACAAAGAGCCACCTGTACTTCCTGTCTGCAGTGGTCAGCTGTCAATTCCACTGACACTGGAAGGGTCAGGAAGTATTTGTGAACTTCCGGGAATTCAGAAAGAAAAGATTTCCATACCTGAACCTAAACTGACACATACACCTTCAGGTCATTGGTGGCTATTCCTGGACTTAAAGTGGTTGTTTTTTGTTTTGTTCCTGAGACACGGTGTAGACATAGCCATGAATCACAGGTCATGCTGTGGAAGCAGTGCTCGCCTGAGATGCCCTCTGCACTTGACATTGTGTCAGGGAGCCGCCACACACACACCGCTTATCACCTCCTCTGCCTCCCCATGGGCTGTTATCTACAGTTTGTCTGCACATTCTGAAAGTGTGCCATACTTGAGATTTCAATCCACCTCACTTTGCTGAAGAAAGGCCACTACATTTGTCATCAGTGTGATTTTTCAACTGGCTCAGAGAGACTACGGAGGAGTCCATATTTGGTTCTGTGATTTTGTTCTAAACCTTGAAAAAGATCTTTCTGTGCTTCGGAGAAAAGGAAATAACCCACATAAAGCAAAGAATAATAAGCCTACAGTCCACAACCCCAGAGAACCTAGACAACAAAGAAGATCCTAAGAGAGACATACATGGATCTACATAGGAAGAAGAAAAAGACAAGATCTCCTGAGTAAATTAGGAGCGTGGGGGTAGGGGGAGTGTGGGAGGGGAGAGGTGAGGAATGAAGGGAAGTGAGGAAAAATATAGAGCTCCATTAAAAGTAATAAAGTATAAGAAGGGAAAGAAAATTTTAAAAAAAGAAAATAACCCAGTCAGTGCTCCAAGCCCCTTTTTGAGAACCCCAGAGGTCTTAATAAACAATAAACATGCTCTTACACAATTTTTATAGCAAATAAAAGCTCTGAGGTCAGCTGAGCACATGCCTTTAAACCCAGCACTCAGGAGGCAGAGGCAGGTGGATCTCTGTGAATTTAAGGTCAGCCTGGTCTACGGAGTGAGTTTCAGGACAGGCTCCAAAGCTACAGAAAAACCCTGTCTTGAAAAATAAAAAAATAAACAAAAAATAAAACAATGAAAAAGAGAAAGGAAGAAAGGAAGGAAATAAGGAAAGAAGGAAGGAATGGAGAGAGAAAAAGAGAGAGTGAAAGACACACACACAGAGAGAGAGAGAGAGAGAGAGAGAGAGAGAGAGAGAGAGAGAGAGAGAGAGAAGCTAAGTCCAGAAAGAGCCATCATCCCAGCCAGTGCATTCATCCCAGCACTCAGGAGACAGAGGTAGGCGGATCATGGATCCTTGTGAGTTTGAGGGACAACTTGGTCTATATAGTGAGTTCCAGAAGAGTCAAGTATGTAATGAGACCTGTGCCCAAAAGTTAATTAAAAAAAAAAATTGGAATGTCTTATGTTCCCTCACTTGCATGTGGTTCAATTGGAGGCTCACTAGTGCTCACTATGTGCATCACTGAGCTGCAAGCAGTACACCGGGCTCCTTAAGGAGGATTTTCATTGGTTTGGAAGCTTCAAGTGTGTATGAAATTTTAGACAATCTTCTAGTGGTACTATAAAATGAAAACATAATTTTCTCTAGAAGAGGGAGGAGGTGAAGTAAGGGATTTAATAAAGGAAAGAATCTTTAGGGTGAAAACAGATGATAACGCTCAAGGTTGTGATCCTTGGGGTTTCCTTTGCTCATTCTTTATTGTAGATGTGAAGAGTTTCTTCTTAGAGTAAATTCACCAAACCTATGCCTGAGCGGCTAAATAGAACCACAAAGGAGACATTAGTTTTGAACGTCTCCTTAACCTCACAAATAAAACAATGGCGCTCATCAGAAGGGCCAAGCTTCTTAGCATGTCCTAAGAGTGCCAGCAGCAGCCTAGGGCTAGCTCTGATATGCAATAATGCACATAGTGAGAGCTGGGTTTGGGACTGAAGAGCAACCTGTGGCTTTAGAACAAAGCCTTTGATGTGAGACTGTACCGTCCAACTGGAATTTGAATACATGACCTTGGCCTCAAGAAAAATATTTTTTAAATAATCGAGCAGCTCAGATCAGACAATTGCAATATTTACTTCCTGTCAAGCAGTGTGTGTGCATGTGTGTAAAGTCAAAGCACTTAAGTTTCTTGTATTGAAAAGGGTCATTTGACAGTGCTTCTGCTTCAGACTTTTTCTTAATGCAGAAGCCATTGTAAGAAAAGTAACAAAAAAGTGGAGCAGAGTTCCTCTTCTGAGATAATTACTGTTCCCTTCATGCTCTCTCATGCCCTGTGGATTTGCTTTAAATCTGCTGGTCTAGTGAGGCCTAATGACGAAATGAGACATGTAGAAAAAAAAAAAAAAAAAAAAAAAAAAACAAAGACACACAGTTGAACGTTACACAGTCTACAACTCTCTTCAGATCTTTGGTAAAGTGTTTTTCCAACTAAGATTTGCTACTTTTTTCTTCTTCTTAAAGGTATAATTAATTTAAAAGCCAAATTCTACAGGAGAGGCATTCATTTTTTAGTGGGTAACGTCATGAATGTGTCTTCCATTAGGAGAATAAATAAGTATTAATTGCAACTTTAATAAGCATAGAAATTGAAAGACATGGTCTGAAATGGTATGTGGTTTCATGTATAATAAAAATACCATTAAGAAGCTTTCAACCCAAATCTGAAATAGTATCTTTTGTCATCTGAACTAATAATACGGTTTCTTAGAGATTTCCGTGGATGAAAAAAGTGCATAATGACAGCAATAAATAACATAAATGCCTGTGGTTAATGCCTTATGTGATCAGCATGAAACTATGCTATCATTTGGAGGTTGCCAGTCTTATTAAGCACTCTATCATACTTCATATTGTCAACCAAGAGCAGTCCATTTCCTGTACACATAGCCTACCCAAATGCATGTCAACTGTGTGTGCACTATGTGTTGTGTGTGTATCACAGTTCACCTTGAATTAAAATGTCTGCTCTCATAATGCTCAAAGAGTCCATGCATGTTAATGTACTTTTATTTATTATAGGTTTTATTTTATATATTTTTCTTTATCATTTTATAGAAAGAAATTTCTGAGGTTCCCATAGAGGTTCTGGGCTAATCAATAGTCATCTGGGAGGTACAATAGTCATCTCATTGGCCCATCAGATAAAAGGCGCTTGCCACCAAAGCCCAGTGACCTGAATTGGATCCCCATAATCCATATGGTGGGAGGACAGAATGAATTCTCCTAAGCTGTGCTCTCACTGCCACGTGTGCACTGGCTTACACACACTCTGCCCCCCCCCACTCATGCACACACACACAAATAAATGGGAAAATATTTGAGTTCATGTTAGATTGTTATGTGTGTCTAAGGCTATGTCTCTACTATGGAGGTACAATAGTCAACTCATTGGATTGCCAGTCAAGAGGGCTGACCCCTAGAAACTGTTCAGTCCTTTTCTTCTTGCCTCATTTACCGAGTTTATATAAAATCTGATAAACGATGTCTCCATACTCTATTAGTTCTGATCTAATTGAAAAACAGCTTTAGGGCTGAGGAGATGATACAGTGGATCAAAGGCTTGCCACACAAGCTTGAGGATGAGAGTATAGAGCCTGAGACACATTGAAAAGCCAGGCAGAAGTGGTGATCACCTATATATAATCCCAGCACTTGAAAGGCAAAGATAGGAACCCCCCCCCCAAGTAAGCTGGCTAACTATACTACCTGGAATTAGCCAGCTTTGGGTTCAGCTGAGGGACCTTGAGTTAATTAACTAGGAAGACATCTCAAGTCATCTTTTGGCTTACACTCAGATGGAAGGTAAGGGGGTGGGAAGGGAGCACTTTAGACTCCAGGAAGAAGTACATATCACTCATATTACATATAAACTCGCCAAAACAAATGGTGTCCTCGCTGATAGCACGGTATTGATATGGAGAATAACGTGCATGCTTTCTGCAGGCATACAGATGCCAAAAGCCTTTCCGTTTTCCCAGTCAGCAAATCTATGCTAATTTGTGACTGGCTAAAACCAATAAAGCGACTTGGAAATGACATTGTTTGATTTCTCGATCTAGAACTTTGTTTGTATGGTATTTCCACTCTTGCCATCTTGGGAGCAAGGCAATCATGCCCAGAAACCCAGAATAACCTTCCTGAACGTAAAAGACCATGCAAGAGACTGGGAATCCAGTACCAACAGCAGGCACATGAGACCATCTGAGATGCTTCAGCTCCCACCTACCCAGTATCTGGCAATGGTATAATACCACGAGGGCCTGCAGGAACAGAAAGGGAACTACACAGCTGAGTCTAGGTAATTTGTCCTCCTTAAATAGTTTAGGCATATAAAATACTAATTACGCTACACTTTTACACCATGCATAGTAATGCAAATGAAGCATTAGTCTATGATAAAAATAGGGAGCCACCCTAA
The DNA here is from genome assembly GCF_950005125.1 of Chionomys nivalis. Lineage (NCBI taxonomy): Eukaryota > Metazoa > Chordata > Mammalia > Rodentia > Cricetidae > Chionomys > Chionomys nivalis. The sequence continues at coordinate 39,193,542 of NC_080103.1, forward strand.
CCAACCAAAAACATGACATCATTCTTTGGGACTGAGTAAGGGAGAGGAAAGCAAGAGATCCCACCTAGTGGAGGATAGAAAAGAAGGGGAAAAATATTAGGATGCTTATAAAAACACAGAGGGCTGCCAACAACTGGCAAACGTGTGGACTGCAGTAGCTCAGGAGATAGGAACGTTTACTTGCAGCAGGCAGAGTGGTGTCCTGTTCCACAACGCAGAGCCTGTGAATCTGACTTTACTTGGAGTGTTGTACAGAGGTGACTACATTTAGGGTCTCCCACTGATTGTGCAGGACAAGGAGCAGTGGAGCTACTTCCAAAGGTAAGCCCACTTGTGAGAGTAAGTAGGGAAAGGCAGAGAACAGAAGGAAGGATGAAGTCAGGGGCCAAGTCTGGAGTTACACAACTACAGTCAAAGAATGCCCTAGCCTCCAGATGAGGATAGACTGTGATCGTGCCTTGACGTCGGACTTCTGACCTCCAGAAGTGATACCCAGCAGGAGGTTCCCCTTTGGAAAGGGAAACCACAGAGGGGAAATGACGGTGCTTCCGATGCTCACAATATGTGTAAGTGACACAAGGCTTCTGGACATTCGCTCTGACATCTCCAGCGTTATGCATCTGAACTGTGTTCCCTGGATCTCTATTGTTGCTTTTAAAGTTCTCTGGCCCTAGACATTAAATTGATTGCCTTTGTGCTTCTTTATGTTATCTTTACACTCATTTAAGGGTTCATTTGTAAAACATACGATGCAGAAAGAGAGAGAGTACACTAAACTGTGTAGAAATAGTACGCGCTCTTGGCTTTCCGATAAGAGTATGAAACTACATTGGAATACAAGTGACTCTCTAAGGAGTCAATGTAACTCCTGCCCTTGCCCATCTATTGCATTGCAGGCTTTTACTTCCATGCCGCACTAAGTAATACTAGGAGACAGTGACGTTTTATGACTATGAGTCCATCGCCAAGGAGTGTAACAATGTACTTAAGGCTTATTTTGCACTTTGGCTCACCTGCCCCAAATAAAATATAGCCAATTATATTTATAGTGGATAAGGCTATGAGTTTAGCACTTCCAGTAAAGGTGTGTGACGTGTGCAAGCCTTCAGGGCTCCTGTTGTCACAACAGCCTGGATAGGCGAGTAGTTTCTATTACCACACCCATCTCACAAAGTGGTTAACTAAGTCCCTGTGTTTCACGGAGAACAGGTGGCAGAGCTGGCATCCAAGTCAGGGTGTCAAGTTCAAACGCTTACTTCCTTAACTGTTCCACTGTGCTGTTTTCCTTTCTCTCCATACACAAGAGTTTGTAAAACCGTAAAAGCATAAAAGGCCAAGGGTTCTTGGAACTTCACTATTTCCCTCTGCTTTTAAATCCATTTTATTCCCTTTGGTGAGAAGAAGTAAGCACGTACACACACACATATGCACGCACACACACACACACACACAGAGAGAGAGAGAGAGAGAGAGAGAGAGAGAGAGAGAGAGAGAGAGATGTCTGAAGCCTCTGGCACAGACGGATACATCAATGATAGCCTTGCATTCGTGGCAAGCTGGCATTTCCATTTCAATTGCCTAACTGAAATAACTTAGAGAAAATTATTTATGGTCCTTAAATAATCAAGAAAAGTCTTCATCAAGTTGCAAATAACTTGTAGGTGAATTTACAGCATTGCCATTGACTTCTGGGTAAGAAATGGAACTAGATGTTCAAAAGGAAACACCTTTAAACACTTGTAGCGAGCCCACTAATTGACTAATTGACTAGCAGTGTAGTACACAAGAGATCTGCAGGACTAGCAGCTGGGGTAGAGACAGGACTCTGCCACTGATCTTCCTGGTCATCCATTCTTTTACTGCAAAGGGAAAGGACTTCATGCCTTTGCCTCTGTCTTCTCCTACCTTAGCCAGGCACTGCGTTGCACACCTGTGCACTCAGGGGGCTAAGACTGGGGAATCCCATTTACCAGGACAGCTTGGGGGGATTTAGTAAATGCTGTCTCACACACAAAAAAAGTTATTTTGCCTTGAAGATTTGAATTTCTATGTACTACACATTGTCCAACCAATGAGCATCTGCTTCATTCTGATCCATCATCTCATCTAGCATCCGCTGGATCCGTTGTTAGCGTTCGATTCCTCATGCTTGTGATCCTCATACAGATGGTTTGACGCTACCTCATATGTGCTGGGGGCTGACTCTGTGTCCTCTGCAAGAGCAACAGGCATACTAACTGCCGGGCCATCTGTCTCCTCGCGCTTTTTCTCAAATACGCACTGCAGTAACATTCACGTCTCTGTCATTGTACCCACGCCTCACCTCCAACTCACTTTCATTCTTCAGTCCCATTACAAAGATGATAGCAAATGATTCTTTTCAGCATTACTGAGCACATCCGTTCTCAGTATAGGAGGTAGAACTTTAAATTCACTCTAGATGATAGCGAATTGGGAAAGTGAAGATGAGTTTACTTACGTAAGCAGATGATTATGCACGTTGTCCACAGCAGTTTATATAGTCTCAAAACCGAGCACAACTTTCTGAGCACTCTTTGGAAGCAGGCCTATGAAGCCTCTGAACACGTTGCTTCTTCAGCTTGTTTGTCCCTCATGTTCAATGAAGAGATTACAGTCTTTCCACAATGCTGGTCAAATCTCTCTTCTCCCCATTGTCTCTCTACCACTCCTCGCTGACCTCACTACATCCTCTTGGCCCTAGGTAGGTAGCCCTGGCCATGCTCCCTTTTGGGGAGATGTGTAGTCCCTGTCATTGCTATCTGTAGCCTTCTTCCTTGAGAAATCCTTCCTTCAACTTTTCCCCCAAGTTCAATGCCAGCTTTCAAACACACTGATGTTCAGGGACTCTGAAATGTCCCTCCCACCTGTGTCACCCTGCCTGAGTCCTTCTTTGTCTGAATACTTCTTGCCCTCCAATAAACCTTGTGAATGGCCCATCACATCTACTCCTGATTTTCTGACCCCACTCTTGTTCTTCACTTGGGCAGAGGCCCCAGAGATCAGGAATTCTGTCTGGTTTGTTCCCTTGAAGGTTACCCCATGTGCCTCTAAAACAGTGTGCTAAGAAGAAAATAATCTTTCATAGAGTGGTGGTAGCCATATTCCATGTCAGTGTTCTGCTTCGAGTCTCTCAAGCTGTGTCTACCCCCAGTCACAGTGCTATGAAGCCCTTGGATTGTAGCCATCCTGACTCCCCACGTAGGCTCAGTGGAGGAGCCCACACTTCCTTTTCCAAGATCTAAAAATTTCACCCAGGTTGGCTAATGTGCTACAATTGGCCACGTGCTGGAGCTAACTGAATGGAATTCCAGTGGCACAGCGGCAGGATATATTGCATTTGATAGACCTGTCTCTAGTACAAAGGAAAAGCACCAAAACTACATCCCTCAATCATGGGGCGACTAGTGGCACGTGGTGAGGTAGCTCTTTCTGTCTGAAAGGAAGCTTTTCATAACTTCCTTTCGGGCAGCTTCCATCCCTACTTCCAGGACTACTTGTTCCTTACCTGACAGCTTTCCTCCTAGACAGTGTGTGTGTGTGTGTGTGTGTGTGTGTGTGTGGTCCCTGTGAGATCATTTCCCCAAGACTGAATGTAGTTGCAAGAAACTGCACCATGAACACTCACTACACATTTCCTTGATCCTCACCTACCTTGGGTGAGGCACAGAAGGAAGATGACACCAGTGCCTGTGTACACACACGCCCACACACACTCACTCTGTGCCTGTCCATGAACTTCCAAATTGAGCATTAAGAAAGGGCAAGTTTCTAAATTCAATGAAAAATAATAATTAAAGTTCCTCAACAAAGGTCATGGGGTTATTCCCCACATTTGCTCACCCCCATTTCTAGACATTCAAATAAGTAGATGGACCCAACAGCTATAATGACTTTACAAAGAAGCAACAACCAACTTCAAACATCTCTGTATACATTGGGCAAGCAGCATGAGCATTTGCGATTCCTTGGAGAGAATGAAGTCCGTGGGCTCAGATTATGGTAACAAAGAGTATATTTACAAACTATGTACGTCATTTTTCACCTTGGGGGCTGGGGCTTGACAAGTCTGACTTCGGTAATTTGAGATAAGTCTTCATAGAAAGAGGTTTTCAGGAAGCCCTCGAGTTCCGATTGGAGTGAGATGGAGCAGACCTCCAAACAGAAAAGCACCTCCTGGCTGGCTTGAAATAAGAGAGAATGTAACCTTGGGTGACCTCAGTAGTCAAGTAAGTTTCAAATTTAAAATCCATGCTCTATGAATGGTTTTCAGAAGCAAATTACATTATAGAGCCTTCTGAGGTTGTCATCACTAATACTGATGTTCATACTCCAATTTGAAAGACTGAAACCAGACATTGTATACAGGGCAGTTTTCCATGATCATAAAGCACATGCTTAAATAATTAGGAAATAAAGTCAAATGGTACCTAAGCATGGAGAAAGATCTGCCTCTAATTCAGATGACAGACTACATTAGTTGCAAAGACCTAAAGAGAAAAAAGAAATGCAAAGCAGAAAAGTAATTGCCTCCTATTAGCCATACTTATAAAATTACAAATACTAACGACATACATACCAAGGCATGCACACACGCACCAACTCCAACAAACAGAAGTTCGTCTGTTAGTCTGCTGTATTAAAATACAATGGGAAACAGCATTGTCCAAACTCCCAATGTGGGGCCATCTTCACTGGCTCGTTTTACAGCCTGTGTCAAGTCAAGTCAACCGGGTGAAGGGAGGCTGCTGCTGATCACACATCCTTAAGATTCTGGGCTCATGGATTATGTTTTGTAAATCAGTTAACTTACTACTAAGAGATTAAGGTAAATTCTGCTAAGGACTAAAAGTTGACTTAGAGCATTAAGAGGGATTAATGTTTAGCTGTGGAGGAGCAAAAGCACAGGGCTAGCATGTTTACGCAAGGCTGTAGATCACAATTAATCCAAAATTAGGATAAAAGATCAACAGCCGCCCCTTTGCAAGCCAGCTTGGCTTAGCCTTAAAACTCATGACTTATTTTGAGGGCAACGTGTGAACAAAGTTGCCCTCTTGCCTGTCCTGATAGGTCTCGGACTTCCCGAGGAAAGTATGCATTGGAAATGCTCAGCTGTGGGCCTATTGTCTTCAAAAGATAATTGCAGCAATCGTCGCTCTGCAACCTCTCCACATCCCATCACTTCCCAATTACAGATGCACACAATGTCATCTCCCTCAGTGTTCTTGCATTCCTTTCCATAAGCCATTTGTTCGAAGTAATAAATATTTAAAGTGATCTTACAGAAGAGGTGACCGGCATTAACATGTAAGAGAAAAAAGATTTGACCAAAGACTTTCGAATTGTTTTTATTTACCAGTCTTTATCAAAGAATATATGAAACAGTTTGTGCTAACACTTTTGATTTTTAGGAATTGTATCATAAAATTCCCTAACTTACAATGAGTCTTATTGCTAGAGGCCTGTTTGTGAGAATAGCCGGTTTGTTTTACTAACTACTGATAACTGGGACAAACCAAAGCACTGTCCACCCCTTAATCAAACCCCACAGCATGGCTATGGGGCAGATAATCATCAAACTTTTCTCTGTGTGCTGAGGAAGACCTTGGAATTTGGAAAAACTAAAACCAAACATGTAGTAACCCCTACACAAAGACTTTAAGCTTGCAAGTGATGTGGCTCAGATAATAACCAAAATTGTTTTCATCCAAATACAGTTTTCTAGTTATTGATACTCCCAAGTCCAAGGTATGTTATCAAAAATCCTAGAACTTGTTCGAGGCCAGCCTGGTTTACAAGAGCTAGTTCCAGGACGGGTACCAAAGCTACAGAGAAACCTTGATTCAGAAAAAAAAAAAATCCTAGAACTTTGAAATGTTTAAAAAGCAAAGCAATGAACATTTGCAGTAAAATTTATTTAAAACAATGTAAGTAAAATTGTTGCGAGTCAGAGGTATAACTTTATAATACTCTCTTGAACATTATGGATTAAGGAGAGTATAAGTTTGGGATAATTTTTAGTTTTTCCTATTTAAAATTTCAGATCATGTTCAAGATTATTAGAGACTGTGGGAGTGTACTTCGATGTGCTTACCGTCACTAAGACTGTAAGAGATTTACAGCTCTTCCCATTACAGTAACCTGAAAAATGAGGTAAAGCTTTGTAAAATGTCACCTTAGGGGACAACTTACTAGTAACGCTGGGAGAAGTATTACAACACCTTCAGGTAACAAACCAACTTCAAATGAGAAAGTGTGTTATTGTTGTTTTTCAAGAATATAATCAAATCGTTATCGAAGCATAATACATATCCAGTATGTCAATGAATTAATCATCAACACTACAACAGTCACCTTGAGAGTTTACCATGTAAGAAGGCTCTCCTTTCCCTCTTCTCCCTTATGACCATCAGAGACATGAACTACAAGACCAAGATAGGCAAAAATCTGCAGGATCAATACTGATGGATCAAGGGCATGCTAAGTGAAGCTATCCAAGTTTTCCTCACACTGCTAGTGCGTCAGGGTGAGGTAGCACATGATGGCTTCTTTGTGGCCTCCATTTATGTTCAGGTGTCAATCATCCCATCTTCCTGCTTTTGCAACTGCAGAGCCAGTGAAAAAAGTTGGCTGGCATCTTAATGTTATTATGAAAACCTAGTTAACACGGCTGACCTTTAGAAAAGGGTCTTGAGGCTACACACGAGGATAAGACTTTTTCCCCCCTGCAAGAAAAGCAAATAGCTCGCAAACTTCACTATTGGTATTTTTTCGTGGTGCACACTTTCTACTTAAGAACAGCAGGCAAGCTATGGTTATATGGAGTAGGATTGTGGAACTCATTATCTCGAGAGAGGCGAACAAATTGACCTTGTTACCTCAAGGAAAACAGCCATCAACTTGAACTGCCAATGACACAGTTCAAGCTTTCACAGGAAAATTAGAATTTTTAGAAATTTGCATTCTCAGATGTGGGTTTGCTGTCTTCCCAGGACTTAAAGGTTGCTATGGTAAGATGTGCCATATATCAGTGCATGGGATTTGTCTTTTCAGTTTGGATAATGAAATTTGTCAAGGTTTGGAGCCCAAGATATCAACATGAGGAAGTGAAGATGGCGGTTGCTGGCTGGGAGAAAGGGAGCCACTATGTTGTATACTCCACACGTGAGGAGAGCCTTTAACTGGGAAAACCAGTCCCTCACCAACAGCCTGAAAAAAGAAAGAGAGAGAGAGAGAGAGAGAGAGAGAGAGAGAGAGAGAGAGATTGCAGCAAGAACCTGAAGTGTGCCAGTTGCCAGGAGATAAGAGTTTCATGACATCAGACGTGAACAGTCTTAGCTCAAAGAGCCCAAATTGAGAGACACTCAAACTCACAACAAGAGAGCAGAAAGGGTCATTGTTAAGATGCTCACCTTGTGGTTACAAGTTACAAAGCACTTAATCGTCGATATATAAACTGGGAGAGTTGCCATGGTTCTAGTCAACTGGTTAGTACTTCAGATCTGGCATGCAGAAGGTGCTCAGAAAAGGTTGTTAAGGAGAACAGAACAACAAAGAGAAGATTTTATTGTTGGATATGGTATACGCCTACTGGAAATAATAAACTTAAGTATTTGATTGACAAACATCCTTACAACTTTCACAGCCAATAGCACAGTTCATACATTTACTCTTCCGGAAATGAATTTGTTCTTTGTGTTTACTTGTGGAGTGGAAAATAAACATGATGTGATATAGAAAATGCAAGGAGGCCATTGTTTCTCTTTAGTTTCTGTTGCTGTGATAACACACTTTGGCCAGAAATGATCTAGGGAGGAGAGGATATATTTAGCTTACAGGCTATAGCTCATTGCTGAAGGAAGCCAAGGCAGAAACCACAGAGTGCTTTGACGATTTATTTTCCCTGGCTTGCTCAGCCATCTTTCTTGTACAGCCCAGGCCCACCTGCCAAGGGATGACATCCCCCCCTGCAGAGACCTATTCTATCTTACATCAATCAACAGTCAAAAGCAGTGCCCCACAGACAGGTCCATGGGCCAATGTGATGAAGGGGATTCCTCAACAGTGATTTCTCTTTTCAAGTATGTCTAGGTGTGCGTCAAGTTCACAGCATGTATACCTTCATTGTTTTGTGAAGGTATGTAAAAATGATGTAAAGTATTTTTATTAGGAATTTGTAGGAATTTTTAAAGCACAGATTTGAGAATTTGGGCCAAAACTCATGATGGCGTGAGACATACCACAATAGTGATTTTGTCATTAGAGAAAATGAAACAGCTTTCACAGAGTCATCATTCTCAAAAAGAAATGCCCCAAACAGAAGAAGTAAGAAATAAATGGATGGACGAGAAAAAGGAGAAAGAAGAAGAGAAGGAAGGAGATTCAGGGAGAGCAGGGAAGGAGAAAATAGGGCTACAAGAAATGTACAATAACAATAGGAAAATGTCCAATAGTGACTGTCCACGAAATTCTGTGAAGTGGGTCCTGGCCGGTGCTCACTGTAGGTGCTTATAAATCAGCCTGAAGGCAGTGGGCTCCTGAGCAACAACTCATACCTTCTAGCTAATTTTATTTTAGCAATGATGGGGCCAGAGATATATTTGTGTTATTTTAGATAGATCATAACGATGTAGAATTTTCCAACTTTCTTAATTTGCATGTGAAAAATCAATTAATCTAAGGGAATGTTGATAGATTGTTTCCAAGATTTCTTTTTTCTTTCTTTCTTTTTCAATGCAGGGTTTCTCTGTGTAGCCCTGGCTGTCCTAACACTCATAGGCCAGACTGGCCTGGAACTCAAAGAATTTGAATTGCATTGGATGTGCTTTTATGATAGACTAAAGCACTTGCTAATTTCCCAATTTAAGACACTCAAAATTCAAGACTGGTAGTGACCAGAGTTCCCTCCTGTCACCAGGGCATCAGATAAGTTAATGCTCTTAGCCTGTCCTATGCCAGCTGCTATCACACAGTGACTTGCTAGAATGGCCATATAGAAATGGCTGCAGGCTTTGATACTTTTGTTATTTTCAAGAACGAATACAGAAATATAGCAGTGCATGGTTTTTATTTTATTTTGTTCAGTATGATTCGGTTTGTTTGGATTTCTTTAACTTTTTTTAATTGCTTGGTTTGATTTGGTATTTGTTTTCATTTTTAAGGCTATCTCACTCCATAGCCCAGGCTGTTCTAGAAATTATTACGTAGCTCGGGCTGACCTTAAACAAGCAGCCACCCCCCTAGCTCAGCCTTCTAAGAGCTGGGTTTAGAGGAGTGAGCGACTCCAGCTTACAAGGTTTTTCAGATATAATTTCTGTAGCATTCCTGTACTTACATCCAACCAACTGAATGCTAGTGTCTAATGTGAGCTCGCTTGTCCTTCCATGAAGACCATGACAGAGTGCTATTGCCATCTGATTTTACATATGCGCTAACTAAGGCAGAGTGGTACTAGGTGAATTACACAGAATCATAGCAACAACCAAAGAGAGACAAAGAAGTCAGACCCACATAGCCTAATGGGAATCTAGGCTTTTTTTTTTCTTTATTTTATTCTTTTTTAATTAAAATTTCGGCCTCCTCCCCGTTTCCCACTCCCCTCCCCCTCTCCCCACTCCTCTCCCCCTCCCCCCACTCCATTCCCTCTCCCTCTAGGTACTGAAGAGCAGTCCAAATTCCTTGCCCTGCAGGAAGTCCCCAGCTAGTACCTTGGGCAACTGAGGAGAGGGAACCTGAAATGACCCTATCCTATAGCCATACTGATGAATATCTTGCATATCACCTTAGAACCTTCATCTGGCGATGGATCGAGATAGAGACAGAGACCCAATTTGGAGCAACGGACTGAGCTCTTAAGGTCCAAATGAGGAGCAGAAGGAGGGAGAACATGAGCAAGGAAGTCAGGACCACGAGGGGTGCACCCACCCACTGTGACAGTGGAACTGATCTATTGGGAGCTCACCAAGGCCAGCTGGACTGGGACTGAATAAGCATGGGATAAAACCGGAATCTCTGAACATGGCCGACAATGAAGGCTGATCAGAAGCCAAGGATAATGGCACTAGGTTTCGATCCTAATACATGAACTGGCTTTGTGGGAGCCTAGCCTGTTTGGATGCTCACCTTCCTGGACCTAGATAGAAGTGGGAGGACCTTGGGAATCTAGGCTTTTAACTGCGTCTCAGGCCATCTCGGTAGGGTCAAAAGGCTGCTTGAGTTTAAAGTACTGTCTTCCATACCTTATTAGAAGGCTCTTATTTGATTAAAAAAAAATGTAGTACGTAATTTCACAATGTTCGTTTCCATGTTCTCCTGTTATGAGTGTAGGCTTTTATAAATATTGTATCCATGGTCTGATTTAATTCTTAGGATAAGAAGGAGATGTTAAAATAGAATTTTATATAATTATTAGTGTCAATCCAGAAAGATAGGTAATTAAAGCAAAACAGCAAAAAATCATGAAGCAGATAAGTTGTAAAAATTCAGTTGTTATTTTTTTTCTTTCCTGCCTCTCTCCTGCCTCTCTCTGGTACCCCACACTCTCCCATCAATGTTAGAAAAATCCCCGTTTCATCAGTTGATCTAACACCTACATCTGTAACAGATTTTTTCTCATTGATGCTGAAATAGCCTCAGATTTCTCCCACCCCACAATGTTCTGATTTCTACAGAATCACATTATCTTTCTCTTTCCTGAGAGTCAAACTTCTTGAAGCACTTTCCACGGCCTCTGGTTTCTCTCCTCCGTGCTCGAATCTGAGTATGCAGCCTCTCCATCTGTAGCCACCAACGACTTCCTATTGGGCAGGTACTTTGGTCGTAGGTACCCTTCCCGCGGATGCCTCCAGCCCCAGCTGAGTTACAGAACAAATTCCTTATCCCAGAATTTTCTTGCCCGCTGTATTCCATTGACTCCCATTCTTATCATTTCTATTCTGGGGTTTATTGTCCTCTGCTCTTTGTGTGTGTTTTGGGAGCGTGGGCATATGCGTGTCATAGATAGGCTAGCACGGCAGTGCTGGTAGAAACCCGAGGTTGTGGTCAAATGCCTGTCTCTGTTTCATGCTAAGTTTTTGAGACAGGATCTCTCTCTTAAGCTGGAGCTTTCTGTCCCACTAGGTTGGCTGACCAGTGAACTCCCATGGGTCCCCCACCCACCACTGAGGGTACAAATGCAGGCTGCCATACTCACACTCTCTTTCACGACAGCGCTAGGGCTAAAACAAGGTCCTCAAGCCTACATCAGCATTTATTTACTGGGTCTTAGCGGTTTCTTCTGCTATTTTAATTGCCAGTGTTTGCATTGAAAGATCTACGTCAAGATCATTTATTTTGATACAGCAGTATGTTCACTACTATGAGTTCCAAAACAGTGATGTGGTAATTAATACAATAATTGCTTGAATGAAGTTATTCACCTTAGTGGTATAAATTGTAAAAAGTAAATATTCTTTTCTCTTCTTCAATTTTGATCTACCTGAATCCCAGAAAAGGAAAAATTGCAAGAAGTAAACAACCTAGAAGTTGTGGAGTTCTGAAAAACAAAAAAAAAGTAACAATAACTACGTCTTCTTGATCTACCTTCACTTCAATAACTGGTCTCTCGTTTTTAAGAAAATGAAAACATAGCGTCCATGAGAAATAGCCAGATGTAAGACTTCAAGATGAAAACTTCAATAAGAGCCCTGCTTGGCCCTGCTTGGCCAAACAGGATAAGACTGGCTGTCTCAGCACAGTCATCTGAGTGCTGCTGACGCTGGTGATGGTGCTGATGGTTATGGTGCTGCTGGTGGTTGTGAGGGTTGATGTTGCTGCTGCTGGTGATGGTTACGTTGCTGCTGGTGGTTGTGAGGGTTGATGTTGTTATAGCTACTGCTGGTGGTTGTGAGGGTTGATGTTGCTGCAGCTGCTGGTGGTTGTGAGGGTTGATGTTGCTGCTGCTGCTGCTGCTGCTGGTGGTAATGGTTATGTTGCTGCTGGTGGTTGTGAGGGTTGATGTTGTTATAGCTACTGCTGGTGGTTGTGAGGGTTGATGTTGCTGCAGCTGCTGGTAGTTGTGAGGGTTGATGTTGCTGCAGCTGCTGGTAGTTGTGAGGGTTGATGTTGCTGCTGCTGCTGGTAGTTGTGAAGGTTGATGTTGCTGCTGCTGGTGATGATGGTGGTGATAGTAGTGGTGGTGGTGATGGTGGTGGTTGTGGTATTTGTTGTTGCTGAGACAGTGTCCAACACATCCCATGCTCCAAGGCTGTTCTGAGGATGCTAGAAACCTGAAACCTAGAATATAGAGTGAGAACAAATATGTTGAAAGGTTGATAAGGAGTCCTTCTTGATGACTCAAGGCAAACCGAAACCATGTCACTCTTCCAAGAGTAGCCCTCTAAACTGTATTTCTGCTACAGTTTCACCATTATAGACATCATAGCAGGAATTCCAAAATTTCTTTAACAAGGAAAAATTCCACTATACCACTGTTATAATTCTTTAGAAATCTCGAAACCTCAAAATTCTACCCAAGCAAGTCTCATAATAGCATTTACCAAATTCAGTTCCTACTTTAGCAATTTCCCCAAGGCATGATTCTACGAGTTCTTTGACCCAAAGATGGTGTGTTTGTTACTGGGGAAAGAAATCTATAATTTTGGAAGTAATTGTCCTCCATTCCTGAAACTCCTTTTTCCAGGAAATGAAAATACGCCTTGTATTGTCAGTGAAATACCACCTCCTAATCATGCATCAAAAACAATCTTTATTATAGCTGTAACTTTTGCCTTAAGAAAGCTCTAGAAATGGCCACTGTCATCAAACTACTTAGCCCTCCCTAGGTCTAAGCTTCATTTTCTACAAAAGAAAGATGAAAATTGCCAATAGCAAAGCACTTTCAGCCATATAAGTTTGTTCTAAGGATTAAATAAAATAATATCCGCTCTTAGAACACTGACCACACAGTAAAGTCATTAGAGGTGACATTTGGCAGCAGGATGGTAGCAATCATCACTGGCGAGGACTTTGGAGTGAGGTGACTCCCAGATTCTCAGCTCTGCCAACTTATTAGTTTTATGATCTTTGTCAAGTTACTTTCTCCACCTGAATCCTGTTTCGTTATCTCTAAACTTGAGATACTAGTACTACAATAAACTTATTGGAAAGATTAAATTAATGTGAATGATGTTAACACAGTACCTGCCAGACTAGAATTGTATACAATTAATAATCCTTATTAGTATTATAAAAAAAATCATCTTAATAAAACAACCCTTTCTTACCATTGTCTGATATTTTATGTGATAGTCTGCCTCTCTTAGATTGCCTCATTCTAACATCTCTGATGTATTCTGCTCTTGTCCCCCTCTAATTTTCTTCTATTTTTGGAGGTACTCCCTCTTCACACTCTATTATTCAGCTTTACTTCATTTTCCAAGTACTACCCAACAAGCTGCTCTTTGTGAGACTCTTAAATTCTCATGGAGACCTGGAATTCACTGTGACCACACCCAGGTGGGTTTACAGACCCTGAAATGCACCTCCCTCCTTGCGGCACCCTCTGTGCTCAATGGTCACTCAAACCACTGTCCTTACTTCTCAGTCCATGACTGTTCTGCTAGACCAACAACTGTGGAAAGATTAAAAAAAAAATCTTGATTGTTCACTGCTGTAACCCCAAGTATAAGGATAAGGCTTCAAAGGCCTCAAACTGATAAAGAGAATAAGTAAGTAAATGATAAGGACAGAGATAAGTATTATTTAAAGAAGCAATCTCAAAGTAGTGGGGATGGTTGGAGGAAAGGAGGATTCCACCCACGTGTGCCTGTCATGAAAACAAAGAGCAAAGGGCACAGGAGAGTGTTTTGTGTGTTAAATAGGACTGGGTAGACTAATGAAGAAGGTGGGGAGGATATTAGAGAGGAATGGCACTGGAAGGAACAGCATTCTTGGAATCTCAAAGACAGTACTCAATCAGTGGCATGGCATCCCTCACCATCCAGTTTCTAAACAAGGTGAGAAGTAAAATGAAGACTAAACATGGAAGCCAAAAGGAAGAGTCTTGGATCATAGGCATGGGAGCACATTCCTAGGGTACCACTACTCCAGGCAGAAGGAGGATGCTCATGAGATTGAGAATAACTTGAGCTGAATAGTGAATCTGGACTATGTAATAAGACCCTGTCTCAAAGATAATAATAATAATAGTAATAACAATAATAATAATAATAAATAGAAGCCCAATTTGAACTTCACTACCGAATGCTAAATGGAAGGATACAACTCAATTCAAGAGCCATATGTGCCAGATAATGGAATCCCAGATTTTGGCAGCAAACCAGGCCTGATACTGCAAACTATCAAATTCAGCAGGGAAGTCCCAAGTGAAGAACAGTAGAACAGATCTGGCATCTTTCCAGTCATTCTTCCTGAAGATACTGATCATAAGATCACTCTCTCCTTCCAAAGATGGAGCGAACACAGGAGAGAAGGGACTAATAACATGCCGAGGGGAAAGTTTCTCCACATGAGAACCAGGAGTGAGGGAAGGCTTTTGTTCATCATTGACATCATCATCATCATCATTGTCGTCATCATCATCACCAAAAGCCATGTTGGGAAGTTCCTACGTTGTGTATAGGACATTTCAAACGAGATTCTTGCAAGAAGATGAAATGATAAGCTGGGGCCTCTGGGCCCTCTCATTGCAATCATAAGATTTTTCCAGGTAATTTATTAGCTAAGGCATGGTCACTGCGGATTATAGGAAGAGCATTGTATGATGACCCAAGTGGGTGTCTGCATACTACTGTACTGGAAGAATAGAGCTGGGTAGAATGCATGGAGTTGGAACCTTTTCCTTCCATTTATTTTACCTATTGCCTTTTAGTCAGCCAGCACGATAGGAAGAACACAGGCTTTGCTTCCCAGATATCTTCCTTTCTCAATTTGACTATTTAATCCTGAAACCTTACAGAAGCTACTTAATCCTGAAACTCAGTATTTCTGCCATTATCTCTACTTCTCTAGCTCAAGATCCCAGGAGATAGAAACGATGAGACATGTAAAGTGCTTGGGAAAGCAGACACTCCATTATCTGTTTTATTATCAATGTATATTCTTACAGAAAGCATAACCCCTGAAAATATGTACAAAGCTTTCATCCCGTACATTATTGTCTCAGGACACACAGAAGCACCAGATCACAGAAGTGAGACCATAAAAATCAACTTAAATCAATGAGGAGGGAGTTGTGTCAAAAGAAGTTCTGCTGGAATCCTTCAAGATGGCTGACTACATATAGCTTCAGAATTCTGAAATATCACCTCCCTTACATGCTATGTTTAGTTTTTTCTAAGCAGCGTCACTAATGTTATCATGGTGAGAAGTGAGACCTCCTTACATATGTGTATTTGAGACCAGATAATCCTATATTCTTTGCTCACATAGAAGGTTCTTGTGCAGTAAAGAGAGGATTTCTTCTCTTTAAAAAATGATACGAAGATGAACTAAGATTTTTCACAAGTGTTATCACAGGCACACGAGGAGGCTTTATAGCTCTTTCCACACAAGGAAAGAGCTCGGCCACTTGATTCCTCCTCAGACAAAGCTGAATGCATCTCTCTAGCTGTGGCGAACAGCAGCACAACCAAACCCAGTCTAATCATATACAGATGATGAGAATTTGTCTAATGTTTTATGGTGAATCATTGATGAGGCCAGCAGAAGGAAAATTTGTAGAAATAAAATCACCTTGACAGTCGAGTACCAGGGTCAAAAAGCAAAGTGAAGTCAGTGCTCTCGGCTTTAATAAAAACAGTATGATCTGTCATCGGCCCAGTGTTTTTACACTCGTGAACGGTGCACTCTGAGATCTCCTGCTGGCTTTTATTTGATTTTTACTCAAACCAACAAAGGACAACTTATAGCCTGTGATTCATTATGACAGCAGAAAGCTGTAAAGATGCGCGTATTCAGACCCTGGTAAATAAACACTCTCCGGTGTAAGAGATGTGATCCAGGCTCCACTGGAAGAGCTACTGGGTTTTTTTTTGTTTTTTTGTTTTTTTGACATTATGAAGCTGTATTTAGAGATCCAGAAAAGAAGGAATGATTCTGGAAGTCATTGCCACCTATCATAGGCTGTTCCTCAAGTGTGCTGAATGTTGTCCTTAAGAATA
Organism: Chionomys nivalis; assembly: GCF_950005125.1. Taxonomy (NCBI): domain Eukaryota; kingdom Metazoa; phylum Chordata; class Mammalia; order Rodentia; family Cricetidae; genus Chionomys; species Chionomys nivalis. Next base: position 39,209,720 of record NC_080103.1, read on the forward strand.
AAATATCAGTGCAAGCACCCTAGGAAAAGGAATAGTGCCGTGAAGTCTCTCAATGATCCTGGCAGAGAGCAGCTAATGCAAACAGAGTAATCAGTAATTACACAAAACCCACAAAGATTGTCGCTAGGATCCACCCTAGGAAAAGCTGTGAACTTTGCAACCAAGGACTCACGCTCTTCATGTCACAATCTTCTTTTCCACACAAAGGAGGCTACAAAGTCAAAAGAACAGATTTTCAAGAATTATTTACCCATCTACCAAAATCTGTCAGCATAATGTTTTCCAATAATTATTACCTTGTCATATTAATCTTGTATCACTTAAATATGTATCCTAATATTTTTGCAAGAGCATATTAAAATTCTAAACCTTTGGCTTACTTATACCATCAGATATACACTTCATGATATAATGTTTAATATTTATGAACTAGTTTGCATATAAGGTACATGCCAGACAAGCTGGCCTATGAGCTTCTGATGTTATTCTGTCTTTGCCTCCCATTACAATGTATTGTGCTGGGAATGTATATGTGTTCTGCCATGTCCACTTTTACGAGAATTCTTGGAGCATAAAGTCCAGTCTCCACACATGTAGGGCAAGTGCATTACACACTGAGCCATCTCTCCAGCCCCTAAGGTTCTACCTTCAAGGCTATAGTACAGAGTAAATGTAGATGATATAATATATATATATATATATATCCTTAAAGTATTATGAATAGGAAGATTTTGATAAAGTAAAAACAAGGGCAGCAACATTTTACATTGTTCGAGTTTTATGATTGGAATTGGGTTATTTTGCCCACAGCCCTTTCATTCTGCCACTTCCAGAAGAATGCAGAAGCATTGTTTCTTTCTTTAGAAATTACTAGACATTTTGTGCAAAATTATTGGCTTTTCAGGATGAGATGGTGCACCTCCCCCAAATGAGTGCTACTCATCCACTGAGGCAGCAGTATTTTACAAACGTGGTAAGGAGAGAAGGATGAGATAATAAAATCGACAATTTTCAAAGAAAACTGAGGCTACTTCCTCTGGTTAACGTGAGAGGCCTGCCTCCAACCCAGCACATCAGAAAGTAATTTACTTAACGGAGAGATAGTTGTGATAAAACTCAATTTAAACAATGTGGTTTAAGATGTGATAAGATTAAGAAGACCTCATTATTTATACTAAACCCTAAATTCTCAGCTTACTTAAACTTTTATATTCCCATCATACACTGTGAAAGAGTGTTGCTCTAGAATAGTCACGACAATATTTTGGAATCATCGCTGTACATGTGTGTGTTTGTGCAAGTACTTATGCATGTATGTGCATACACATGCATGTGTGCCCATGTGTGTATGCATGTATGTTCATGTGCACGTATATATGCGCATGTGTACACACATACACATGTGTGCATTGTGTGTACATGAACATATGTGTGTGCATGTGTACGTACATGCATGTGCGTGTGCATAGTAGTTCATGCATACATTCATACACACACCTCTCTTTGTGTGTGTGTATGTGTGTGTGTGTGTGTGTGTACACTGGAGGAATATGTGGATGGCATTCTCTTTCCTCTTTCACTTTCCACATCACTTTTTGGAACAGTTACTCACTGAACTTGGCACTTGCCAATCCTGCTAAGCTGGCTGGCCCGTCAGCTCTGGGGCCCAGCCTGTCTCCTTGACCCTGCAGCGGGATTACAGGTCAGTTTCACAGCACGAGGCCTTTAAGAGGGTGCTGAGGATCCCCTCAGGTCCATATCGTCACACACCAAGCACTTTACAAACTAAACTGTGCCATCTCCACAGCCTGTAATAATCGTTTTTAAATTTTAAAATGCCTAAGATTTTATTTTTAAAATGTAGCTCAGTGAGTTCTCTGGCGTTTTCACTGTTTTGAATTCCAAGCCATTCTTAGAGTTTATCAGGTTCCTAGTCACCTCACCTTGTGTTTCTAAGGCTTCTAAGGTTGTTTGACAAGATATCCATCTAAAGCGTTTCTGTCTACCACACAAAGATCCATGAAAAGCCCTTCCTCTTGCAGTCTATCCCAAGCCCATCAGGTCCAATCTTCCCCAAATACCATTTCATCATTCCCCACATCCTCCTTAAGAACCACTCAATTGGTCAGCACTTAGGCTCATCCAAGGGCTAGTCTTGCCTGGCATGTCCCAGGGACATGGAAGAACACCACTAATACTGGAAGGCTCAGCACTGGCTTCTGCTGGACTCCTCATCAATGAGTCAGCTCCTACATGGCTTCACAAAAGATACCATTATCTCCTTCAACAGGCCTCGATCACATGATATCTCTTGAAAAAACACCTCCTGCTATTCCTTTCCTAGGCTCCAACCACATTGTTACATTTATCGCTTAGTGTCTCTTCCATAACCAAATGCAATAAGATTAGTTACCGGCACATACCACTTACTGAACTCTCTTTATGAAATGACATCCCACTAAGCATTTCTATATTAAATAATACATTCTATAATACTCACAAAGCTACTTACAAATAACTTAAGGCTTCAAGAATTTAACTTTTATCATTGGACCAGAAGCAACATATCTGAGACTCACAAATGTAACTGACTCTAAATCCACAGATGTTTAGATAAATAAAACTAAGCACAGAATATTGTTTTCACTGCCTTTTATACATACCTCCTGAAAGGCAAAGATGTTGGAGGGTCTACAACAAAAAAAAATCTTATTGATTGCTAGAAACTAAATGCAGACTCATTTCAATACATTTGAAGAGTGTATGGATCGTCTTTGCTGTTCCCTTTGGGATCAGCTTTTTACCTCTATTGTTAGCAGTTAGCTGGATTACTATGATGAAAAGTACATAGGGCACAAAATTTGAAATAAAGTTTATTACTATGGCTTTGACCCAAAGAATGTGTGAAGCAGGAAGAAGAAAATAAGTAAACATTGAAGACCTAGGACATATTAACGAATATAAGCCAGGTCTTTATAGTTAACACTATACCAGTGGGCAGAAAAATGAATGGTGTAACTAGAGTTCTGTGGGGGTTTTTTGTTTGTTGTTTGTTTGTTTGTTTGTTTGGTTTTTCGAGACAGGGTTTCTCTGTAGCTTTGAAGCCTGTCCTGGAACTCCCTTTGTCGACCAGGCTGGCCTCGAACTCACAGAGATCCGCCTGCCTCTGCCTCCCGAGTGCTGGGATTAAAGGCGTGCGCCACCACTGCCTGGCTTGGGTTTTTCTTTTTAAGGTTTCACTGAAGAGGACGGTTTGAGCAATCATGCCTCTGTGCTTTTAAGCTTTATGGAGGACTTTTTGAGGTTCACAGCTAGTGTCAAGGGAAATACTGCAATGTACATGCAGACCAATGTGAACATACAGACACTACACCTAGACATCATGTTATGAAGCCATCATGTACTGTTTGGCACTAGGTCCAGTGCCCAGTGCCAGGGGAACTGTAGGGACTAGACTGCCTCATCATGCTCTTAAGACAATGTAGATTTTCGGCCTCTGTAATTAGCTAAAGGCCACACAAGGCCTACTGTAGCAACCCAAACTGGAAGTGATATCTTTGGCCCCTTCAATACAGAATTTCCTTCAACCTTACTTCAGTTAACATTGTGTTTAAAGCATAGGTTTTGGAGCTAGTTGCTCCCTTTGAATCCAATAGTATTAGTTCTAGGCTCTGAGTCATTGGATTGGACACTTATCTCTCTGTGGCTCATGAAGTCAATAACAGTGTGATGTTAAGGTTTTAGTAAGTTAAGACATGTAAGGTGTCTGAAGCATTTCCGGTATCTCTTAAAACCACAACGGTTAGCTGTTTTGGCTAGTCCCTCTTCACCACCACCACCAGTGAACACCCACTGGATATACCCTTGTGTGTAAGCAAGTTTTGAACGTATAAAGAAGGTTTATAGTCTTTTTTTTTTTCTGTCTTTCTGCCAGGACAGGCATTGTTTCCTTTATGATTAACATTTTTCAATATAGTCATGCAGAGATACTTTACCCTATGGTTAAAAGCATGACCACACTCCTTTCTTCCTCATTTCTCAAGAAGACAGCAATAAGGTATTTTTTGTCCCCCACTTTCTCAGTGGAGAACTCTGATGTAAATTTTAAGATACTATTTCTTTCCCATCAAACTTGTAGTATGATGCCCATTAACCTTGCTGGCAATTTTACCAATAAACTCTAAAAGATCATATCCTAAGATGGACTCAGTTTTGAGAAACAGGCTCAGAGCTTGATAAATACAATGCTACCAGTAAAAACCCAAAGAATATTCTCTACAAACATTAAGGGCAACCTGTGAGAAAAGGGATCTTAGATAAATCATGTCAAATATAGAGTCAATTGCTTTGCTTTCAATCCCCTTGAAAGGAAAAACGATTATGCTTTTTAACTGTCAGAACAAAACTCTGGGGTAATTCATAAGGCATTATATTAACACATATAAAACAAAATGAAAAACAGCTTTACAGCATGACCTTACACTTGAACAAAACCTACAGCAAGTGTATTGCAGGTCAGATTAATACCCAGTTTACCAGGCAAATAAATTCCCCAGAGAGCCACCCCAGCTCTTTCTTCCATACACGAAGAAATTATAGCTCTAATTTTAAATAGAATCTAACTTTTTGAAAATAAAATAGAGGCAATGATTCAGCACAGACTCAGAACATAGGGTGATTTTTTAAAGCTTTAAATATATATATAAATATAATGCACTAACAAAGATTCATCAGCTATGAAGAGAGTTAAAATTGCCCTTAACAGGAAAGGATGTAAAATATCCTAATGCCATTTACATTACCTGCACATATTTTAAGTACAGTGTATTGAACACTGTGGTACACAAAGAGGAAGTGTATTTACTGCAGAGGAGACTGTCGGCTGGGGCTCTTCAGAAGCAGATATTTCAAAGTTTACGTTCACATGGGTTTTCACTTTTTGACCTGCTCTTGACCTGGGTAATTCTTGCAGACCTGTGAGTTTAACAAGGCCTGGGATCTATTAAAAGAGTGGTAGCCTGCTTTTTACTGAGTAGCACGCTGATGGTTTAAAGTAAATGTTATGGTTTGTCAAAGGAACCAATTTGGTTACCGTTTGTTCTTCCTGCCCCTGCCTGCTGATATTTTTGCAAGTGTTTTCCATTCTTTAAATTCTATAAAGAAATCTGCATGCTGTTATTTTAAACTTCAGCATCACTTTCCCTCCCCCAGCAATTTTTATTTTAAAAATAGGATGTGCAGCCAGGATTTCCTTTTGAAGTTCTTGGTAGAACTTGAACTCACGCATTACATTAAGCCTGTTGTCTTTTGAACACCAAATAATCATTAAGCCACTCTCCGATTTGACTTAATTTTGAAATCCTGTTAATATAATCATTGGTTTGCTTTGGGAAGGAAATAAAAACAGCCTAAGATATGGATCAATTCCTGAGTAAAGGGGAAAAATGTTTCCATTTATATATCTTATATTAATGATCAGTGTACATTTCTTGATAGATAGCACTTTAGAAAGCCAATTAAACATGAAGCTTAAATATTTTTTACTAATTGTTACTCATATAAAATAACCCAGGACCAACGTGAGAGATGAAATTAGTAAGATAATGAATGTATGGTAAAACAGAAATTAGTTTCCTCAAGTTTGCCAGAGAACATAAGCTGCTCTTGACTTGAATGTAGAGGGAGATTAAAGTGAGCACTGAATCGAGTCTTCTTTCCCCTGCATAGCTTTAGGGGCCAAGATTGTAGGCATTGCGCAAATCCTCTGACTTATGACTGCTGTGATATTTTATTTTCATTCGCCTCAAAACAACAAAAATTGTCAATGTGTATGTCCATGCATCTATGCATTTTTTCAAAAGAATTCCCAAGCCTGCTACACATCAATAATGCTCTGAGTGTGATAAACTTCTACCCTTAAAAATGTGAAATAGTCTCTTTTAGTGATGACTAACACACACACACGGAAATGACAAATAAATGCAGTAGATATTGCATGTTGTGTTACTAATATATGCTAAACTGCCAACCCAGATGTTGTAACATAAAACTAATAATTACCAATTATTTAATTCCAATGAAGTATTTAATTTAAATAGTGCAGTGGTATTTGTATTTTTACTAGATACCTAAATAAAGAGAGTGCTTGGTAGTTCCTAGGGTCATAGATGTGTTTTTTTCTTTATTTCTCATGTCAGTCTTTGAGAGAAGATATTTTCAATTTCAGAAGGATATTCTGAGAGGCCAAAAAGTTAAGAAACTTGACCAAGTTGCTAACCATGCTTCCTACAGCACTTGGAAAAGTGACTGATAGCATGTTGCAATACCAAAGACTTGGTTTCGAAATGTGATCCAAGGCTGACCTGGATACCTTTTTACACCTGGGGTCAATTATGTTCATCAGAGATTATAAAAAAAAAAAAAAACCTACCAAATGAAGAACCAATGCCAAACTTGAAGTTAAGAGATACGAGTTTAAAATCGAATTGATGGGTGTAATTTAATTAGCACCAATTAATTAGTACTCTGGGTCCTTGATGATTAGTCTTAACAGGATAAAAAAAAAAAGAAACAGTGATGTTTCAGGAAGAAATGTGATGGATCTGAATGGGTTCAACAAACATGAAATGAAGGTCTGTAATGTATCCGCCTTGTTGCTACCTTCTGGTAATGTAAAGCTAAACGACAGGGGACCCTGAACAATTACAAGTAATTGCAAGATGGGGTGAAAAGAGGTCTAGGGGAGGCTGAAAGAGACAAAGGGGAAAATGATGGGCATGGAGAACATGGTGAGCAAAGTATGGATGTGAAAGTGAAACCCATCATCTTCTTTGCCTACTGAAACAATGAAAACACAGAAAACACTAGGGTTCATAGAAAGCAAAAGTAAAGAAGGAAAAGAGGTAGAAGAAGGATAGAAGGAAGGGATAAAGAGAAGGAAAGGGGAAGAGATCGAAGAAGAGAGAGGGAAGTGAAAATACACAAGATAAGGTATTACGTCTGTGTAAGAGTCAGGCAAGAGTGTCAGAGAAAGGAGAGGGTATCACGATGCTGAGGGTGGATGCAAGGGCTGGGCAGGGGTCAAAAGAAGGTCGCAGAGTTGGTGGAAGGACTGACATATAGAAGAAATGTAAAAAATAACAAGATTTCAGCATGATTTAAAATAATAATAACAAATTTTAAAACACCAGGAGACTCTTACGCATTCTAATGCTTTACCCAAATACAATAATTTGAATCTTGGAAGCTAGGAGAAATCTATAGAGATACTTGGGAACATTCAGATACAAGAAAATAACTCAAACTTAATTAGAAGAAATGAACTAGATGTCCTTCGCAGAAACAATATATGAACATGGCCATATATGAGAGCTGAGAAAATTCTTGAAGTATTCCGTATTTTTATGTAGACACACATTTTTGTTGCTTGTATATGCTTCAAAACTTAGCTGAGTTGACATTTTGGAACTTCTCTGTTTTTGCTATAATTGTCCCTTTATTTGAGAAATACTCTGAGATGCTTTTGAAATCTGTCATATCCTTGATAACAATGTAACAACAAGCCAACCCAAGTGGCTGATGGGTTAAAATTATAAATTTGCCCTTTTACTGTATTATAAAATTAGACAGCTACTTTTTATAATAGTTGTTTCCTTTGCGATCTAAAATTAAAAGAACTTAGGTGTTATTAGGTGATCCAGTGAGCCAGCTCCTTTGCTTTATTTCATCTTTACCATTTCCATCTCACCAGGATTTCATTTAAATGAAAACAATTCAGATAATTATGTCTCGAGGCATTTTCCCAAAGAATATCCAAGAAAGCCACCAACGACCTAGAAAGTAGACTGGCGGTATGGTTGTAGAGATGGCATGGATTTGTGTCAGGCGGGCATGACAAAAGTCAGGCTTGAGCTTCCCTGGACTAAGTTAGTTCCTGATAGGCAGAAAGATACTGAAAAGGCAGCACACACATTCGTACATATGACAAGAACCTGTAGCCACAAAGCTGAAATCCTCACAAGCCTACAAAATGAGAATTAGAACTGAGGGGCTAACAACACAAGGCTTCCAACAGCATGATCATGGTAAGACTAGCAACGCCCTCCTGCACACCAAGCAGGAAGTGTGCACCACCACCTACACCGTAGAGTCTACAGTAGCACAGGTGTGGACAGGAATGACCATTCTCTGTGGACACGGCCAGAAGGACAATGATGAAATGTGTGACAATGAGCATATTCTAATCTGAAGGAAAGAGATCAGGGCTAACACTTCACAACTAGAAAACTTCACGCAAAGTGAAACTGTGCCTCTTCTACCTGCAGTTGTACTGGATCTTGCAAAGCTCATGCTACTCTTCTAAGAGGGTGGAAGGAGAACACTTGGAGCATGAATTCTTATGTGAAATCTCGATGCGAAGGCACAAGAAGGGAAGTCTTCAGGAGGTAATTGTCATAGGCACAATGCCCCTATTACTGGGATTTGTGTTCTAATATGATACATTTTTCCATTGTCATGGGGGAAGTTTTTCTTTCTTGATAGTGTGAAAACACCATTGAAATTGTCAGTCTGCAACCCAGGAGAAGACCCAGACCGGAAATTAATCATGCTGACACTCAGTCCTCCTCTAGAAGTTCAACTAGCCACTAGCCAGTCTCCAAATCATAACAACTAAATTTCTGTTGTTTATAAGCCATCTATTGGCAGAGTGTCTGAAACTGAGCAAAACAGTTGCTTACAGACATCTTATGTGTTAATCTTATCATCTATTTAAAAAAAAAGGTTAGAAGCAATTATCTATATGATCTATTTAAATAAGAACATATTTTAGTCTATATGGAACAGAATCCTCTTTATCAGTACAACAGGGAAGGCTGTGCTTTGGCAAGGATGCCACAGATAAACCTGCATAAATAAAACTATGCAAGTTCAAGAAGACCAGTGTACAAACCTCCATGGTCCTCATATGACACCACATTGAGCATCCAAGCAGACACTGACTGAAGCCATGAGCTCTCCATGACACTATTAGCCTCACCAGAGCAGAGCAACACATTCTCTAAGCACATGTACCTATGTGTATGGGTGCATCTATGTATGCATGTGTGCACACACGCATGCACACATGCAGTATTGTTGGATGAGTAAAAAGAACTCTGCTGCCAGTCCCACTTTGCAAGATGAACTAGAAATAGCACTGCAAATATCTATTCTGGTACACTGATACCATCTAAGAGATTACACAATGCTACAGAGAAAAAATGAAGAATCATCCAGACTTCTCCCAATAGCATTTTTAAGAACACAGAAATTCTCCCAATCAATTTCCCCCAAATTTTCTCTGTTCCAGTCTTCATTATTGTCCTCATGAGTCACTGTGGTCCACAGATTCTGTTCTCATGTTAGCCAGATTAATTGATATACTGTTTTGTAAGTCTAATTCTTCTGTAATGCATTTCTATAGAGAATATATAATTCTTTAATGTGTGGCTATTAAGTGTGAGAAGAAATGGTTGGATTTTTAGCATATCTGTTAGGTACCCTATGAATCATAGAAAGAATGGCTGATATTTTAATTCAGGGACTTAAATTTTAATTAGAATTAAATAGGGCACATTGCTTCATGTAATCACAATATCCCCAATTATAAGTCCTACTGAACAGTGTTATTTTTATGTACTGATTACTTAGAAAATTACCTAGTTGAGCTAAAATTGTCATATTTTTAATATGTTGTTTTTATTATTATCCCTGAAGTGCTTTGAAGTGAGTTCATATTATAAACCCATTTTTCTGCTGAGAGAATAGATGTACAAAGATGCTGGTTTTCACCAAGAACCATACATCTGGGACTAAATTAAATTATCAAAAATAACTTTCAGAGAACAAAAGGTTACATCAACAGAATGGCATTAACAGATCATAAAGAACAAAAGACAGCATAAACGGAATACTACCTCATCTGCCCTGATGGTTTCACTTTTTATAATCTCAAAAAAAAAAGCACCATTAAAAATAATGCAAAAGTTCTAGTAGTAAAAATGGAGTATGTAAGTATATATTAGAATGTTTTATAGAAATATAAGGAAATAAAGAAAGTAAAGAAATTACAGACCTAACTGCCATTTCATTGAATTATTTAAATGTCCTATTGAACCATTTTGCCATTAAGAGAAAATGAGTTGAAAACTAAGATTTATATTATCCCAGTTAGGTAAGTGCCAGTCTCGAAGGGCACTTTTGTATTTTCTGGGGTAACAGTTCCCCAGGGTGGCAGCTCTCTGAGAAAATACACCTGCAGAGGTTGAAGTCATCCCACACCCGGCAGGATGCTCTCCAGCTATGCAGACTCGGTGTGTTATGAGTCTTGTCCTGGAGGGCTGAGTCTCACCTGCTACACACACGTTATCAAATGGGCAACATCAAGAAGCCACAGATTTAGCCGGGCGATGATGGTGCATGCCTTTAATCCCAGCACTCGGGAGGCAGAGGCAGGCGGATCTCTGTGAGTTCAAGACCAGCCTGGTCTACAGAGCAAGTTCCAGGACAGGCTCCAAAGGCACAGAGAAACCCTGTCTCGAAAAACAAAAAAAAAAAGAAGAAGAAGAAAAGAAGAAGAAGAAGAAGAAGAAGAAGAAGAAGAAGAAGAAGAAGAAGAAGAAGAAGAAGAAGAAGAAGAAGAAGAAGAAGAAGAAGAAGCCACAGATTCGTCACAACTCTGGAGAGAGATTTGCAGCAATAAAAGCTGGAAAATGCGGATTGCCCAGAGTGAACACAACGAAGGAAGCCCAAGTTTCCATCTTCCCTACAGGCTTCTCCTCTACCACGCATGCTCAAGTCTCTCCCACACCACAGAAGAGACTTCACTCTTACGTTTGCCTTTCTCCTGTTATTCAACTTATTTCTTGATTAGTACAATAAACAAACCACCAGTTGACCACAATATATCTGTTTCTTCACCTACCACTCTCTTGAATCCCCATAAAACTGAGTGTCCTTGCGTGACAAGCTAATGACACACTTCTTCTCATATTTCTAAACCCATCATTCTTCTGCCCTTTCTGTCATCCACTCATCTTGTCTCACCACTTGTTCTCCTACTTATCATTTACATTACCCTACAACTGCGGACTTCCCTTTTCTTTTATTGACTAAGTTTACCTGGTCTCATCTATAACGCGGATGCAACCCCAATGACAGAAGTTACAAATTTGGCCATACATTAAAACACCGTGAAGGCAGGGAGGTGGTGGGGCACACTTTTAAACTCAGCACTCGGGAGGCAGAGGCAGGAGGATCTCTGTGAGTTCAAGGCTAGCCTGGTCTACAAGAGCTAGTTTCAGAACAGCTATGGCTGTTACACAGAGAAACGCTGTCTCAAAACAAAACAAAAAAATAAAATAAGAACAAAAACAGTCTGGGAAACTTACTAAATAAATATTTTTAATTACTTTAAGAAAAAGCATCTGCGTACTCTAATTCCAAAGCTTCCAGTTCAGTGAGACTGGAGTGGGGCCAGCTAATTCATATTCCTAGCAAATTACTAATGATGCAGAAGCTGCCTGCTGCTCTGGAAACCACACCTGGAAAACAACTGCCCTAAGGCTTAGTCTTATCATTGTGTTGCTTACTTTATTATCTGATGAACTCTTCAGAGACCTCGCTTCCCGTGACGATTTTAACTAGTTTCTCCTAAGCAGCCAGTAAGCAGGTATCTGTAGCCTTACACACCCACTAAAGATCCTCATTTCATGCCTAGCTTCCATCTTCACGTGGGCCTCCCCCATCACCTTGCAGTTAGTATATCAAGCCTAGCATACGATCTTTCTTCACAAGAACAAACTCTCCCCTCTGTTTTTTCTCTTGCTTGCCTCTTGTGTGTGTTTGGGGTGGGGGGTGTCTCATCATTTCCCACTTACCCAATCTTGACACCCGGATCCTGTTCATCTTCCCTCATTTCCCACAAGCTCTGTGTCCCTTGCCTGCACTGTGCTGTCTTATTGGAAGTATTCATTACTTCACACCTGGACGCACCTAATCACTTTTTATCCCACTGCCTCAAACATTCTCTCCATACACATACTACTGTCAGCTTAATCTCCCTCAAATGCAGCTTTGTAAACTTGGACCGTTTCCCATTGTCTATGCCAAAGCTCTGCGTTAATATGGGCCATGAATGGATTACAGGTGTGCTAGTATATCCATTCCCTAAACCATGGGGACAGCGAGCTGGGCTGGAGACAGCTGAGCATAAACAGCCAGAGCCCACGGCAACCACAGCACAGCAGCGCACTGCTTTCTTCTTGAACACAGAAGTGTGGGTACATGTTGTAGGACTTAGAAAGCCATATACTGTGATCAGATGAATGGGGGTACAAACACTAGGGCAATATGTAGCTATGGATGTAGGAAGGACGGTGTGGGGTTGAGGAAGAGATAACTAAATGCTCCATGGCTCATAACAAACCACCATCCCTGTAACTGCTTCATTTCTTCAAAAATTGATGCTAAAATATATTTTTCCACTGTAGCCAGGATATTCCAAAACTCATTGATGTCTTTCAGATAGACAGGACAGGTAACAGGATAGCCTTTCTATGCCGTGAATGAACAGATGCTTAGGAGTGTGTCCCTCTGTTGATCTCTGAAGAGACAGTGCATGCAGTGTGGGTTCTATCTAGCTTGTAGAAAACCTACAGCACACTGAGAGAAATACAAATAATTGCTGCCAGTCGAGATGCATGCTCTCTCTCTCCACTGCAGGTGACTGTCACCCTGTGGAGATAGACCAGGTTTTTGTACATTCATAAGGACATTTCAGCATCCCTAATTATGAGGGGCACTTTTATTTCCCCTTTGGAGCTTGGTGGGCTTCCAAGTAGATACCCCACTGATGACAACAACTGCCCCACCCCAGATCCATCAGTAGCCAGTGGGCCTCTCCATCCCTAACTGACTGCTGACAGATCCAGCAAGGGCCCAGTGAAGGCAGTCACATCTACCGTGAGACCAAAATTGCCGTGTGCGCGCTGAAGAGAGCATTTAACGACCCTTCTGCTCTTCATCTGCCTCTTCCATCCTTTCTGGCCCCCTCTTCCAAGATGTTACCTGAACCTAACAAGGGGTGGTATGGATGTCTTCTTCTTGGATGCTGATGAGGGGCATTGTCCATCTCTAAAGAGATACCACAAAACTCTCGTTTTATATATCATTTGAAGTGGAGGCTTTTAGGTTTTGATTTCTTGTGAAAGGAAATGTCTGAAACCCCTGCATCATAAGGAGTTTAGTTTGAAATGATAATGTATCCCAGAAGACATAAATTATATAAGATAAAAATAAAATACAGGCTTAACCAATGGTCACATAAACCTTAAGAAAAAAAATCAAACAATATCCTCTTTTCTCAAAGCATTTTCTTATGACTTTTACTGAAATTCTATTTTTTGTGTCTATAAATTCCTAATCTCCTTTCTTACTTACTGGTTTTAGATTGTCTTTATTGTTGCTGTTCTTATTATTTTTTAATTTTACTAATACTATGAACTGAAAGGAATCTGGGCACAGTTAACAGTTGATTACCTGTGGCTGTCTACTTGGTACCCTGTAAATGCTATGGAATGCAGGCACATGCAGACAACACGCACACACATATTCATATATAAAGGTGTTTTTTTAAAGAAGTACCAGAGATTTTGTGCCACTTGTCAGCTATAAATTCTAATGCTGATTGGATTCCGATTTTGCATAACATTAAGCAATCTTGAATCAAAATCTGTCCTTTGAAAGGCAGGGCTTTTCTTAGCTCAAGGAAGAAGACTTACATGGGGAAGACACAGAGTTGGAGCCCGGTTTATGATTAAGCAAGCTTAGCTGGCATCAACAGTACTCCAAAAACATTACTCAAATGTCACAGCTGTGAGTACAAGTTTATCTTTAAAATGTAAGACAATAGTACAACTAAGACAATAGCAGCCATTTTTTGTACATAGCATAGTAAGCTTACCTAGATTTTGAATGCTGCTGCTAGCTGGGATTGTGTCCCCTGTGATTTTTTTTTTTAAGACAATATTTCACTGTGTAGTTTTGGTGCCTATCCTGGAATTTGCTCTAATAGACAGACTGGTCTTGAACTCACAGAGATCTGCCTGCCTCTGCCTCCCAAGTGCAATTAAAGATGTGCCCCACCAACGCCCAGCCCCTGTGTTGTTTATTTTATTTTATAAATGCAAATCATACATCTATCACTTATATATAAAGAATGTTTCCGAAGCTGGTTATGGTGGAGCACACTCACAAAATATTTTCAAGGGATGGAGCCAGAATGATCAGGAAATTAAGATCAACCTAAGAACAGTTCTGGAAAAGTAAGCTGGAACAGCTTGTCTAATAAAGGGATTTAACGTGAACCACTTAGAGAAATTCTGATTAGCATAAAGCCTTTTCATTTTGTACTGTTTTGTTATTCATGAATCTTATAAAATAAAACAAAATTTTAGTTAATTCTAGAAGCTGTTTGGAAAGGAAGTCGTTACCAAAATTTATATATCCAGTGTTGAAGTTCACAGATAAATGAGACCTGTATAACTCTTGTGGATGCTGTTTTAAATAAACAAGTAGCTTTTTAAATTTTTATGAAACATGTAATAATCCAAAAATATAATGTGATGGGTCCTAACACATTAAGAATACTCCCATTTATCAGGAGTGTGCACTTCTTGAGCCTCTTATATAATCAAAATATTCACGCTCACATATACCCACACCTTACAGCCAAGCCAAAAAATAAAAACAAAAATAAAAATTTTTCAACAACATCACCTGAATTGCAGTCTGTGTTGGTCCAGAGAGTGTTACAGAGAAATATTAATCACCTTTTCTTTGGATTCTCGGGATCAACCTTATTCTAATTCTTAAAGCTATGTCATAGCATGGAGTCCAAAAGACAACCCTATGTGAAGAGACAAGTACCAGGGCCTCTGAAGTGACCAGAAGCCTCCCTCTTCCTGTCCCTGCCAAGCCCATAAGGAGATCTGATTAGAGCTTGAATCCCCCATCGGTCTAACGCAAATGTTCTTGGGCACCCCTGTATATGAGCAAATTCACAGAAGAATCAGAAACACTGGTTTCCATGCTCAATTCTTCTGCACTTACTCTCCCTTCTCAGGCTTCAAACTTGTTTTCTTGTTCCAAGGCAAGATCCTCCAAAAACCCCTGCTATGAAAATCTCTACAGCACTTTCTTTAATGCTCTTTTGGAGTAGCTGGCCAGTAAGATCCCACGGATTCCCAAACACTACAGGCAATTACCAGTGCTCTGGGTTACCCTCCAGAAACTGACAGACTCTGTCGCTGAAGATGCCATACTTGAGTCAAAGCATATGGAGAAATTAAGATGATGCTCCTAAGGAAGCCTCATCTCTACTGGCTAAGCTCCTGTAATACTGTAAGATGTTATGTATACTACTGTAGGTGAAAAATAGTCATCAGTCTTACACAGTTGTGAACTCTGGGAGTTCACATCTGGCATGGCAAGACACGCCGCCCACTGGTGCAGCAGTAAAGGTATGAATATCACGGGAGTAAGCCACCATTTTCTGGCTGTATTTAAGGCCCCGTCCACATGATGAAACCCATACCTGGCATTCTTTGGGGGCTACGAACCTGTGGCTAGGCAGACCATGGGCCCTAAGGTGGAAATCTATTACTACAATTCTTCTAAATGCACATAACAATAAAATAAATTCCAATGGCATATCCTTATACTCAGAGAGTGGTGCATCTTTCAGCCCTCATCAGAGAAGCTTCTGTTTATAGTAGATGTGATTAACATTTGTAACCGGTCAAGGGCAACAGAATAAGAGACTTGGATACCTTGCTCAGCCTAGATATAGTAGGGAGAGCCTGGGAACTTCCCCAAAGTAAATGTGTCTTACACTCGCTGAGGAGCGGATGGGGGCAGGAAGGTGGAGGGAAAGGGATGAGGGGAGGGAGTGAGAACTGGAATTCGTATGAAAAAAGATTGTTTTCTCTAAAAAAAAAATAAATAAAGGTGTGTGCTATCATCAAAAAAAAAAAAAAAAACCCAAGAGACTAGGAAATGATTAAACCTAAATGAGGTATCTATGTCATACCACCTCCTCCCATGGCTCAGGAATCACTGCCGAAGAAGGTACAGGAAGAGTGCAAGAGCCAGAGGTGGTGGATGAGTAAGGTAGACAGTAGACAAGGATTGTCACCTAGCAGTTGCACATGTGACCTCGCAGCAGTTGTGACAGCAGGCAGCAAACTCAAGTCAGATGCAGTCTCAGCTTGGAGGGAGGCTAGGACAAAGAGTGGCTCGCTGCACTGCGAGGTGGGAGTTATAAACAAATGATCACAACTGGAGAGGGGAAGTAAGTTCTCTTTAAGAGTGCAGCCCCCGGTAGCGGGAAGTCACACATTCAAAAGTAAATTGCAGCACAAGTTGTACTCAATGGGTCTTCAGGGAGAGAGGCAGAACGTTGGGTGGGAAGGCAAGGGCAGGCAGTCTTGGTAGAGTTGGAGGACAGGGATGCATATGATCAAAAGACATTGCCAAAGATACTCAAAGAATTAACTTTAAAAAGAGAAAAAAGTAAATGAAAGGCAACCATGAGCTATTAGGGTATTAGGTACAGAAAAACTGCTTACACGAATGAATGTCTTTGTTCTTTTGTTGTTGATGTTGATTTAAATCACCATCTAAGATAAAGAAAATATAAGTAGGTAGAGTTGGTCTTTGTATCTAATGCGCTTAGGGAATGTCGTTCTACCCGGGTAATTATCTCCATGCCCTCGGGGATGGAATTGCCATAGTAAATGGACAGGAGGGGTGTGGTGAAGGGCTAGGCCATAATAAAGCAGAAGTAAATAAAGCATAAGTAATATAAAAGAGGGGAACAAAGTTAACTTGGAGTTGATAGGCAGAGTCAGCATGAGAAACCAGCAGACATTAGGACTTGGCAGCTTGACGGATTTGGCACCGGTAGAGTCTCCACAAAGCCCTGTCTGCATCTGCCTTTCCCTGTCTTACCATCAGGCATCAGAAAAGGCGCAATGAAGAACCACAGAAAGGAAGGTTGGGGGGGGGTTGTCACACACCAATGCCAATGGTGCTGGAAAGTCTGGGACGTGGCGTTGCTGGGAGACACAGTGGTTTCTTGTGGTAAGGGCCCAGAGCACTAAGGAAGGCCTCTCTTATCTTTATTAGCACCAACAAGACTGTCCTCCACCACCACCATGGAGGAAGTGAAATCCTGAGTGAGTGAAGACCTGACTGAACCTATATTGTTAGACATGAGTAGGCTGTGTAAAGAACCAAGGCCTCCAACCCACGGGAAAACAGCAAAACCTTCTTCTAGTCCAATGCCAGTGAATACCAACAATTGACCAGTGTGCGCAAAAGCTAGCAACTGCAGCTTCCTCCTCCAAGGTATTGACACTGTTTCCATATGAAAACCTCCGGCCAAGACTAGTTAACCCTTTCCCATGTGCTGTACATAATAAACACACTGGGCTGCCCATCAAAGTGCACACAGCCCATCTGACCCCAGCTTTTCTGGACTTCTATCTCTGTCTTCATTCCCTTGCCACCCCAGTCGGGTTTCCACGACACAAGGGGTACAGGTTGTGGTATCCCCAAAGTCATCACACATATGATCAGCAGGCAGTTCCACCAGTGAAGGCCCAATGTCATTCAAATTATCAGAACATGGATCCCTGACAAGGAGTGGGGCTGGGGTTCCACATGTCTCCCACTTTTGACCTGTATCATTGTGGATATGTACAAGCCTGAGAACTTAAAGGTGGACCCCCTCCCCAGGGAGTTACGATTTTTGTTTAAAGTGAAGATTTGGTAGCTGTCCTCTAAGGAAAAAGCTTGCTTTCTTTTCCATGAAGTTTTAGTTGGTAGTTCCCTAAGCAAAACATTCTTTTAGTTTAAAAAGACATGTTCAGGTTCAACTCAACTAAATGTTCATACAGAGATAGAAGGAAAGAACCAAACCTTTAACTAAGTACCAGACACAGTGTTGAAAAAGAAAAGACCAAGTACAACTCTGGTTGTTTTTTTACCCTAATGTGCTAATTTGGATTGATAGGCAATATCTTATTTTCTTTTTTGTTGTTATTGTTTTGTTTTGTTAATTTTTAATGATGGAAACAAAAATACACCTAAAAGTGAAGCTTCTGGAAAAACCATTTGGTCTTCCCTGTCATGAATATTCCTCAAACTTGACCTTGGCTTTGTGCTTGGCAGAACTGGGTCTCTAGAAACATCCTTTTGACAACAGTTTTGTCCAAAGGGATGTCCACAGAGGGCCTTGTAGTGATTGTCGTTATAAACGTTCACAAAGGAACTCTTTGATCCTTTTGAATTCTTGATGATTTTCTTCTTGCCCATGACAGCTGTCGCTTTCAGGTATAGCGGTCAATTCCAGCCACCAGGACATGGCTGTAAGGCCGGACTGAGGTGCCATCATCAGTGTTCTTCACTGATGGCTTTGCTACTGGAGTAGCATCCTGCCAGGACCAACACCACTTTCCTGAATTTCATGGACTTACCATTTCAACAGCAAGCAGCCAGTACCCCACTCAATATCTTATTTTCTAAGCCAAGTTGTTCTTCTCATCTACAACTATCACAAATAAGTAGCTGTTATTCTGTTTGACTAAAATAAATTTGTATTAAAATGAACACATACTGTGATAAAGATAGCTATTACTGACTGGGAAAAAAAAATTCCTCTCTATCACTCAAAGAAGATGTGGCTTTCTCCGTGAAAACCAGAACACTTCTTCAGATTGTTCCTGCATTCAGCCAAGAAGAAATTCCTGTCTTTTAACCTAGTGAAAAAAAATGCATCTCTTGTCCCACTCCAGAGTTTAAGACCTGGTCATACACCTGTGACAGTGGCGTCACCCAGTTTCTTCTTACAACACGAAGTACACATCTTCTCATCTGGATGTTCCCATCTGGGCTGAGTCATCTGGCAGAAGCCCCAGCTTGCGGTTGCCAACAGGTTGACGTTGCCGGCCGAGCACAGCCTGGGCTGGCAGCACAGGGCTTTTCATCGGGTGCAATCTACAACACATGCGGATTCATGGTGCCAGTTGTGGATCCGTGGGTGTCGCAGTGAAAAACAAGAAAAGAGTGGCTTCCAGCTCGGGTTGCTTGTTGGCGTGAAAAGTGCAATGCTGAGTCCCATTGACCATTCTACTGAGAAAAGTATAAAGGTCAGTCCCCAGTTGGACATAGACTCTTACTCCCAGAGTAGAAGCCACTGAAAATAGGAACATTGATTTACTTAAGCAGATATGTCTCAGCCAACTAAGAAAGCAATACTAAAACAAGCAAACAAAAACCTAGAGAAAATCTAGCTGTGCAATCCTTCATATGAACCTGCCCAAGATATAGTTTCCTGTTTCAAATATTTTATTTTGTGTATATGGGTGTTTTTCCTGCTTATAAGTTTGTGAAGCACTTGTATGAAATGTCCATGGAGGCCAGAAGAAGACAATGGATTCCCCGGGACTTGAGTTACAGAAGGTTGTGAGCCACTGTGTTGGTACTGGGAATCAAATCCAAGTCCTCTAGAACAGCAGCCAGTGTTCTTAAACACTGAGCAATCTCTACAGCTCCTACTCTGCTATTTTTAATAGCACACTAACACTATGCAAAGAATTCAATATAGTTCAAAAACATCAATTAAAAAAATATATTGATATATTTGAAAGACTGTTTGGCTTTAAACTCAATTTTAACTGAACTATGACAAGGATTTTTTGAAAGTAAAAACTTAATACTTCATGGTAAAATCATTAGCCCACATACATTGCGTATACATTAGATGTGACTTTTACTACATATATATACATATATATGCACTATCAAAAAGTCATATTTTCAGAGATACATCAAAGCCAAGACTCTAGAATCCATGCAATACAGGGAAAGATGGAACTATATGGCAATGCTTAACTTGTCAAAAAGATGAGGAAGATTACCCATGTAAGCCTTTAAGATGTTGTCTTGGTTACTGATCTAATGATGTATGGGGGGATACCATGACTAAGGCAGCTCTTAGAAGAGAAAATATTTAATTGAAAGCTTGCTTATTGTTTCAGAAGTTTAACCCATCACCATCATGGTGAGGAGCATGGCGGCATGCAAACTTGGCACCGTCTCAATAGCTAAGAAGTACTTCCTGATCTTCAGGCAGCATGCAGAGAGAGGGACACTGAGTCAGAACTTTGGAAGCCTCAAAGCCCACCCCAGCAACATTCCTCAACAAGACCACACCTCCTGATCCTTCAGGAACCAAGCATTCCAGTATATGAGCCTACAGGGTCCCCTCTTATTCAAACCATAGCATATGTGAAGAGCTAGTGGCCTACAAATTTCTGTAGACAAATTAGGGTAGATACAGTACAGAAAGGGAAAAGTTCTTGAATGAAAATAAAACATGGCCATCAATTACCATCAAGAAGCAAACTGACCACCTCACACTGAAAGAAATTCCCACTCATTAGATCTATGTCCAGAGGAGGCTGGACAGCCATCTTCCATCTTCTCTGAGCCCTCGCAGAGATAGTTTCTCATATTTGGAGGATTAGGGCGGCTTACAATGCTGTGGTTTGGTTGTGGCATGCAATAGCTTATTGACAAGAGGTTTCTGTTGTTGGTATTGCTGTTTCTGTTCATTTTCTATGCCTGGGACTGGTTTTACCTCCTGTAGAGCAGCCCTAAATCTATTTGTATAGCGCTTACCACAGCCACACTACAATATCTCTTTGGAACACTATCCTCTGCAATGCTTAGAAGTTACGCCAGCTGGGGCTGTGGGCATCGCTGTCACTTCCTGTCAGTGTTTTCATTCCATCTCTGCCCTGGGAGTTGTCCCAGCCGTGGCATCGACTTTTGCAAACAAAGTCAACATCGTGCCCTCTCTTGATCCAGCAGAACAAAACAGGAGGTAGCTCAGACTCCAGTGCTTACTATTTTCAATACGTCTATGTTTGTCAAGGACATTTCTTTTCTAGTTACTCTGGAAAACCCCAAGTTGCTCCATCATTTTCATAGGCCAATAGTTCGTTCATTTGCACAGAGAACCTTGTTTTCTGCTGTGTCTGCGCAAGGAAATAGGAGGCATAAAAGAAAACAGTTCTGATCCAGCTGGAATCAAAGTTAATCATAATCCCCATTGCTCCTTTGCTCAGAATGATGGGAGAATTAGACTAAGGGTGACCCACTCATTAGACGTAAGCAAAAATCACGGGAAGCGACTCTACATTCCCTTTCTTCCTGGACCCCAACCACTCCTGTGGGAGGACAAACATGCCTTCCACATGTGGCAGATCAGTGCTGTGTGTCTACCTAGCTGAAGCCCGGTGAACTGGAAGAAATACTGGAGATTTCTGCACACCAACGACCATGACGCTACTCAGAGAAACGTATCATTTGATCTTCTAGACAGCTTTCTAACCTTCTAACCTCAGACACATTCGCCCTTGAGCTTCTAGCCTAAGTGCCCTTAGCATTATTTCAGGTCTTCTGCCAAGTATGCTAAGTGTTTCATGTCTTCTTAAATAGCAGCAGTTGCTACAGGATAAGACAGAGCTACCAGAGAATGTTCGAGTACAAGCACTTCAGTAACACAGAAGCCAGACACAGAGTCCTCAGTTTTGTTTTCCAACATGTATGTTTATTCAATTTACAAAGATGTAATCTCCAACACAGAAAGGGAGAGTTTTAAAGCCACTTTGGTGGAATTCATCATTCCCAAGGATTCCTGAATCTGTTTTAAAAGTCGATAGTTCTGTCCAGTGAGGCCAATGGTGACTCAGAAAAAAGATGTGACTGTATGTGCCCAAAATAATATTCAAATTGTGTGCAGTTATCAACAGGATCTTCAGGCTGCAGCTCTTTAAGAAGGATAAGCATTTGGATATTAGAAAACTATTTGGAATTGTGCTACAGATAAGGTTCAGACCTTCTCTCTACAAATCAAGCATCTGGTGCAGAAACTGCTGAAATTGTCCCTTAGAAACAACTAAGCAAAAAAAAAAATCTCATGCACCCCCTTCCAACTAAAAACATCCTCTCTACTGCTGCTGCTTTTGAGCCAATAAAACTAAAAGTAAACTGGAACACTGAGTTAAGCCTCATCCCAGTTCAGATAGGATGACAAGAAATACATAGAGAGTCAGGATATTTAGTCATGATATTTAACAAGCCTGTGTTCTTCAGAAGAGACCCACGTTGTGGGAGACTGATATAAGTGACTGTGTGGGGACTGGCAGGCAGGAGGGAAACTGGTCCAGTGGTACCTGGCAAGACAGAGAAAAATGTCCAGTTACAGACCGACTTCTGAGAGGGCATGCCAAAGAGTACCTTAATCCTGTACTTTGGCCACAAAAGTCAAATGCTATCCCTATTAGTTTGTCAATTGATCAATCATACATGAACATATACAATAAATACGTGCATGAGAAGCTGTTGGAATTATATCCTATTCCCAAGACTGATGCTAAAGTTGTAACTAAAATTTTAAAAAGAACCCGGAAGATGGCTCAATTCAGTGACTAAAAGTCTTTGCAGCTCTTCCAGAAGATCTCAGTATTAGCACTGGCTCTTTGTATAGGAAAAATGAGAGCCTCAAACTTAAGGAATGGCATAATTTGTAAAGGTTTTCTGTTCAGATAATGTTTTACCCAAAATCTGTGATAGGAATTTCAAGTTCATTTCAGCTGTTGATTTGAAATATAGTAAAGACTAACTTATTCTTCCCAGTATCTTTAAGATTTTCATATCTGGGTCAATGAGATGGCTCAGCTGATAGCAATTTCTGATTAGCAAGCCTGATCATCTTAATGTGAACTCAGGACCCACAGGGAAGAAAAGAACAAATTCCCAAAAGTCATCCTTTAACTCTCATTCGTGTGTCATTAGGATGAGTGCATCCACACTCAAAACATATATCACATATGTACAGATACACAATCATATTGTAAATGACTTTCATTTCTATGATAGCTAAAAGTGATCTCAAATACTTTCCAATACCTTCATCTGTGACCTTAACTTGGAATTCCTTTTTTTCTTCTCGTAATGGTGGAGAGATGGAGATAGAGAGAAAGTAGAAACTTATTTAGATTTTGAAGTCTTTGAACCAATAGTTATGTCTGAATACAGTTAAACACATAAAACATATTGGTTTCAGCAGACAGGTCAGAATAGCCAATCCGAGACTGGCAGGTTCCCTGGGAGCCAATATGAAGTAACACAATAGTTACTCCAGCCAGAGCCTAAGATGGGACACAAATTAGTCTGGGCTTATCTGTGGTCCAAGAGAAGAACACAAAAGACAGTTCTGGGTTTCACACAATACAATCTCTGAGAATAACTAGAAATAAACAAGTGAGACTTTGGGGAGGAGTTTAATATCCTTCTGTAGCAAGTAAGACTGGCCAGAGCCAATTTGAGAAACTTGGCATCAATGGTCACATGAAAACCAACAGGAGGTGACACTATGCAATCATACTGCTTAAATTTGTTCCCTTACTGCCCTTGGAACAAAGTCAAGTTCATCATTAACTTCTTCAAAACTAAGTTTACTCTCTAAAGAATGATGATGATAATAATAATAATAATAATGACATACGTGATTATTTCAGAGACTAGGAAAACAATACACTTTAATATATAAAGTACCAGAATTTTGTTTTTATTTATTATTGTTAGCTTTCTTTATGTGGGCATCCATGCATATGTATGTGTGTGCATGCGAGCATGTGTGTTTGAGTGTGTATGTAATATAATGTGTGTCCATGTGTGTCTGTGTGTGGGTAGTATGTGTGTATCTATATTGTGTGTATGTGTGTAGTATACTGTGTGTGTGTCCATGTGTGTGTGTGTGTCCATGTGTTGCCCACGTGTGTGCCCATATGTATATGTATGTGTGTGCGCACGCATATGGGTTTGGAAACCAGAGGTTGACATCATCAGGGTCTCTACTCATTTTGCAATAGTCTCTCACTTAAACCTAGAGTTCACTGATTGGTTAGACTGACTGGCTAGTGAGCCCCAGGGATCCTCCTATCACCATCTTTTAGCACGGCAATTGTAGGAATATACTCCCATGCAGGCTTTTATGGGAGTTCTGGAGAAGAAAGCCAGGTCCTCATTCTTACACAGCAAGCCCTTGGCCCACTGAGTTCTGTCTCTACTCCCTGCATTGTTTCTTTATTGGCGATTTTGTCTGGATTTGATAGAATTTTTTAAATAAAGAAAAGAAGAGGAAAGAGGGAGAAAGAATAAAGAAGCGGAGGAGAAGACAAGCCAGCCTTATTACTTTTGGCAAAAGCATGGAGTTTTTGTCTAAATTGCATAAGTTACAGTGTCTTTTTCTTGCTCAAACTTCATCAGAATTCCCCATATCTTCTATCCTCACCAAAAAAAAAAAAGTTTCTTAAATGCCAGTCCAACTGCCTTGCTCATTCTCCTTTGCAATCTATACTCTAGCTATGCTGGAAATTTGCAGTCCCCCACTTGCAGTCTCAGGCATCCACCCTTGGAATGTGTCCTTGCTCCTGCAAGCAAGGATCCGTTTTCTAAGATGCTGCGGTTCCACCCCATTCTCCACACCGGCTTCCCATCAGCTGGTTGCTCAGGCAGCACACCTTCTGACTACCCGTGACTTTGCTGAGCGTAATGGATCCCTTCTTTGATATTTTGAACCTACTAGCACCTACTTCTTTCATGTGTCATTCTTTTTTCTACACATATCTGTCACCTCACTAGACTAAGATTCTGAAGGACAGAGAACCTAGCATTGGTGATGAAGTAAGCGTTTCAATTCTTTCGTTGCAGCCTTGTGAGGTCATTCCATTCACAGTCGCCATACGAGGCCCACAACTACAGCTACCTTCAACACAATGAAATCATCTTGTTATAACTAGTTCTGGATCCACAAAACAGGCGTTTTCTCCCTGAAAAGCTCTAGAGCTGCTTCATCATTTGAAGAAGGTGACAAAGAGCAAAGAGGTAGGGCAGGAATGGAAAAGAGAACTCTTGGGATAGATACAGAGCTTCATCTTCGTTGTGCTTCATTTTGCTCTCAAACTGAAAAGAGAAAGGAAGGTGGATATTTCTTCTCTCTCGCCATCTCACAGTAGCCAATGGGCATCTCCAATATGTAAAGGGCTAACAGCAGGGAATGGGGAGAAGCAGTCCTTTAGGCTGGAAAGCCAAAGACAGACCCAGCCTCTCTTCACACTGGCTACTGTGTGTTCAGGGATTCCTAAAAGGAAAAATGTTCCATACTCCCAGTTTGATGCAAGTGAGTCTCCATTTCTTCATTCCACAAGTGTTTCTTGGGTACCACCTGTGGTCCAGGCACTACAGATACATAAGTAAACCGACAGAGAAAGTGCCTGCTATTGTTTTTTTTATTTCATTTTTAAAAAAAAAAAAATCTTTTTTCACTTTATATACTAATCCCAGTTCCCACTCTCTCCCCTCCACCCATTCCATCTACCTCCCCCACCCCACGTCCACCCACTCCACCTACATTGCTTTGGGGAAGGCCCTCCCTACTATATCTAGAATGAGCAAGGTATCCATCCAATGAGAATAGATTCCCAAAAAGCAAGTACAAGCAGTAAGGATAAATCCTGGTGCCACTGCCAGTGGCCCCACAGCCTGCCCCAGCCGTGCAGCTGTCACCCACATTCAGAGGGTCTAGTTTGGTCCCATGCTAGTTCCTTCCCTGTCCAGCTGCAGTTGGTGAGCTCCCATTAGCTCAGGTAAACTGTTTAAGTGGGCATCCCCATCATGGTCTTGACCTCTTTGCTCATATTCACATTCCTCCCACTCTTCAACTGGACTTTGAGAGTTCAGCCCAGTGCTCTGCTCCACTGTGGGTCTCTGCCTTTGTTTTTATCAGTTGCTAGATGAAGGCTCTATGGTGACATTAGGATAGTCATCCATCTGACTACAGGGCAAGGCCAGTTTGGGCACCATCTCCTCTATTGCTTAGGGTCTTAGCTAGGGTCATCGTTGTAGATTCCTAAGAATTTCTCTAGTGCCAGATTTCTTTCCAGCCCCACAATGGCTCCCTCAATCAAAATATCTCTTCTCTTGCTCTCTATCTCTGTCCCTCCTCCACCTCTACTATTCCATTCCCTCAAGTTCTCTTCCCCCTCCCCTTCTCCCCTCCTCTTTCTTTTCCACACTACCTTCTCGCTCCATCCACATACTCCCAATTTTGTCAGGAGGTAAGTGGATACTAGCTGTAAAGCAAAGGATTATGAGCCTATAGTCCACAGCTCTAGAGAAGCTAAGTCACAAGGTGAACCCTAAGTCTGCTATTATAAAGCTTGTACACTGGTTATTTTTTAGGTGGGGGGGCATTGAAACTTAGACATAGTTTTCCTGTAAGGCAATTTCTCTACCCACATAGAAAGCAAGACACTGTTTGACCCTTCTTGTCCCTACCAATACTCAGTTTTGATGTAATCGGATCATAAAGTGCCAGACATTAAGATGCTGCCAAAACAATACAATGGAAAATAAAGTATGTCAAAGGGCTGGAGGAAATCCCAATTTTAGGGTTGCTATAGTCCTCTGTGTATTAATTACGCCCTTCCGATTTTTTTCCTCAATCTGAGATGATTTATTGGTGCACAGTCTGGAATAAGAAATTTACCCCAAGGTGTTGGAGAGATGGATCAGTAGTTAAGAACAAGTACTGTTCTTCTGGAGGACCAGTTTAGTTCACACTGTAAAGCTCATAATTCCCTCTTCCTTCAGATACAGGGGATTCAACACTCTCCTCTAGTCTCCATGACTACCTGTGCTTACATTACCCACACTGGCACACACACACACACACACACACACACACTTTTAATTAAAATAAGTCTTTTTTTAAAAAAGGAAATTTATCCCAGGCTAAGGGTGTAGCACAGTGGTAGAACACTTGCCTAGCATGCAAAAGAAAGATCCTGAGCTCAATAATTACATTGTAAACCATGATCATCATCATCATTATCATCATTATTATTATCATAACTCCCATTCCTTCTTATTCCTTCTTGTGTATGAATAAAAATGTGGTCCGCCTGCTTCCTACTACTGCCACCATGCCTTCCCTATCTGTTGTCATGGCTTTCTTGTGTAGATGGATGCTATTGTCCTAGAACTGTATGCTAAAATACACTATCTTTTCTTATAAGTTGTTTTTTGTCATTTTCTTAGTTAAGGTTTCTATTGCTGTGAAGAGAAACCATGACCAGGGCAACTCTTATAAAGGAAAGCATTTAATTGGGGCTCACTTACAGTTTCAGATATTCAGTACATTATCATTGTGGCAGGGAACATGGCCTCATACAGGAAAACATAGCTGAGAGTCCTACATCTTACAGGCAACAGGAAGTAGATTGAGACACCCTGGGTGATATCCTGAGCATCAGAAGCTTCAAAGCCCTCCCCCACAGTGACACACTTCCTCTACTAAGGCCATACCAACTTCAAAAAGCCACACCTCCTACTAGTGCCTCTCCTTATGAGATTATGGGGTCAATGACACTCAAACGACCACAGCCATTCTCATTTATTGTAGCAACAGAAAAGTGACTAATACAGAAACTGGTTCAAGAGTGTTGTTATTAGAGACCACATGGCTTCTATGTCTTTGGACAATTTTATGGAAGAATCAAGAACTTTGGGCTAAAAATTACATCGAATTTTGGAAGCAGGGCCTAACTGACCTTTCTATTGGGAGCTTGGAAAGTAGGGACATTGAGAGAAATAAAGGACAGTAGAAGCCCAGTTTATAATATTTGAGTGCAGAAATACATACTCTATCAGAAATAGAGATAGGAGGCTGTTCGTGTGGTATTTGGCAAAGAATCTGGCTTCATTCTGTCCATGTCCTGAGAACTTGTGTGAACCAAAATTCCAAAGGAATGAACTAATTTATTTAATGTAGGAAATTTTAAGATGGTATCACATTGAGTCTGTGGATGATTGTTACTGATTGCTTACATGCAATTCTACAATTAAAACAAAACAACAAGTGGGGCAGAAAAAAAATTTAAATGTGTAGCTCGGTGAGGAAAAGAGCACGAGAAAGCTCAAGTTAGAGCCACCATCTGTGCTGTGGTTGTTACAAAGATTAGTGCTTCTATAAAAGAAAACTCTTGCTGTTCACTAGAAAGATAAGATGCCCTAAGGGCAATGTTACCATCAGCTAAGACTTCTACTTGTGAAAGAAGAGAGCATTCAGGGTTTCCTGTTCTTAGACAGCAGATACCAAGGAAAGTTTCATCAGCTTCAGCATAGAGAAGCTGCTGTAACCATGGTCCAGGGGACACAGGATACATCTCAAATTTGCAGCTGAACTAAGTAGTGTCAGCCACCTGGTATTGGGTTTGGAGGCATGAAAGGTAGAAGATTGGTGGAGTCATGGATTCTTTTTCCTTTCTGGGAGCCTCTGAGGCTGGACAGGGTCAGAAACCCTGAACTGAAGCCATGAGAGACAAGTGCATTGAAATGTGAAGGCTGTCTTGGAATAGAGACCCCTGAAGGCTGGAGGTGCCAGAATCATGAGACTTCCTCCAGAGAGGACTACATCCAGGGTGTGGAACCCTCTGAAAAAAAAAATAGATGTATGCTGCAGGCAGCAAAACTGGAGAGGAGGTGAAGCACCAACTATCAGACATGGAGCTCTAGCATTTGGTGTTTGCATAGCTGGGCTTCAATCTGTCTTTGGCCCAAACTTTTCTCATTCTGCCTCCATTCCTCCCTTTGGAAACGGGAATGGATATTTTTTGCCATTGTATTTGGAAGCATGTCATTTATTTTGTTTTATTTTTTAATTTTGCAGAGGGTTAAGTGATTGTCTTGAGTGTCAAGAGATGCTTTGAGCTTTGAATTTTTGAACAGTGTTTGAACTGTTAAAAAGTATAGAGATCAAGACCCAGAAAGACATGCATGGTATGTATGCACTCATAAGTGGATATTAGACATAAAGCAAAGGATAACCAGCCTACAGTCCATGACCCCAAAGAAGGTAGGCAACAAGGAGAACCCTGAGAGAGACCTTCATGGATCCCCTGCGAAGAAGAAATAGACAAGATCTCCTGAGAAAATTGGGAGTCTAAGGTGGGGGAGAAGGTAAGAGAGAGGAGAGAAGGGAAGGGGAAATGGAATGGGCTGGCTGAGATGGGGGGAGGACAGAGAGGGAGAGATAGGAAAGAGATATCTTGATTGAGGCAGCCATTACCAGGCTAACAATAAACCTGGAACTAGGCAAATTCCCAGGAATCCACAGGGATGACCCCAGCTAAGACCCTAAGCAATATCGAAGAGGGTACCTGAACTGGCCTTGCCCTGTAATCAGACTGATGACTACCTTATATTGTCATCATAGACACTTCATCCAGCAACTGAAGGCAACAGATGCAGAGATCCACAGCTAAGCACTGGGGTAACCTTCCAGAGATCAGTCAAAGAGAGGGGGGAGCAATAATATGAGCAAAGGGGTCAAGACCATGATGAGGAGACCCAGAGAAACAGCTGACTGGAGCTAGTGGAAGCTCCCTGACTCCAGACTAACAGTGGAGGAGTCTGCATAGGCCCAAACTAGGCCCTCTGAATGTGCGTGACAATTGTGTGTCTGGGGCAGTCTATGGAACCACTGGTAGTGCTTGAACTCACTTTTTGGAGCCCATTCTCTTTAGTGGAATATATTGCTCAGCCTAGATATAGTGGGGAGGGCCTTTGTCCTTCCCAAAAGTGATGCAAGGGGTGGGCTGGGTGGAAGATGGGAGGAAAAGAGAGAGTGGGAACTGGATTGGTATGTGAAGTGAGAAAAGATTGCTGAATTTTTTAATTAAATAAAAAACTATGGAGAAATTTGAAGCAAGGCTAATTGTATTTTGCATTATGAAATGAGCATGCCCCATAACTCATGTATTTGAATACTTGGTCTCCAGTTACTGACTCAGTCTGAGAAAGTTGTTGAATCTTTTAAAGGTAGAACGTACTAGAGGAAGTATATCATTCAGGACAAGTTCTGAGAGGTTTCTAGCCTGCCCTCTCCTTCCTATGCATATAAAAATGTGATCAACCTGTTCCTTTCTGTTACTGTAACCATGCCTTCCTTGCCTGTTGTCATGTCTTCCCCATCAAGATTGACTTTATCACTCTGGAAGCATAAGCTACAATAAACCTTTTCATCCTCTTAAAGTATCATCATCATCATCATCATCATCATTATCATCATCATTAATAGATGGACTCTAACACTCTAGAACTATAAGCTAAAATAAACATTTTTATCCTCTTAAAATAGTATTATTTATTATTATTCATAATGCTAGTCATTTCTCTATATTGAAGAATGCAGTTACTTTGAAAAGTTAAGTTTTTAAGTGCAATCAACTCCACTATAATTCTTTTTTTTTTTTTTAGCTTATTCTATTTGTAAATGTTTCCTGTTCTTAACGGGTCATGCAACTTAAGAAGAGTTGAAGATTATATTTGCCTTTTTCATTACAGCTGCTTTAAATTTCCTGATATATAAATGATATTGTAGCACAGAAGCTTCTCAAAGTACAATTAACTTTGAACTTCTGCATCTTCCTTACTTTGTTATTAAAAATACATTTGTGTAGGGCGTGACAGCATGAACTTTATAGCATCCATTTACTCAGGAGGTTAAGGGTGAATTGATGGGGAATTGAATTAGGAGTGTGTGAAGGCATAAAATACTCACCTATTTCCTGTTATAAAAAATAAAGGTCACACTATTATTGGGATATAAAGCACAGTAAAAAAAAGAAACACAGTACTGAAACTTATTTTTAATTTGGCTCACTATCTTTCCCTATAGAATTTAATCCAGAAATGCATCATCATGGCAGTGCTTCCATCATAATTTGGCATTTTATAGTAGCTACCATCCCTAAATGGTAACACAAGAATGACAACAGCTTAGCTTAGATAATTTTACACACTCAGGAAAAAACAAAAGAGTAATTTATCAGGCATGTGAAAGAAATGTTTACTTTTGTCCTAATATCAGAGCTATTTGAGTCTGTCCTAATTTGATTATGATGTTACCTGAGGGCAAGGGAGAAGTTCTAGAAAGTGAGCGGAAATTAAAAGGGCAACAGGGCAGTGGGGCAGCACAGCCCTTGAGAGCACTTTCATCTTCCAAAGGAAAACAAAGCCAGCGAAATGTTGCAGAAGATCCACTTAGAGTTCAAAATTTTAAAGGGGCAAATTTCAAATGGCATGGATCATGGAAGCTAGTAAAAATTTGAAAACAAATTCTTTTAATGTTATTTTAGCCCCCCCAACCTCAATAAAGCCGAAGAAATACTATCACATGATCTGTCTCCCTCTGCTGCAATGGATTTCTTACATTTGTATTCTGCCCTCACTCAGCTAAAACAATTAGGGCACATGGCTGCATTTCCTCGTCATAATATTTAAGCATCTGATTGCCTATTTATTCTCATTAAGTTTCTACAGACTCAAAACTTTGTTTCAAATTAGCTTAAACTTTAACCATTTAAAATGGAAACTTCTGCTTTATCTGTTTTTATTTTTTCTTTTATTTTCGATATTATAATATTAATATTGTCTTTTTCCCTTTCCTTTTCCTCCATCTAAACCACATATAATACCCTCCTGGCTCTCTTACAAATTCATGAAAGAATTCTGTTTTCACTACTTGCTGTCATATGCATGTTTACATATATATTCCTAATCCATAAATACAACCTGCTCAGTGTATATAATTTTGCTTGTATATGTATGTTTCTGGGGCTGACCACTAGGTAATGGATAATCAGTTGGTGT
Source organism: Chionomys nivalis (assembly GCF_950005125.1). Classification (NCBI taxonomy): domain Eukaryota; kingdom Metazoa; phylum Chordata; class Mammalia; order Rodentia; family Cricetidae; genus Chionomys; species Chionomys nivalis. The sequence continues at coordinate 39,241,607 of NC_080103.1, forward strand.
GCTTTTCCTTAAGGAAGACTAGCTCTTCCTCTCTCAGCATTCCTTAGCAGCCTGTGGTTCTTTGTGTTATCCATGTTTCCGTGGAGTAAGAACTGCGCTAGTTCTGTGAGCCTTTTAAAACTGTGGGATGTAAAGACAGACTTATCTTACAGAAAGCCATGAAGACACATGCATTGATATATGTATGCTTGCACGTACATAGCCATGTTTTAAGCCTTAGTTAAGAACATTGGTTTCAGAATAACAAACATCCTAAATCTACCCAATTCAATGGCTTTGCTTTTCTGCCTTAAAATGTCCTTATGTGTAGAGAGTTTCACGTTCTAGGTCAGTAGTAATTTGTTAGTACGAGATCTTAATACATACATTATGATACATCTCCAGATAGATATAAGAATATAAATAATGGTAGAAAATAGTTCAAGTGTGAGATTTAGAAAAATTCAAGTTTTCTTTTGTTTGTATGAATATCCTGTTAAAACTATCAGGTGTAAAAACGATGTATGGTTCTCATGGATTTTAGTTGATTAATTTCTCATTTTGTTCATTACTGACTCCTTGTTCCATCACAATCAGATTAACAGTGTTATCCTATTTATATATTTTAGATGTGAGATTGTTTAATGTTCCTTTGAGATGTATCTCATAATGCTTTTATTTCATAATTTCTAAGCTTTATAACATTATATTATATATATAATTATATGTAAACATATTGCATATATGTATGAGTATAACCTTACTGTTATAGGAAAACTTGATAAATTACCAATTAAAAAATCTATGACAAAGAAAATTGAACATCAGATTAGAAAACAGTGATAAGTTTTACATATTTCACAAATTAAAGTACAGGGTACCCAATCACATTTTAATTCTAGATTAAATTGAGTAAATTTTAGCACAAGTATATCTCACGTAACATCTGGGATCTACTTGGAGAACAGTTTATTATTTTTCTACAGTTTTAATTGCACTGGTGTCCTGTGTTTATCTGACAAACCCATGCAAGAGAGTGAACAGATGTTACTTTATCGTTTACTACATGTACTAATCAAAAGGTTTGTATGAGGCAAAGGAAGATTTCGCATTCACAGCTTTGACCCCTGATGCACTCAGGAATTCTTGCTCTTATAGATCTACTCTGTGTGTTCTTTCCCTGATTTAGGGATGGAGTTCTGCAGAGGTTCTGTTCAAAAAAAAAGGGACTCAGACATTTCTAGAGCAGTAGCCAGGAGCAGGGAGGACATTTGTTAGGCAGGTTAGGAGCTTAAGTGTGAGTCAGGTGCTAAGTAAAGTGCAGGTGGTTCATTATCTCCTTCATCCTCCTTCGGCCCATTTCTCAGAGGAATAAACTGAGATAGAAACGGGTGGTAACCATGACATGTGAACATCAAGAAAAATGGAGGAAAGAGAGCCCAATTTGTTCTCTATCTAGAAAAAAAGTCACCAAATGAACTGCTAAACAGTGTTTTCAACTCCAGCTTTGTGGCAATGTTATCAAAGTTTTGAGGTTGCTATATTTTAAGTATTTTATTTTATTTATTATTAGTGTGAATGTATGTGATGTATTGAGGGAAAGCACATATATGGAGGTTACAAGACAACTTTGTGGAGTGGATTCTCACCTTCTACATTTTTGTAGGTTCTGAGGCTTGAACTCAGGTGGTCAAACTTGCATTGTTAGGCAGGAAGTGCCTTTTGTTACTGATTTATCTTTCTGGCCCAGGTTTTGAACTGATACTTTTAAATGTTTTTTGTAAGTTGAATTAGAATCTACATTCTTGGGAAAATATAACACTACACCTGAATTCTATTAGCCTAAATACTAATGATTAATCAATATAGCATTTCCAATTTTTTTTAAATGAGATTTAGATGTTTTGCTTTCTTGTCTATTGACTTTGAAATCTAACTGGCCTACTTTGACAGAAGTAGTGGGCTATTTATGTATGTGATCTGCACTATCTGCACTACTCCCAAAACAATACTATCTGGCAGGTGTATTTTCTTGAGGAGAGAACTGAGGTAGAGAGATGTTAAGTAAATAGTAAAGTCACACAAGTAACAAGTCGAAGAACCAAGCTTTGATGTTTGCCTTGCCACCTTAACCAGCAAACTCTTACCCGAGGACCTTTCATTCATAATGATAATACTGTCCATTGTCTATATTTCTGATGCAATGAAGAACTCCATGTCTGGAATGGTCTCCTTGGCTATATGTGAAGAAGGCCAAATACAACATTTTTAAAGCTCAAACTATTAGGCTTTGAAGAACTCATAAGCCCCACCTTGTCTGTGCAATCTCCATAATTCATTTTCATCAAAACGTTTACCAGTGTACAATAAAGAGCCAATAGCCAATGGCCAGAATGGACTCAAGTAGCATAAGGTTGGAGTAAGGACACACCAGCTTCCAAAGCACTTCACACGAGCTGCCAGAGGATTAGCCGATCCCTGTGCCAGGGTCACTTAACAGCAGCAGGGCAACTTGTGGACACTAATTGGTTTTCACAAGTATTCTGGGTGATATAAAAATACAACTGTGGGAGAGGCAGTGGCCCCTCAGCTTGTGACCTGCTCCCAGAGCTACAGTACACCTAACAGATCGAATTGCAGAAAGGCTTCCTTATTATTGGTATGAAATTTTAAAGGGGGTACCACTTTCCCTTGCAGACTACACAGCTTCTTTACATCTGCAACTTGATATTAAACACAGCAATGTGTTATTTAATATCACATAGAAATAAACCCTCTTCTCTTTCTCCATCTGGTAGATGCATAGATTTTTGTCTCATAGCCCTGTCCTGTGCATCTCATCCCACACACTTCATGTGTGTATATGTGTATGTGAATACATATGTGTATGTATATGCACATATGCCAAAGGGATTAATTTAATTTTTCAGTTTATAACATATCTTTGGGATAGATCATTAATCTACCCCAAATTCTAGCATTTCTATCCCCCAAACTCAGAAGAACATTTAACTGAAGTACAGCACACAGACCTCATTAGCAAAAGCAGACAGAAAACCTCAGTCCTGCAGAAGAGGCAGGGAAATGAAAGAGAGACAGAGAAATGAGTCCAAAAAACAAAGAAGGTGAGAACACATTCCCCATCCTTCTATACTTTCAAACATCTGTTCTGATCATCATCATGACCAGCTAATAACTAATGTAGGGAGAAGAATATGTTTGTATACAGCTAACCATGTACAGCCTTCCACTCTGTGAGACACTTTTCTAAACCCTTATCAAATAACTAACATACCCATCTTTATAACAAAGTCATGGTGGGCTAGACTTTATCCCATTGGGTCTATGATAACTTTTTCTGGAGAACCACGAGTCTCGGCTAACCTGAAGAAATGCTTCATTCTCCTTTAGTTGTTTCCAAAGCAAACATTATAAAGTCTCTCCCCCATACTTTTGGGGGACACTATAAAAATAAACATAATGTATTCAAATCCCCTCATTAAATGACCTTTTAAGAGATGAAGTTACAGAACTTACCTATGCCAAGGACTCTAGGCATAGGTATGAATCTCTTCTACCAAAGTGCCAACCCCTAGCATGGGCATGAGGAGACAAGAAGCAAGAGTCTCTTGGTTCTGAATAAACTAGCTACTCACCTCCTTGTTAAGAGCAAAATATAGGGAGTTGAGAAAGACACATATGTGGGATATGGAAATAACAAAAATAAGGGAAGAAAACCATTTGATTTGACTCTCCAAAATGAAAACACGAAAGAAAGCAATTTTTATCTGAACGCCAGAAAGAAATGAAGTGCTTCTTGTGAATTGTGATGGTATGGGGCTGTGTACCAGTCTGTCTGCTTTAACGTTTGACAAAGTGATTTAATACTGACCAGTATCAGAACCATATGGAAAACAGTAACTTATATATGCTATACATTACATGTATCTCATAATCACTTTGATTTCTGCCACAGAGCAGTAAACACTAGGAACTGAAACCAATTACAATGTTTAGATGGCTAATAGCATGTTGCCACAGGTCATCACTTTAACTGTCAATGTGTCCTTTAGATTTACCTTCTGTGACCATTAACACATTGTCTTGGTGTTCAAACTTCCTTTGTTAGCTACAAGTTAGACTTTGAGACCTTTCAACACAAATAATTATTATGATTCACAAGTGCTGTCAAGAACAGGTCGCCGATTCCCTCTGCTATGCAAAGCAGATTTGCATCAGAATTAAAAGCCATTTTGGAAAATTACCTTTTTTTATAGTGTATAGAGGATAGCAAAAATCGGTATTTTATTAATATTATTATGTCTGCCATATGTACTCTTTTCCTTTCAACACATGACTAAAAATGTTTTACTCTGTTTGATGCAGTACTCTGAATAATGTGTTGCCCTGTTTTTCTAGCATTCTACTTTCAGTATTGGCATCCTGGGTAATATAAAACTCAGAACACCTAACTGCAAGTGATGCTGAATTAAATGTTGTACGAACAGAAATCCAGTGGCACATAATTCTTAGCCAACATGAATTCTTTAGGTTGGATGACACTCATGTTGAAATTTATGTGGTCTAAGAAAATAGCAGATAAGTCTTTCTAAGTATTCTTCAAAGCATAGTATATGTGATGAATTATTTGATCCTTATAATACTACAATGAAGTCAGTATGTGCTATAATTGTCCCCATATTACAGATGAAAAATTAAGGCAGACAACAGTAATAAACAGAAGATTCAGATCCAAGGGCCCATGCAATGAGCTTCTTGTCTTATGTCATAAATGCTTGTCATGCCTGTGGTATTCACCCAAGAAAATAATGCTAGCAAAAATATATCAATTAGCAAAAAATGTATTCAGTAGATATTCAGAATATATGCTTAATTCTAGGAAGACTTTTTAAAACACAGGTATGGGATATGGTTGATTGCATAGGCACTGAAGTCTTGAGGAACATTTTACCGGAAGTATGTTGTTTCAAGAGAAAACCAGGGAAAGGTAATGTGACAGCTAGTCTTGATTGACGTGATTGACACCTAGAAGAGGAGCAAAGCCTGATTCCACATGTATCTGTGAGGGCTAGGACAACTGACTTGTGGTATATAGTAACTGAGAAGAAACACCCACCTTGAATGTGGTTCATTCAAGCCATGCCATTCACTCAGCTGTGAGTCCGAAAGAAGGGCTAAAGTGGGAGAGAAGTGGCCGGTGTGGTCAAGTTTCACCATTTCTAAGAGAGTGCATCCACTGATGCTGTCATTTACTTGGACATCAGACCCCAGCTCTTTCAGATAGGCATGTGGGGGGGGGGTGTGCATATGTGTGTGTTCTGTTGATTCTAGTCCTCTAGAAAATGTCAAGTACTTCAAAAAAGTGAAATTGTTGTCTTGAACACTAAAAGTGAGCATGGAGTCAGGATCATGAGGGGTGCACCCAACCACTGAGACAGCTGGACTGCTACTGAAAAAACATGGGATAAAACCGGACTCTCGGAATGTGGCGGACAATGAGAACTGACGAGAGGCCAAGGAGAATGGCACAGGAACTTTCAACTGGCGATAGATCGAGAGAGAGACAGAGACCCAAATTGGAGCAACGGTCTGAGCTCTTAAGGTCCAAATGAGGAGCAGAAGGAGGGAGAACATGAGCAAGGAAATCAGGACCATGAGGCGTGCACCCACCCACTGTGACAGTGGAACTGATCTATTGGGAGCTCTTCAAGGCCAGCTGGACTGGGACTGAATAAGCATGGGTTGAAACTGGACTCTCTGAACATGGCGGACAATGAAGGCTGATGAGAAGCCAAGGACAATGGCACTAGGTTTCGATCCTAATACATGAACTGGCTTTGTGGGAGCTTAGCCTGTTTGGATGCTCACCTTCCTGGGCCTGGATGGAAGTGGGAGGACCTTGGTCTTCCTGTAGAGCAGGGAATTTGGTCTGCTCTTCAGTATCGAGAGGGAGGGAAAATGGACTGGGGGGAGGAGAAAAGGAGTGGGGATGGGGGAGGGGAGTGGGGGGAGGGGGCAATGTGTGGGAGGAGGGGAGGGAAATGGGAAACGGGGAACAGTTGGAAATTTTAATTAAAAAAGAATAAAAAAAAATGGAAAAAAAAAAAGCTCCATAGCTAGAGTTTGCTCTGGCAGCATGGAATAACCACACAGAAACTATATTAATAAAATCACTGTTTGGCCCAAAAAAAAAAAAGTGAGCATGGGAATGAAGCACCCTTCAGAGCACAAGATGAGGACTTTGGGCTCACTCCTCAGACAGTGTTAATCAGGATCATGGTACACTAAAGAGGAGCAGAAGCAAGAGAATCCAGCATCAGCCAGATGGACAAGGATGCTGGCAAATTCAGCAAGAATACTGGCAAATTAGTATCAACTCCTTATTGGATTCCCTATATTCTTTTTACTGACATAATCGATACAAGAATTAGGGTCATAACTAAGTTAGAAGCAGAAGTGAAAGGGATAAACCCAGTGTACCCAGATATCTATTATATGCAATGATCAATTCACTCAATTGGTACTCAAAGATACCATTAAGTTTTAGATGTTGAACACTGAAAATGGTCCATGGTCTTTGAGGATCCTCAAAAATGATTGTCTGGTTGACTTGTGTTAGAATCTCCCAAATGCTTATCAACACATACATTGCTGAACTCTATACCCAGTTTCTGATCCATCCAGTCTGAGGCAGCTCCAGATGTTGTCCTTTAAGATTTCCCAAGGGATGAGGACGATTCTGATGCAAGGACAACGCTCCGAAAAGCACTGGGCAAATAGCAATGAGTTAAACCTTTTAAAGGGCTCCGAGTTTAAAACTCAGGAAGGGATATAAATGAATGAGTGTTGCCTAAACAAAGAAACAGTCAGTACTAATTAGACTCAATGGATTGTATGAGAAGGTGGCGGGGAGCAAGAGAAGATGAAGTTGTGAGGGGGTTGAGGGCTGCTCCAGGACAAGTTGCAGGTGGGATGACCTGAATACAGTACATACATGTATGGAGATTCATCAAAGACTGATAAAACAAAGAAGGAAATGAAAGAAACTCAATCTAATTTGGCTATTAATTTTTATAAGTAGAAAGAGCAGCTGAGTCTGCCGACAAATGTCTATAGTCCCAGTGCCCAGAAGACTGACACAAGGATGACAATTCTAGGCCAGCCTGGGCTACAGAGTGTCTCCAGAAATAAAAGCAATAATAGCAAAAACAGGAAGAGAAAACAAAATCAAAATTAAACAATAGTACTGAGGTGGAGTATGGGAATACAGCAACACTGAAATTGTAGCAACCTAAGCTTCCACCTCTTTACCAGCTAGGTGAAACCCCTGAGGAGGGAACCCGCACTTGTCAGCCAGACCTGTGTCTAAAGATACAAAGTTCGCATGTGCTGGTCACATGTTGCTGGTCCAGCACAGTGGCATAGTAGCGGCCAAGAGGACCATGTGGGGCTGGCAGCATCATAGACATGAACCCTGAAGTATACAGAGAGTGTATGGTTACCCTGCTAACCACCGCATGTCCAGCCTTGCCTGCCTCTCCTCCACGGGACACTTTTGTTGTGCCCCAACATTGGCTCATCTTTGCCACTGGCTCCCATGGTCACCTGAAAGCAAAACTGGGGCATTCAGCAAGAGCATCATGTGAATACAGGATCCTTTCCAGCATTACTTGTACACATTGACAGGCATCCAATTGCACTTGAAGATCTGGGGCATCCTAAAAGACAGTCTTTTCTGAGGGGGAAAAAATGTGTAAATTCCTCAGACTTTGACATCGAGAAGCCCATATGCTCACTGGAAGTGGCTGACATGAGTAAGCAGCTTGCTCAGAACTAGATGCCCCTGAAGAACCACAGAATCCTGGGACTTTTAGACCCTAGAAATCTGTCACAGAGTCCCTCAAGATCTGAGAGCCTAATAACAGAGTTCCTGATATCTCCAGTTCAAAGCAGATTCCATGCACACATACTGGCCCCTGGTCCTTGAAGGAATGCAGCGTATGTCTACTGAGGGGTAGGCCCACAAATGCCTAGACAAACTTGTCTTTGATCTAACAGACAAATAAACAATGCAAAAGGAAAAACCTACAGGCATGTAATCAGCAAAGCACAGACTCTAAAGGAAAACTGGGTAATCTTATAGGAAAAGCTAAGTGGGATTTTTCAAGAAAAAAAAAAGATCGAGAGCTGGAGGCTTTTAGGAGAGCTTAACGTATACGCTAGCCAACAGCAATGGTTAATCAGTGTTTGATGCCAGTTCAAAACCAAGGAGGGAGAGAGAGAGAGAGAGAGAGAGAGAGAGAGAGAGAGAGAGAGAGAGAGAGAGAGATTTAGTGAAGCATTTGAAAGTAGAGATAATGCATGGGCATTTAATGGTATTCAAGTGTGGAGAATTTGTTTAATGCTGCAAAGATGTGTTGCATTCTCTTATGTTGCATTTGTTTAACTCTGTGAAGCTGCGTTACTTTGCCTGCCTAAAATACCGGGTTGATCTAATAAAGAGCTGAATGGCAAATCGCTGGATGGTAGAAAGGATAGGTGTGGCTGCCAGGCAGAGAGAATAAATGGGAAGAAAAATCTAGGCTCTAAGAAAGAGGCAAGAGTAAGAAAAGGAGAAGTAGAGGAGGATGCCACGGGCCACCTGTGGCAATCACACAGCCAGCCACGGAGTAAGAAGGAAAGAAAGATATACAGAACAGATAAAAGTAAAAAAAAAAGTATAGAGGCAAAGTGTAGTTAAAGAGAAATGAGATAATTTAAGTTAGAAAAGCTGGCAAGAAACAAGCCAGTCTAAGGCTGGGCACTCATAAGAAAGAAGTAAGTCTTTGTGTATTTATTTGGAAGCTGGGTGGTGAGCCCCCAAAGAATAAAATAAAACTACATTCAAGTATTCTGATTACTAATATTTCTTAATATTTTAGATATGACCATTTTGTAACTTTGAAAAAAGTATACTTAGGATTTTTTTTTAAGTATACTTACAGAAAATAAAATTTTATGAATTTACTTCAAAATGATCTGTAAGAGACTGGATGCCAAATGCTACGCAGCTCAGCAAAATTGAACTCCTAGGAGTTCAGAATGAATACAGAATGATTTCTTGGACTCTTCTGTTTATGTGTGCATTTTTTTAATTCCACAGTAAAAAAAAAGGAATAGAAATAATGCAGATGAATTTTTAAGCTACCTCATGTTTAAATTGTCTTATTTTGTGCCAATTTTATGGCACCAAACTTTGCAGAGTTCAGTGTTCTTTGCAGCTTCACTAATGAAAAGGATGATGACGGAAACAGCCAAGTGTCAACAAAGCAGGTCGCAGGTTCCTTGCCAAATAAGTTGAAGAAAAATACCAATGTAAACAGAAAGCACCTGGGAAGGAAAGCGTCTCCAGATTGAGAGTACAGACAGGACACCTTTTAAACTAAAGAAGTCATAGAGCCATAAAGCCCACTCTTCAAACTCAGAAGCTCATCAAGGATGGTAGGATGGTCTCTGCCTCCTGAACGTCTTCATCACCTGCAATGTAGTTGAAGTCAAATGGTGGTGTGGTATTCAGACAGAGTTCTTTTTCTGTACAACAGAATTACGGTAGAGAACACAAAAATATTTACAGGAGCAGGGTCGATCTCTGGATGACAGTATGGCAAAACGACGTGGTAAGAGAGTGTGTGGGAAATCCTGCATCCTCCCACACCCTTGTATAAGTGCTTGTCCTGCTATCCACAAGATCGGGGTACATGCACATTTGGCCAGCATGAGGACATGTGGAAGGCCACAAAGGGCTCCCAGGTAAACTAATGGCTTCCTCCTTTCTCCTTCACTTCTGCAACTTCACCTCAGAAGAAGAAAATAAGGACATCCGGTTTTGTAGGAATAGCTAATGATATGTGTTACTTTGACTCTGTTAGAGGAAGAAATAACTAGTCATCCCCATGAAGGATAACTGAATAAAAATGGCCTTTATTCAGCCCAGACTACAGGTGCCTTTGGTAGGATAAAATTAGATAACTAATTCATGATTTTCTGAGGCAGAATTTATAATACCTTAAAATGGAGAGAAATGGTATCTCATTGTTTCCAACATGCAGGAACCTAAACAGAAGAAGAAAGATACCATGCCTCGTCCTTCTTAGCCCATCAGTTCCCCAATATTTCCTGTGATACAGAAAAGGGTTTGAATAATGATTGCTGTGCTCTACCCTTTCTTAATGTCATTTAAAGATTGTAAATAAGTAACAAATACCTATTTTGTAGTAGGCCTTGCACCAGTCAAGGTTAAAGATGTTGATTCTACACACAGATGGCACTTTTGAGTTCCTACTACCCATGATACAGTAAATTTGCTTGTCATAAAAGTTCTGTTGTGCAAATATGATCATCGTGTCTATTTTTCAAATAGGAACCTGAGGAACATAGATATTAATTTGTCTAAGGTCACAGAGGTAGTAAAGGCAGAAAAAGAGAAAATATAGACCATAAAATTGACATTGGGATCGATCTTAATTTTTTACTGTGAAAAAAAAAGATTTTACTGTAAAGGATATAAATAGCTACCAATAATGCTAATGAAAGAAAGAACATTGAAGTGTAGGGGGAAATGGCAATACTTGACAATGGATATCAGCTAGAAACATGAGCTTCCCCTTGACATCACAAAGCTCACCTTCATGAGATCCCTTCAGCCTCTACCTGTGCATCAATTGCTCCTGATGTTGACTGGGTACATAGCTGAGGTCAATACATTCTTGGCCATATACACAGTGAATCACTATTCTCTAGGCTGACTCCCAAAGAAATGGCAGTGGTTATTCACCTAGGGGTTAAAAATTAGAAATCAATAAAATGTGTGAGAGATGGTAAACTGCATCAGTGGTCAAAAAGTGCTTTCCACACAGACATAACAACCTGATTTGATCCCTAGAACCTATGTAAAAAGCTGGCTGAGGTGACATGCATTGAAAGCCCAGCACTCCCATACTGAGAAGAGGGACCAGCTAGCCTAAGTACTCAGCCTGAAAAATAAGGGGACCTACCTCTACAAGGTGGAAGGAAAAACTCTAAAATTTGTCCCCTGTCTTCTGCATGCATACTCACACTTACATGCACAATAATTGTAATAACAATAATTAATAAATAAAATAGACTGTATACAGGAACCAAGCTTTTCTAAATCAATTTTTAGCATCATCAGTCATGTTCTTTCTTGTGTCGTCCATATACATATCATTCACCCGGAAACCACCACATTTGGGTTCATTTTTGACATACTCTAGCTGTGAATACCCTGATCCCATGTTCTTACTCTCGGGGGTAACTTCTGTTTTGTCAAAGCTATAAAGAAAGGGCCACAGGTCTTCGATTATATAAAGTAAAGAAAGCCAGGCCACAAATCACAATCCCAGAGAACATAGACAACAATGAAGACTCTAAGAGAGACATACATAGATCTAATCTACATATGAAGTAGAAAAAGACAAGATCTCCTGAGTAAATTGAGAGCATGGGGACCTTGAGAGAGGGTTGAAGGGGAGGGGAGAGACAGGGAGGGGGGCATAGAAAAATGTAGAGCTCAATAAATATCAATTTAAAAAAAAGAAAAAAAGAAAGGGCCACAGAAAATCCACCAAAAGTAACGTTTGTTTTTTATAGCTAATATTTTTAAATATTACTCACACTATAAAAGTTAATCACAGGCATCTTCATTTTTAAGAATATGCAGTTATAATCCTAACCACCAGACTTTACTAGATATTGCGAGCTTTAAAATATCGAATCAATCCTGGATTTTGCCTGTTGAAGTCTCTATCCTGGATCTGGAGCTCGGTTAAAAAATCCCAGGTTTGCTTCTTCCCTTCAGCGTCACCACTTATATTTTCCCAAAGATGCGCACATGAACACAGGCATCAATACCAGTTATAATTATCACACAGTTACAACTTGAAACTCAAGGTTGTTTTTAGTCCATGCATTGTCGAGGACAAGAGTAAAACGCATTGACGTTGAAGACAGCTGTTTTGCACTTCCCATAGTGGACAATGTCCAAATCTTGGTTCAAGCCTCAGAAAATCTGAGAGAAGGTTAACTTCCCACTTCCTAAAAACATTGTCCATGTTAAACCTTGGTCTGATTTGAGACAAACAGAGCTAGGAAAGTCTAAACCCAACACAACATAAAATTTTGTCGACTTTGTACCATGACTAGAATTGCACCCTATCTTAATACACCTATGCTGTTCTCAAAGATCAAGAACCATTCAAGGCGATGGTGATGGGCGTAGTCCTGTGTGCGTATTTCCCAGCACACACTAAGGACATTCTGTGGGAACGCAGTATAGACACGCTGTAATTGTGAAAGCTGTTCAGGCAAATACCTTAAATGCAAGCTGTTATTGTTTGATTGTATCGAAATAAAATGAAATTGCTTAGCAATTATGAGAGATAATAAAACTGCCTTGACTACTGTTTTAAAAATATGCAATAATTCAATAGCTCTCCCTGTGCTTTTAAAGCATGATTTATTTTGGTGTCTGTGTGTGCATTCAGATGCTTTCCGTGTGTCTTGTGGCCCTTATCTGGTATTCCATCTAAGGTGCCGAGGCGAGTATGTTATTAACTTCATCTTTTTAGAAGCTTTCTTCCTTTTGTGGGGCTGTCCTGCTTTTAAATATATCTCATTTTAGCATAGGGAGTCAAATCTCATAAAAGTAAGAATATCTGGCTTGATAAATCTGCTCAAAGCCTTTTACTGAAGTGGGAATTCTGTTTCTGAGAAATTGAAAGATTTAATGAATATATTCTTGTCGTATTATGGCATCTCATTTTTCCCCTCTCATAAATACTTGCTGGGTTTAGGATTTCCTACCCATTGGCCAGGGATGGCGTTGCACTCACTGCGATTGTGAGTGCTCCTACCAAGTTTAATTTCTCTCACAAGGAGAGTTGACAAAAGATCACTGCCACTAAGCCCTGGAATTACCCTAGATATTGCCCTCTGTGCTCTGCAAATGAAATCCTACAGAAGACCCTTTGGAAAAAAGGAACATGATGGTTAACACTCAGAAATCCATTTTGCACAGGGCAGCATGCGTACACACAGCAGTGCAGAATGGCAGGAGGGGCTGCCAGGTTCTGGATAAGAAAAGTTAGATTCTTAGCAATACACACACACGTTCACACACAGAGAGACACACACTCACATACACTTTCCCTCACAGACATTGGCACCCTCCCCTGTAGCTTCTAACACCCACATGTCTTCTCTCCCACTCATCCATCTTGCCCTTAGTCCCTTCTCTCATGCCCTTGATTGACTACCAGGTCAGATAAGAAATTAAGACCCAGTGAAATCGGACCCAGGCAGCACCTGTCCCTTCTGCAGCCAGAAGAGCGCTGAAATGAAGCACTTATGAAACTGCTGTGATCATAACCTTCAAAACACAGAGCTTCTCACAGCTGTCGTCAGCTCTCCCAACCGAAGGCTCCACAATAGAGACACTGGCACCAAAGCCTTCACCGTCTATTTGTAACAGAATGCTGTCGTTTTGGAACAGGGCTGAGTGTTGCACACTGTAACCGTCCCATTATAGCTACAAAGATTCTGAAAATAGATGTTGCTCTACTGATTTAGACTTGCTAATAGGAGGATCAGTTTGCTTCTCTTTAAAATGATTCATTCGCCCTGAAGGGAGAATGATAGTACGTGGCGATAAACACCACGACATGTGAGCAACGCTTGCTGTCTGCTTTCGTTTCACAGACGCTGGTTTTTTTTTTTTTTCTCTGTTTCTCACAGCCCAACTCTTGGCATCTGTAAACAGCTACAGCATCATCTGCAATAAGGCTGAGTTCTTATCTAGATTCTCTAGTTATCCATTACCAGCCGCAAACAAATAAGGAAGGGAGCATTTACTTGCACAATGACCCATGTCTATACCTGACTGCACTGAGCGAGAAAAAGTTGGGAGAAAAATTTTTGAGTTATTTAATTGAATGTTAAAGATTTAAATTTTTGAGCCATACCAGTTCTACCTAGTCTTAAAGTAACAAAGTGCTGATTTATGTAAGAGAAAATTTCCAGCTCGGAGAACAACATAGTGAGAACTTTAAAAATATGAAGTTTTATAACTGCATCATTTCATTAACATAAATGTGATCATTCTCGATATATTTCAGTCTCAAGCAATCACTAGCAACATTTAATTGGATATAGTTGGGTAATAGCATAATTAAATATACAAAGCCTTGACCATGATACACATTTTCTGCATTCATATACTTACCCATATTTTAGCTTTAAGGAAGTCTATGTTGTATGGAAATAGTGTTTCTTAATATAATACAATAGACTAAAAGTTTAAAAAAAAAACAGTCTCAAACTAGTTTGGCCAGACGTAACATCCTCTTACATTTGTGTGTGATGTTGCAAATATTCATATATACATACATACATACAAAACTGGAGTCAAGAAAATAGAAAAAGGTTGTAAATATTTATACACAGAATATACACTGTGTTTGTATATATACAACCCCTAATCTCCTTCTTGTAATGATTTATTTTATACTGTCTCAATAGACACAATTTTTCAACTCTTATTTTTCTTTTGAAACAGTAGACTGTTTACATGAATGCTTCAAAGATATTTATGTAATTAAGGTTCTATTTCTATACTGGCTTTTAAAGCTAACTTCTCATTTGGGAATTCCATGTGCCTCCAAACAAGCATAACTGTGCCACACTGGGAGCCCAGTGTGGGGGTGTTGGTTAGGCATGAGATCAGTCAAAGCAAGTTCCTGGGTCTCCTGGGTTCCTGGCATGCTAACCTCTGTCTCTCTTCTGTTTCTTCAACTTACTCATCTTGAATAAGGGCAACTCTTTTGTAAACTTGTGTAGAGAGATATAACTTGATGGTTACAAAGTGTCTGCAATAGTAACTGTCACTAAGTAAATGCTGTATAAGTGTTCAAAATAAAATAAAATTAGCATTTTCAAATTTACATGTATCATCATGTGAATTCTAATCTACATCTAAGACATCGCCAGAAATATTTGCCCATCATTTACTTCCTCTTCCCCAAAATTGAAGATTAGTGCCAATAACAATAATAATTTTAAAAAATATATCAGTGACAATATAGATTGTTCACTATGAGCAGACACAATGCTCAGTGTTGTCATATAATTCATCCCACATCTTTATGAGAGATATCATCCCATTCATTCCAGTTTGCAGGGGAATAAAGTAAAGTTTATGAGAAGTTACAGCATTTTCCTGATCCTAAACTTTGTAGTCAGTGAACTCAACATGAAATAAAAGCAACCTATGCCCAAGAGCAGAGCCTGAGCATTGAAAACCTCTGACTCTCTTAAACAGCATTTCTTTATCATTTGATGAGTCAACTGGTGATGGCAAAAGTTTCTTGGGTGTACTGAGAAAAAGAAACCAAATCTGTTTGGAAAAAAAGAGAGCCTGGGTAGTATGTGGCTGCTAGGCACTTCTCTGGACACAGCACAATCAGAAAGACATTCCATTTAAACCCAGTGGAATTCCCTGGGCATAAATCAGCAGAGTGGGCTGAGGACAAGAGACATTCCACAGCCCTCTGTTTCCTTACCACAGATTACAACACAGCAAACTGAGGCCAGAGGACTTTAGGCCACTGGGGTGTGTCCAAGGCTGTCCAGGGCTGTTGACTCGGCACGCCTTCGTCTGTAGATTGCCACTGATGAGATATACTCAGGTTTAAAAGTACCTTCAGCGAAAAACTTTTCTATTGAGAATAGCAGATGACAAAGAGAATTTGCTGAGAGATATGTGAGCATAATGCTTGGTGCAGCAAAGACAACATCAGCTGGAGTTAGTGAGCGAATCCAAACACATTATCTGAATGTATCTACTAGCAGCCATGCAGCTCTTGCTAACTTCAGGCAGGGACTGGGGAAAGGCTAGAAGACCGTATCTGGTATTCTTTACTAAATCAAGAGACAACAGTGTTCAAATGGTGCAATGTAGAGAATACCTGTTACTAATACATTAAATACGCTCATGTACCAAAAATAAAATAATAAAATAAAATAAGTGCCATGGATGCTTGCTAAACACTTACACCTAGGGAACCAAAGCTTCAAGCCCCAAAAATCCTCCTGAAAATATTTTTGTACTAGAAAATCCAATTGCTCACAAAATTTAAAATAGTCTTTTATTGCCATAAATGATCTTATTGATCTTGGCAAAGCATTGCATCAGGAACCATAGTTTTAACTCACAAACTGTGAACGAAGAATCGGCATTTCTTTGTATTAGATCCTTAAGGCTTATAAGAAAGATTTGGGTCAACATCAAATGCTTACTGGCTTCCAGAATCAACTTTAGATATTTGAAAACTATTTTCCAGATTTGGAAAACTTTCGTAAAATTTAGTAGTTATTTGAAGGTTAAGAACACTCCACAAGTCTTAAATCTGTCTATAGAATAGTGATTCTCTTAAATGGATGGTTTTCTTTCCTCCTGAAACAAAATCTACCACCGAAGACAATAAAACTGGGTTTATAAAACACTTCAGTATAGGTAGCTCAAAATATTATTCCCTAGCCGGGCGGTGGTGGCGCACGCCTTTAATCCCAGCACTCGGGAGGCAGAGGCAGGCGGATCTCTGTGAGTTCGAGACCAGCCTGGTCTACAAGAGCTAGTTCCAGGACAGGCTCCAAAACCACAGAGAAACCCTGTCTCGAAAAACCAAAAAAAAAAAAAAAAAAAAAAAATATTATTCCCTAGATTGATATCTACAATGATACTGTTTTCTACGGACATTCATTATAAATAATGAAATTCAGCTATAAAGTAAATCACAGTATTTTCATGCACACATTTGTATTTTAGATTTTCATGCACAAATTTTCATTTTGGAGACATGAAGGTAAAAGTGTTTTAACATCCCTTTTTCCCACTAACTACATACTGTTATGACTCCATAATCCAAACCCCAGAGTGAGCTTCTCATGTCTTTGGATTTGTACGTGTAAATACTCATAAATATGTGCCCTTATTATTAAAAGAGTTACATCCACTTCTTCTAAAATGTCTATTGTCCATAGGACTTACAACCAAACAAGTGTGTATTTAAACATGTAATAGTTTGTGCCCTGATAAATATGTCTTTGCAGCAATCATTTTAGAGTCCTAAAATTGATTATATGGAAAAATGACTATTTCTGCCCTTGCAACTTAAAGTACGCAGATCCCTTGTGAGCTGCCTCGCCGGTACATCAATAGGGGCACCACATGGAATCTGGGAGAAGAATTTTCCCCCGCAAGTGTAATCCATTTATTGGTTTATGGACCAAAGACCTCTCGGGAGTGTTACAACTCACGAGCTTTCCTTGAGTGATGGGTTTTGCACTTGGATTTCTTATTTAATTGAAAGATGTGTAAAAAGTTATGTATAAATAGAGTTCCCTGTTGGTTACACATTTCAAGAGTATCTCAAGAGTATAAATTATTCCATCAAGGGGTTGGAATAAATTATACTCAATAATTGGAATCAATTTTCCCTGGAGTAAGCACACACACACACACACACACACACACAAATTCCCATTAACATGGATAGTGGATGCATATGAAGCATAAGATGAAACTATAATATCACCTGCAGATTAGCTCTGTGTTCCTGGATAGCCAGGGAAGTACTACAATGAGATGAGCCCGCTCATATTGAACAATATCCTTTCTGGGTAAAGTCCCCATTGCATTTTGGATATGACACAGTATCAGCCGATCAATAGCAGGAAAGAGAATGGAGTGGGTAAGTGCGTAATCAGGGTGCTCCTTGGCTGCCACCTATTAAATGACACTAGGATGGCCTGGTGCACATGTCCGTTACAGGAATTCGGGAAACTACAGAGTTAGTGACAAAAGCACAGCCTATTCCTTTGAAGAAATGAAAGGTTAACCTGGCCAAATGAAGAACTGTTAGCAGTAGTCAGCGAGCAGGAACAATACAGCCAGAATTTCACTACACCATCCTGTTTACACAGGACCACAGCAAAATAGCTAAACTTGGATATTTTGTAAACTTGGACCCAGACTTCACGGGGTTGAAATATCAGTGAAAGCCCATAGCTGAATAGCTGTATAAAATGCCGGAAAGACTCTCGTCCTCCTCACAGTGCTGCTCAGATTCAACACAGCGGTTCACAAGTGGCACACGGTGATTGCCTGGTGCACAGCAGTTTCTGGTACCAGCATTAACATTAGTAAAAGGGAAAGCAGGCACCATTGCATAGACCTGTTTACTCTGGGAGCACTGAAAACTGAAACTTCCTGCTCTTCCACTTGTTTGTATAAGAGAGGCATCCTTCCAACTACCATTCGACTAATGTATAATCCACAGTGATGTTTTCTGTGATCGGCACTACACTGAAGCTAAATCATGTTGTGAACCAAGTAAATAATCTCTTTGGGCTGAAAAAAACCACATTTGTAGCAAGAGTTCCAAAAATAGTAGAGTCTGTGTACTGACTATGGAAGCAACTATGATCACATTAAAAGCCCAAAGTGAGCAATTAGCGGATTTTGCTGTACTTAAAGTCTTTTTATAAAAATGCATATTACAGCAGATGACTCATTTTCTCTAAGATCCTCTGCCACATAACAAGGAAAAATTTTAAAAGGGCTTCCATGACTGAATGCCATCTTCATTACTAATACAGATGAACGAGGATGTATGCATGCTGAAGTCGTGTTTAATCATCTGACTTGCACTGGTGGGTGAAACGGTAAAAGTCACACAGTGTCACTTCTGGGGTGGTGCTTCATAAGACAGAACTCTCAACAGAGGAATATAAAATGGTTGTAAGACATTTAAGGAAATGTTCATCATCCTTAGTCATCAGAGAAATGTAGATCAAAACAACTCTGAGATTCCATCTTACACCTGTAAGAATGGCCAAGATCAAAAACACTGATGACAACTTATGCTGGAGAGGTTGTGGGGTAAAGAGCACACTCCTGCATTGCTGGTGGGAGTGCAAACTGGTATAGCCCCTTTGAATATCAGTACAGCAATTTCTCAAAAAATTAGGAAAACACTTTCCTCAAGACCCAGAAATACCACTTTTGGGTATATACGCAAAGGATGCTCAATCGTGCCACAAGGACATGTGCTCAACTCTGTTCATAGCAGCATTGTTTGTCATAGCCAGAACCTGGAAACAACCTAAATGCCTCTCGACTGAAGAATGCATAAGGAAAATGTGCTACATTTACACAATGGAGTACTACACAGCAGAAAAAAAATAACAGCATCTTGAAATTTTCAGGCAAATGGATGGATCTAGAAAACATCATATTGTGTGAAGTAACCCAGACCCACAAGGACAAATATCATATTTACTCACTCATAAGTGGCTTTTAGACATAAAGCAAAGAAAACTGCTTACAAATCACAATCCCAGAGAACCTAGACAACAATGAGGACCCTAAGAGAGACATACATGGATCTAATCTACATGTGAAGTAGAAAAAGACAAGATCTCCTGAGTAAATTGGGAGCATGGGGACAATGAGGCAGGGTTGGAGAGGAGCGGAGAGACAGGGAGGGGAGCAGAGAAAAATGTAGAGCTCAATAAAAATTAATAAAAAAAAGAAAGACTTTCTTCTTCAGCATCCATCAGCAATTGACAACAGTTCCTCAGTAGTGGTGGAGTCTATTAATCTCTTCCCCATCTGTTCTGGCACACTGACTGGCTTGGTCTTGTGCAGATCTTGTACAAAGAATCACAGCTGCCATGAACTCATGAGTCCAACGACCATGCTATATCAAGAAAACACAATATCATAGCATTCGTACAAAACCAATGGCTTTTACCTTCTTTTACCAATCCCTCTTATGCAATATTCTTTGAGCCCTGGGGAAGCAAGGAGGGGCAGGATTTAATAGTTATCCTATGTAGGGATAAGCACTCAATGGTCACTTATCCTCAGCCATTTGCTCAGTATGATTATCTGCACTGACTGTTGCTCATTAATAGTAGCACGAATATAGGCCTAAACATCAATATTTAGAAGGCAGTTTGTCACTGTGTACCCATAGTAAAATAATATCAGCAAGTAGCAGGTTCCCTCTTAGGGCTCCTGATTTCTGCAGCCCTGGGCTTTTGACAAGGCTCACAATACCAAGCATGAATTATCTGCTGTGAAGCAGATCTAAATCCAATCAAAAATCAATGCCTAGTTACCTCTGTATCAGTAATGTCACTGTTTTGCCAGTAGCCACATCATCTTGCCAGGCAGGTTGCTTTAGTATGACTGAGTCCGTTAGTGGCTTTTCTCCTCCAGCACAGTGCATAGCTCTTTCCAGCACCACAGAAACTAAGAAACAGAGAGAACGTTTCCAGTTAAGTTTCCTCTTGATTTTGCTATGTCAGGCAAACTGTAGGGTGACTTCAGCAATAGGATCTTACCAGTTAGTTATGATAGGCAACCAATAGCAATAGCAATATCCTGCCAAAGCATGAGCTTTAAGATCCGAATACAAAGCCGGGCGGTGGTGGCGCACGCCTTTAATCCCAGCACTCGGGAGGCAGAGGCAGGCGGATCTCTGTGAGTTTGAGACCAGCCTGGTCTACAAGAGCTAGTTCCAGGACAGGCTCCAAAACCACAGAGAAACCCTGTCTCGAAAAAGAAATATCCGAATACAAATACATAAGACCAGATTTCATTTCTGAAAATTTTGACTACAGAAGCCGAAATTATAAAAAATTCCTGGCATTTCTACAAAAAAAAAATCTTCATTGTGATTGAGGAGCAAAAGCAAAGACAAATATCATGTGCATTAATGATCCTAGTTTGAAATATAATTAATTGCTTAATGATTGGCAAAACAATAATAATAACAATAACAATCATAATCATAATAGATCTCTAATACTACTATAAGCTGGCATGACCTCGTGTGAGTGATGGATACTCACTGATCAAGGCATAAATATTTCCAATAATTGGATTGTGAGCAGAGAGGAGATGGAGTAGAGGCCATTCAGAATCCAAGCACCCAACCTTAGCAACTAAGTCCCACCGAGGGAAAAGTATCAAACACCGCTACTCATCAAAAGCAGGGCAAGTGTTTCATCTTGGCTTCGGCAACAATTCTACTGTCGGCATGCCTCAAAAAGTGCTTGATTCTAAAGCTAGAAAAAGAAAGCCCCAACTTCAAAAGGACCTTTTTGACATTTATTTCCTTGCTCTAAACACAGCTATAACGTTGTCAAGATTTCATTCTTACAGAAACTAATCTCGGGCAGGGTCAGCACTCGCTGGGTCAGCAAATCTGCTCTCGTATTTATCTTCCCCTTTAACAGACAGCTCTGCCCTTTTAGAAATCCTTGCTTGGAAATATTTCCAACTCAGCTCATTTGCTGCCCTGATGAGGAGACTAAGGTTCTTGAATAGCTAAAATGGCCTCTCAGGAACGCTGCCCCTTCTGCAGCCCAGCAAGGTATGTGGCCGTGACTGAGGCCACTGAGGATAGTGGAGAAGAAAGAAAGTAAAAGACAGAGGGTGTGATAAGCAGGTATACCTGCAAATACACGGGACAGCTGGTGTCAGGTGCAGTTCACATTGACCTGTAGCAATTTTCAGGTTTCCCAGGACTTCTAATTTACACGTTATGTGAAATTAGATGTCTGTATTCCTACGTAACTTAGAGTAGTTCACTTCCGAGTCAGAAGAGAACACTAGACTCTCCTCAAGTCTGATAAAAAGCTGAGAAGCTTTCATAAGATTTCAAGTTTTTTGAATTAACATTAATCTTTTCCTCAGCGCATGTACAGATCACTTAATGCTGCACAAATTGCAATTTCATATTATTCTACTTATTCCATTTGAAAGACAAAACTTTACACAACGTCAAGTGCAAATAAAACTGACATCGCGGGCAGGGACAGTACGCTTTGGCTTTCGTTTCAGAACAACTTCATGCAGAAGCGAATGACCAACTAGAGATATCCGTGTTGACCACGGGCTGTTCATGAAGAACGCGAAAGACGCTGGCGCATGCACGCAGAAAATGACTCCCAACGCAAGTTCTCTTGTACAGTTCTGATTAACAAGTGATAGCTACTTAGGAAAACATGCCAACCCCAGAAATTATTCCTAAAACAATGACAGAGGTTTGGACTCAGAAAACCCTTCTAAAGACACTGACAAATTCTGCTGTTGTTGTTGTTGCTGCTGTTGTTTCTCCTATTAATTTATGTTTCACCAATCTTTTCAGCCTACAAAGAAATGGTGGCAAATCACTGTGAAACGCAATGATCCTCTGGGGTTAGATGCTTTACATAATGTAGTAAAATTTTATTTAAATCCTGCAAAAATAGAAAAACTCATATCCCACTGACTAACCAGAATCCAAGTTCCTTTTAGCTCCCTTCTTTGACCAAAGTACTCTAGAGTGGACAAGAAAAGACTTGGAGAAAATAATTTCAACTCATATTTACCCAATCTTGTACCCAATTTGAGTTCTAATATTAGAAGTCAAATCAAATTAAATAATTAAAAGTAGGAATCATTTACCATATAGAAGCCAGTTTCTGACTCACAAAACACACTCACAGTTTATGGCCCATGAAGTCGTACTAGACCGTTTTAATCACTATGAAGTATTTAAATACAACAGCTATTGAAGTATCCCAGCACAAGATCTTGCCATTAAAAACATGTGAGGATTATCCAGCCAGCCTGACAGCCACAGGGAACCCCCTGCTTATAAACAGTGTGGCTTCCTAAAAGCTATAAATGACTCAAAACATCTCAAAAACTTTTTTATTGAATGGTTAACCATAAAATCCATTTCAAATCTGAAGCTAAAAAGAAAGATATAAATCCCATGTTTTTCTTTGAATTTTGCAAATTTTATTGCTTCAGTCAAGAAATGTGACTTGGGTAGTAAAACGTAACCGCCGCTCACTGGGATGGGATGTGTTTGAAATACAACCCATTTGCGCTTCGCTCGGTTTGCCTAAATTGTTGGCACCATTACAAAGTTTTTCTATAAAATATTCTGTGTTGCCCTGTTATCATAGGCATAGAATTTCTCTATTTTATCTTTCTTGATAAAATACTTTCTTCACTCATGCCTGTTTTTTATCACTTTGCAACTTCCCACTGCATGCCCTTTTCCCTTGGCCAAGTATATACAGCATCGTGGCTAAGGAAATACTTGAAGGGGCTTATCCACTGGCAATTGTAGCCTAGTACTGGAGTGACCATTTTATCTTGGGTTCAGTACTGGATCTGCCACCTCTCTTTAGCATCATGCTGTGCGATCACCTTGGAAAAGTGAGTCAGATTGCTTTTCTCCTAAGTTACCACAGAACAACTGGCAGGCAGAGTGCTCTGCTCACTGTCCCTGCCTAGTTCTCACATACAGAAGTTTCATAAATCACACACATAGGGCGTTGTTCATTCTCCCATGCCAGTGCATCTGTGTGAAGGGAGGACTCTGTGGCAGCTGAGCAAGCTGAGCATTTAAATACCCCACTCATCCCTGGTTTTGGCTTCCTTGCATTCATCTAGCTGTTTATGGGCACCCGAAAGCTCCAAAAGCTGTTTCCCTTGGCTGTGAATCGGACTCTATAAAGTGCGTCTTAGTAAGAGTATTGTATTCCTGTCCTTTAAAACCCAGCCAGGTACTTCTCAGCTTTGGCAGCCTTACTGTTGCCTGCATCAGTGTGGCTTTATTCCTTTACAGTCACTGACAACACTCAGCCCCTCCTCGTCTCCCTGGACCAGTGTCCTCTCTGCACTTTATAACAGGACTTTAATGCACAGTGGCTGTACTCCCAAACAACAGCTTACACTCCTTTAGCATTGAGATACAACTAATTATGTATCTTCCGTGTGGGGAATATTGAGACATGAGCCTGTTCTTCCATTTAGAAAAACAAAAAGGTCTTCATTAGAACTTTGTAAAAAGAAAATGAACGCAATGAGTTCACAGTAGACACTACTGTAAGCAGTTTGTAGAACAGAGAAGAAATTGTACGATCACTGTCATAGAACAGCATTGTTGAAGAAGAAAAACCTCTGAAGTAAATGGGAATTCCTTACAATAAAACCAAGCAATACAATGTCACTTGAATGTTAATTAATTTGCAGTGTCACTTCAGACTAGAGAAAAAGTATATGGCATGGCCTTTAAAATATCTCTTGATTGATTGATTGATTGATTGATTGATTGATTGATTGATTGATTATGTATACGACTGTTTTGCCTGAGTGTTCACCAACACATTCCTGGTGCTGGTGAAGATCAGCAAAAGGGGTTGGATCCCCTGGAACTATTGTTGTAAGCCATCATATGGGACTTAGCCCAGGTTCTCCACAAGTGTGACAAAGTGATCTTAACTGCTGAGCCATCTCTCCAACCTGGTATATGTCCTTAAAATGGAAACAACATTTCAGAAGAGAAATATTGGTGGCTATCTGATCAGAATGGAAGATACCCTATGCTTAAGTGAATACAAACAGCAAGTTAGCTCCTGGTCTGGTTCCAGATGAATTTCTCCAGTTGAGCTATATTAACTCAGGACAACATGTGACTGTCCGCATATGTGATACGAGTCCTAAAAGACACGACCTTCACTTTCGATCTCTAAATGCAGATCTGGGATTGAGACAAAAACCATTAACTACTTTATTCAAACACTTCAACCTGAACGCTTACTGATAAGCACATGTATAAATGAAAGACAGCAATTCTCAGGTGGTATCCATCAGAAAGGTAATATCTGATGGTTCGCTAATTGCCCTGCTGGCTGGGATTCCTCTTGGTATCCCTCAATGGAAGCTCAAACAGACATGCGCATAGTACTCTAGGAAGACAGTTCATTGCACAGGAAGGACATTCCACTTGAAAAACCTAAAGACAGATACTTTTGACTGGTGTGGCATGTCTAGAAGGCCATGACCATGCCCATGATGCATAAAGGTTTATGACCTGCTTTAGCTAAAAATGCCATAAGCCACCTGTAAGTTTTCATTTTTAAGATATCCCTGAAAGTTTCCTATCAGATATAAATTTTATTCAAGTCCATCAACATTAGTTAAGGTCATGTATGTGAAATTGTATTATCTCTTGAAAGTGATTATGGAGGCTGGGAAATGAAAATTATCCAGCTCAACAAAATTCTGCCTACAACTATTGTTTTTATCATTGGCACTCATTAACAAATTAGCTTTGAATTCTAATAACCAAAATAAACAGAAGTCAGTCCCTGAATTAAGCACCTTCTGTTCCGTCAGAAAGCAGAGCCCAAGGAAAGGTTTAGGAGCTGCTGTTTTATTAAGGAGTGCAATCCCAGGGATCAACAGTGAAGGACAAAAAATATTAGGAAGTAAAGAGAGAAAAGTCAATCATAGGTTGATCTCTACGAAGTGTAACTCGTGACTACATCTCATTGCTTCATCCAGCCAAAAGCTCTGTACCTGTCTGTTCATAAGGGGAGAACAGAATGATTTATTCCTTGTTGCCATTTTCTAATTCTGAGAGGTGTGCCACAGAGCACCTTCCTTCCCCAACATGTCCAGGCTGTGCACAACCATGCCCTGAGCAATGTCCCTAAGCAACCCCTCCAACATCAGGAGCAAAAACTGCAGCGTGCACTGGCATAGACTTGGGATGAATCATTGCGGAGTTGTGTGCTATAAGTTTGCTTCCAGCTGCTGTACCCAATTATGCAGCATACAGCTGTTCACAAGTAGGCAGGAAGAAGGCATCCTGCACTGTTGAATGTTGTGTGAGTATGGGATCATGGGAAAGAGTATAAGGGGAGGGAGGAGAAAGGAAGGGGAGTAGAGAAATATATATATATATATATATATATATATATCAATAAAAACAATTTAAAAATAAAATAGAAAAAGAATTTAGAAGCAGAATCAAAAAGAAAAAGAAAAGAAAGCTAGCTGAGCAAACCAGAACAAGCAAGCCAATAATTAGCCTTTCTCCATGGCCTCAACATCAGTTTCTGCCTCCAGGTTTCTGCCTTGAGTTCCTGCCCCGAGTTTCCTCAGTGATGGACTGTTGCCTGGAACACTGAGCTGAAACAATCCCTTACCTTTCCTCCTCAAGTTGTTCTTGGTCATGGTGTTTTATCACAGCAAGAGAAAAGTAACTTCAGTTCTCAAGAAACACCACCTGTTGTTGTTGTCCCACTATTCTGCATCCATCTTCCACTCCATATATTAGCCCATCATTTTCCAGATCTTCAACTGATGTAAATGTAGCATGTACAATTACATGTGTGTGCGCACACACTGACCATTTAACAAACTTAATACTAGACAGCATATGAGCAAATGCATCCTGAGTTGAGTATAATTGGCAGTCAGATGAAATTTAGTTGATTAAGTGCATGTTTTATTGAAGTCAGCTCGCTCTACTCAAGCAAGTACTTGAAAGACAAAACTCAGCATTGCACAAATAAGATTTTCTGAGAGCCCAGAGGCTGACGAAAGCTTTCAACCATCTCAAATCTTTGGTTATTCCTGGAAATGGTGCCTACAAGGGACAAATTTTGTATTTACTGTTGTTGAGTTCATATATTTTCTAACAGAGACGGGGATGAACAGATATATAACAGAATCAGCCTAGAAAGAAAGAAAACATCAAAACATGAAGCTTGCAAACTAACATTGTGGTTGGCATGGTTCCTTTAATACATAAATTGCTGAATTAATACTCAAAGTTTAGCAAGCTCTGCTGTCTGTCCATATAATTTCCATTTATAATCGAGGTTTCTTGGGAGAAATGGAACGCATTGTGTGTCATTTTGCAGTGCGAAACTTGCTGGTAATGGACCCTGTTAATCTATGGTTATTAATCCTCCTTTACTGTGTTTTTATTGGGAGAGGTGATTAAGTACAGAACACACATTGCATTCACCACATGGTTATTACTTGAACTCGAGTCTCTAAGCTGAAATCCACTGGCTGAGGGATGGCACCCACACGATCATCCATGTTTACAACTTCAAATGCCATACATATTTGCCATAGTACACACTTAGCAATTCAACAAATTGTTACCCTCTCCTTTATTTTCCAGGCCCAGTTCAAACAAAAATAGGAAACCTGACCTGCACTTAATGACCAAATCTGTTAACAGTTTTGTCATGGTACCTAGTTTGGCCCAAATGGAATATTTCACCAACACCAGATGGCACTGGCTTAAATTCATAAGCATGAAAATGCACAAATGGTCTTCTGTAGCAGAGGTGTTTAAATAACTGTATTTGCGTAGCTTTTTTATTTTCTGTATCTTGCTCTACAAAATATTTGAAGAGGAGCTAATACAAGTCTGAAATATCCAACCTACGTGAGTCTCCCTTCCCAATGCCCTCAATGTGAAATGACCTGCACCTCCCAGCACCACTAGCTTTTAAAAAAAAACTGTAAGTAGATGAATTTGCTTCCCTTTTATGCTCCATGTTTCCCTACTTGATCTCACACAAACTTAAGCCCTTAATTTGCGTGCCTGCATGCGTGTGTGTGTGTGTGCTTGTGTCTCTGCGTGTGTGTTGGAAGAACAAGCTGTCTTCTGGCCAGTAACTCTGAAATAACTGGACACAAAGAGAGAAGGTTCTGAGTAAGAATTTGGTGATAAGGACTCCGGCAGGACTTTATTTATTGAAAATGGCAGACTAGCAGTCACCGCTTACATATTAAAATGAGACGTTCTTTGTGTGACTCTTCTCTAAGACCCACGGTACGAGCCAGGGTCACAGAGCTTGACCATCTTTGCACTGGTGATGTTTCCAAGATGGCCAGGAAGGGACTTGCTCGGGACCACACCTTTTCTGTGAGCAATTAAGCAACAGTTCTTCATTTCTCATGAAACGCAACTGCACCCCTTAATTTTTCATGCAAATGTCTAGAATAAATTACTTTTTAAAGAATGGATTAATTTCCTTTCTATTACCAATTTCAGATTGTATCTAGCAAATTCCAGCTATTATTTGACTTTCCTAAAATTTTTGAAAAAGGAACCAGACAGCAAGGACTTTTACAATGGCAACTGGTGTCTTCTTAAACAGGATCTCCTGCACAGCACTGTAACTGTGGGTCAAGAATAAAGAATAAATCTTGCATTTCGGTTGCAGCAATCCACATCTCCTCAAAAGTCTTTACCTATATTATATGTGGTTGACAGTAACAGAAACAATAATACTATCAACATATAATAGCAGACTGGTGTACAAAATATTATTCCTGTTTAACTTGAAACTGCCCTTCCTCAAATAGTATTTGTTTCAAAACTTGAAAATATGACCTTGCTATGTTTGCTTGTAAGAATCATATCCTTTTTTGTTTCAAACTGAAAGAGAATAACTTGCTTAGTTGCTCTTATGGCAGATTCCTCTCAACTATTGCAGGGTTCTTGTTAGTTTGGGCATTCTGTAAAACGATAAAAATATCTTCTTCAAGACCGGCAGCTTTAGCATCATGGCACTAAGAGAGAGAGGTCTCCATGGCCAGGAGGAAGACTTCTTTGTGAAAATAAGAAAATCCCCGGGATAAAATGTCGGTAATGCCTGCTCAACTCTGGAATTTTCTAATTTAACTTATCTTATTGTGCGCATGCCTAGCCATGTGCATGTGGATGCATATGGAGACAAGAGTACAATCCAATCTTAGGTGTAAATTCTCAGGTGAGGTCTACCTCTTTCTTGAGAAAGACTGTCTCCTGGAGAAGAATTCATTGAAGGTGCTAGATTGTCGTTCTGTCTCCATCTCCCTTGGCTGGGTTACTGAGTGCATGCCACCACATCTGGCTTGCTTTACATAGGCACTGGGGATCAAACTCAGCTCCTTGAGCTTTCAAGGCAAGCACTTTACTTACTGACTGAGCTGCCTTCCCAGCCCCACAATTTATTTTGATGATACTCAGCATATGCCAAGTCGAAAAGCCCAGGGCTTGATGCCTTTAAATATTTTAATTACTGCTACACGTTACTGAATAAATTTGATCTGAAAACTACAGAGGTTTCTAAATTATTAACTGCCTGCAGCTTAAATAATAAAGCTGATATCAATTACACAGAACAATTATTCTTCTGTATTTGCATCTGTATGAGTAGCCTTGCAGATAAGGACCATGCTTTCTTTGATCCAATCTGTCGATCATTTGTAGAATAATTTGCTATTGGTTTATGCTTACTGATGTTAGTACATAACAAGAAAAGAAAAGAAAGCATTATCTTTGTCTCAAAGGGCTCAAAGAATTTGATAAGGAAGATACATTAATATTATGCCAGAGGAGATATTTCCAAGAAGGAAGATTTATTATCTCCAAGAAGGAAGATTTATACAAGGTTCTCCACAAGCCCAAAAAACCAGAACAGGCTCCTCCTTGTCCATCAAAATTAGCTGCTGAACTAGCTCTTGTAGATCAGGCTGGCCTTGAACTCACAGAAATACACACCTGTCTCTGCCTCCCGAGTGCTGAGATTAAAGGCACGTGCCAACACCGTCTGACTTCAAAATTATCCTTTTCTTCTTTAAATTGCTCTTGGTTGGGCATTTTGTCACAGCAACAAGAAAATAAGCAATCTAGCCCATATGCCAGAAAGTTAATTAGTAGAAAATTAAGCAATTAAGTCTTATTGTTCTCCTTTCCTTTTACTATAAATATTAGTTTAATTGAACCTGATCTCCCCCTGTGTAAAAATAATCAGATTGTAAATACTTGTACATGCTTTTAGATTATCTTTCATTTTTAAGCAATGAATCATTAAATTCGTTTTTTTATTTTGAATTTAGAAATTTTTATGATGTCATTTTACAAAAGAAAGATGATAGCATCTCCATTCTTAGGATCTATAATCCTATCTTTAAATAGATAATTGTCATTTTAAAAGTCTTTAGTGGGATTTGTATCCCCCACATTTTTCTTGACTTGTTTGTTGATTGTCCCTTTCATTTTTTACATGTATTTTTTTTATTTGGGGGAAGAATCAACACTCATGACAGAGCATGGGTGTAGAGGTCAGGTGGACACTTTCTAGGAGGTAATCCTCTCTAGTTTTGGGTCTCTGGGTATCCAGAGAGTTATCAGGCATAAAAGTAAGTGCTTCTATCCACTGAGCCATCTTGCCAGCTTGGGTCTTTAATTTCTCTTCCTTACTTTTGACAAGTTAAGAGGTAAAAATATTAGGGTTAATAGAACAAGGCATAACTAAGTAAAGGGTCTAACTTGCAACCCTGAAACAGTTGTCAGCTGACCTTCAACCATATAACCAGTAAGTCCTAAGAAACAAAGTCAACCTAAATCAAGAGCACATGAAACCATAATGACCATTTCCATTTCTCTGCCCAAAGAGCAGCCGTCTCTGAGATGTTGGACTAATTCTGTGATAATCAAACAAACTGATTAGAAGAATAATAGCCGTTTGGACTATTACTGCTAAATGTCTCCCCTAAAAACACAGATTAAGCAGATCATGAGGCAGGTCCAGGAAATCTTTGAAACAAAAACCCGAATGAATCTAAGAACCAAGAAAATTAAAGACATCTTTGTGTATCGCAAGTCATTGTCACCAAGAATATATTTAATGAATTTCTCAGCTTCATGACATAATACACTAACGCTGTTACTCTGTCCTTTCGTCTTCCTGATAGTAAACACTCAGTGTACTGAAGACCTTCCAAAACAAAGGACCTGCCTATATTTTTTTATTTCAGGAAGAAAAAGTTACTGGATAACATAAACAAGGACAAGTTATTTACATGGTATATACAAATCTGAAGAAAGAAATGGAAACATACAAAAGATGAAATGAAATTGCAAATAGGAGTCAACCACAGACTTGTAGCCCACTGCTAATTAGAACACGCCAAGAACCATGCACTCCCCTGATGCACAATCATGGTTTGTTTTTGTAGCTACAGAAGTTCAGATGTTTTTAGCCATAGTGTACATAAACAATCTGAAATTTTTTCCACGTATAGACCATGTATGGAGGATGTCTTTTTCTCATATCAGCAGTCTTTTGCTTCTTTTGCATAAATTGTGATATGTGTAGATCTTCTGAATTAGCACTTTTGGAGACTCTTCTGCATATTAAATTACGATGGTGCCTCCATCGAATTAAATGTAATTTCCTGTTCAAGATACTTTTAAAATTATTAGTGTTTGCCTTATATTTATGACTTGCCTTTAGTTTGACCA
Source organism: Chionomys nivalis (assembly GCF_950005125.1). Taxonomy (NCBI): domain Eukaryota; kingdom Metazoa; phylum Chordata; class Mammalia; order Rodentia; family Cricetidae; genus Chionomys; species Chionomys nivalis. The sequence continues at coordinate 39,272,836 of NC_080103.1, forward strand.
TAAAGGGATATCTTTCCCCTGAGGTTATTGTGAGTATTCATCTTTATTTGGTAGTCTTCTCTAGTGTAGGGTTTAATGAGGCCTTTGACAAAGCCAATCAGTAGGCCTCTGGAAAGACTGCAAGCCCTCCATGCCTCCCGAACAGTCCCTAACAGCCCTACCAATATCACACCTCTTTGGAATAAATACACTCATCTCAGCTTGATGTCTTTCTCTACTTAGAAAACCCTTCCCAAACACCTGCACTTTTGGAGCAAGCTCTAAAAGGAAGCTACATTTAGAAGATGACCAGAGCAAATTTGTAAATCTGTATTATTTAATCCCAGTCACTTTCAGCCTCGCTAAATTGCCTTCTCCAATGCCTGGTGCTTGTGAAGTTTGCATGTACAGCCAACAAATTAAAAAAAAAAAAATGACATTCCTTATCTGTAAACCTCAGGATGACGATTCATGATGAGTGCAGATAGAAAGAGCCGGTAGGACATGACTGATTCTTGGTTCTTAAGATGGGTAAAGAATTCTGCTTCGAACTATTTTTAACTTCACAATGATTATTAAATCTAGAAATGACAGAGCATGCCTGCAAGAGGCTCCTTTCTCAATATTTGTGTCTGAGTTAGCTGCACAAACACTGACAACCTCATGCGCAAGCCTGCTCGCCTGAGGTCTGAAGACTTCCCTATGTTTAGGCGGTTAAGATAAGCCTTACATAAGCAGTTGAATTTCTGGGTGCTTATGGAAAATGAACCAAATTCCTCTCCTTTCAAGATTCACTTATGTCAGATTCTAATGCATTCATGTAGGAATATAGGAAACCTTGCTTTACATACCTAAGCTTACTATTAATATTAAACAATGAGTTGAATGTAGGCAGCCACGTGGTGCTCTATTCATCGCCATGAGCAGGGATCTTTTGTGTTTGTTTTACTTCCAGCCAGTGAAATGTGTTGTTTGCCTTTTGCTAGAACAACTGCTGTGTCTCTCTGAGGGCTTGAGGCATTCCGTGGAAAAGTACATTCACAATTTCAAAAGACTGCGTGATAGAAGAATAATTTTTTTAAAAAATCTCCTTCGCGTTGAGATGTAGTAACAGAACAGCGGAGTAGGGTGGGGATGACAGGCTGTATTTGCACGATCTCATTACAATCAGTTGCTATATCTAGCTGTCAGTCTATCGAATTCCTGTTGGCCTTGATCATAAGCCATTGCTGTTCTTTATCACACCAGACTTGCAAGTTAAAAAGCTGAGTACTAAGTTACAAAATGACTCGTGATGATATTCTGCTATACTCACAGATCAGTGTCCTGCTCGGCCATCACCAGAGACATTTCTGTCTGCAGCAGATGGGAACAAAGGTAGAGACCCACAGCCAGACTTTATGTAGGAAGTTAGAGACCTTGAAACACTCAGCCCTAAATGGGATGTCTTCATCAAATCCCTTCCTTTAGAGTTCAGAGAACCCCATGGAAGAGAAGGCAGAAAGAGCATAAGAGCCAGAGGGAATAGAGGACACGAAGAAAGAAAAGCCCTCTAATCAACATGGGGGAAGCTCATATAAACTCACAGAGACCTTAGCAGCATGCACAGCCCCTGCACACATCTTGCAGGTCCTCAGCATGTACACTATGGCTCCCATCCACACTGCTCTGTGTTGTTCTCCCAGCAGTTCTTTAGAGGAGGTAGTAGGACCTTTTTCAGGCACAGAGAGTAAATGACCTGCCCAAGATCACACAGGTACCAAATGACTAATGCAGGATTGTAATTCTCTGCTGCAATTAACACATTGCTCATCTGTCACTAAGAGCTCAGCATAAGACGATGTATAAAATTTGTTTATGACCAAAGTCCTTCATAGATTCTGCAGCTCCACCTGGTGTCAAAGATCCCAACATGTTTTCCCTTCAAGGAGATCTGAGCTGTTTTAATCTCTTTGCTTCTGTGCACCCATCTCTAAAATGGGAACACATCCATACCTAGCAATGTGTTACAAGCACTCCAAAAGACAATATCTAATGAGTACCATTCTATAAAAGTTTTGTCATATTGAAACATTCCCTCCAGGGCCAATGGGGGACTCATAAGAGTACAGAGGTAAGCAGATGTCACATGCCAGGGATAGCTGAAACCTGCAAGATTTTTAAAGCCTCCTCCCCAGTGTTGCAGAAGCCCTAAATACCTACTAGGGAAGGAGACTACACAGCCCATGTGCCAAGAGATTTCTCTTACAGAAGAGCCGCCTGTACACTGTGCAGAAAAAGCTCCAGGGTTGCATCCTTGTGAGTCATCCCCCATGTTGGGGAGGGTTTTCAGAATGGCATCCTCGCTCCTGCAAGTAACCTCTCAGCTATGCTCCTGTGAATAAGTACAATAAAAAAATAAAACTTGCTGCTTCATTGAGTTGGACTTTGGTGCAATTGTCCCTTTGGTTTCTTGTGATTTCCCTACTGGGATGAGTAGACACGTGCGTGTCGTGTCTCCCCAGAAAGAGTCTCTCACACAAGTCGCTCACTGATAGTCTAACACAATATAAATTAAAACTTTCCCTCTGCCCTTATAATTCAATATACCTACCTCAATAAAAAAGAGAAAGTTCTCACAGCTCAAAATACTAATATTTAGACTTAAGTCTATTGCTTAAGTGACAAATTGAGCAAATGTGACAAGGCAGACTAGAATTTGGAGAAAACACCAAAACTGCGCTATTTCTAGTATCCTCAGCCCTCTTAGCTTGCTCTCCTGTTGCTGTGATAAAGCAACTTTATTTGGTCTACACGTTTTTCGCCATCACTGAGTGAACTCAAGGCAAGGACCTGGAGTCAGAAGATGAAACAGAAACCAAGGAGGTACACTGTGTCCTGTCTTGCTCCTAGGATCCCATCTTTCTACCTCTCAGGTAGAGTAGCACTGTACACAGTAGGCTGGCTCCTCCCATAATTAACAATCAGGAAAATGCCCCACAGACATGCCTGAAGGCCTATGTGATGGAGGTGATTCCTCAGATGAGGCTCCTTCTTCCCAAAGATGTCTCAGTGTGGGTCAAGTTAGCAAACACTGATCAGTACTGGCAGTAGTGGAGTGCCATTGTCACTCAAGTCTTCTCTGACACTTGATCACTTGTTTTTTAATTTACACACATTTGAGTTCACCATCAAGATAAATATTATGTACATTTTATAGGTTAGAATAAGCCTGTGTTGGCCGGTTTTAGATCCGCGTCCAGCAATGACAAATCAGTCTTGTTAGTTTAAGCCCCTCACTAATTCTAGCACGTATACTAAAAGTTAGACAAGGAACCATAAGACGCTGAAAGTGAACTGTCAGTGTTACCTATTAGTAGAAAGATAGCACAACAGTCATGAATAAACAAGCTTGACATGGTAACAATCTGAAACTGTAAAATGTGACCATGCCGTGATGCTTGCACATCCTTAAAATCCAGTCACTCTCTGCCCCCCAAGACCTTCTAGCTCCGTCCCCAGACACCCTTCATTCAGACTTCTCTGCTCACTTCCTCAAAGCCCTGGCCCTCCATTGCCTCTGAGACTGCCTACCTGGTTTCTCTCTTCCCTGCCTAACCTCAATCCCTGTCGTTCCCAATGAGCCTCTGTGATTTCACCACTAATGCACTCCGTTTCCTGTACTCATAGATTTCTGCTATTCTTCTAGAGCAAGAAAATGAGCCATTTCGTCTGCAGAAATCTTGCACAGAAATCTGCTGCCACTTCCTGCTTGCACAGCCTCTCACTGTAGAAGAGCCGGAAACCCAGCTCCCAATACTTTCACTTCACTGTAACCACTATCAGAAACCCATTCTCTCCATGCATAGCAAGTAATGAATCCCATGGAGACTCTTGAACCATCTTTGATCCCGAGATTGTTGCAGTATTACTGGAGTGCTTGAACCACTGTTGAGAAATCCAGGCCTCACTAAACTCAAAGACAACTGCACGGTAGAAATTAGCAGATAATTCATACATAATTCATAGATAGATATGTAATAGGGATAGATAACTACAGGTAGAATAGACAGATAGATGATAAATAGATAATCTTATTTGATTCACCACAATCCAAAAAACTCAGGATAGACTCTCCATGTTGGATAATCTAGTACGCTTTGGTTTACTTGTGCTTCAAGGTTCAAACATAGCCCATGCAGGTTTGTAGCTTCTCTGCCTCGGCTCATATAGTAAAAGACTGGTCTGCTCGAAGCCCTGCCCTACCCTGACACCTCTCTGTTCTATCCACCCACCCAGCTTGACTAAATGAATCCAAAATGTCTATCATTCAACACCAACACCTAGCTCCAGTGCTGCCTAGTTCGGCCAGGCTGGAAGACTCAGGACACAAGTCCAAATGCAGTCCTTCTTACAGCTTCTGCAAAGCTTAGGGTAAAACATGAAAATGGAAAGCCCATCTGTTGTATACTCAAACATTTCATCTGCAAATCAAACTGCCGATGCTGCATACCCCACCTTAAGAAACATATCTTCTAGAGGGATGAGTTCAGAGTTCAAATTCCTGAGCTCATACTTCTGAGGCACAACTATCTGAATTAGAAGACCTCTCCCTTAGCTCCAAGACTACATTGCCTCCCTTTCTAAATGAACTATCCTTCCCCTTACTTTATTCATCACCACAATAGCTTCCTATGTGCACATGTGGACATCCTAACCCTGTCCAGTCTCTACTCACTGAATATATAAACAGCTATCCCTGGGCCATCCTTCTGCACAGATATGTGGACTTGTGCCATAGTCCAGGTATCAGAGCTTCCAAGAATCTTATCCCTTAAAGGGGTTGCAAACTCTAGCAGGCTATGATCCCTTAGCTCTCTAGTTCTCCTCCTCAAGGAAAGAGCCACATCACATGAGAGACCAGCTGAGGCTTTCTAAAGCACACAGGCCAGAGTAAGAGGCCCTCTTAGTTACTTCCAAGAGTGATGTTAGGAATATGGATGGCATGTGGGTTTCCTCATCAGACAGTGAGCTCCTCATTAGCGAAGATTGCTTCTTATTCATTGATGACGGCCAACCATAAGGTCTGAAGAATGAAAAGATGAGAGAAGATGGATATAAGAGAGAAGAAAGAAAAGGCATTAATCTGGAGATGGGAAACCTATGAAATTATTATTATTGTGATGCATCTGCACCAAATGCCTCTGCTCCAGATGCCCTAGCTGGTTGCTGCACTCTACTCTTGGAAGACTCTGGCACCAAGAGACAAGGCTTTTATTGGTATGCAGACTGAGAGACGAGCTAAGAGATTCAGGGATTTAAAATAGCTAAGAGGTGCCCAAGAGAATGTTTTGTTACCCCTGAGATCCTGATGGCATGCCCAGCACACAGATACACATGTACAGTTGAGGCCGAAAAGAGAACCCACTTCAAAATAAAACGACACTGCCTCTCGGTCAACACATACTCATTAGTAGATTCTCCCCAGTTTAGCAGAGAAGGGTGGGTAAGCTGATGTAGCATTGGGGGCATGGAGTGGGGTGATGTTTTAAAGGTGAAAAACCGGAGTTAGTAAAGTTACATTGCTTTAAAAAAAAAAGAATGCCCCATTTCTCTTCAGTTGAGAAAAGACAAACAGAAAACACACAGCTGCAGTGACTGTTCTCACACTTCCAAAATTCAAGGAGGATTTGAAAACACTGTGGCTATGAAATTATTTCACTCCCCAGAGACTTCATTAACCCAGGCTGTACCCGAGGAACCTCACTGCAATGAACTGAATGAGCTCGGTTCGGAGTCTGTGATGGCTTGCTTCACTGAATTTACAGATAAGGGGGGGGGGGGGGTCTTCAGCAGCTGGGTGACCTCCCAGAAACAAAAAGGACACTGCCATGCAAATCCTGGCTTTGGATACAACTATGAGACCTAGGAGGAATTATTTGACTGTCTTTGGCTTCAGGTGCTCAGCACTCAAGTGCAGTGTATAACAAAACTTCCCGCCTAAGACTGCTGTCTTTGAGGTTTAAATTTAGGGGGTTATTCAGGTCATTTTTATGTTGCTTCTGCATGAAGATGCTTCACCAATTCTTGATAAGGCCCTCCACTGTGTCTGAGATGCATCAGTCATATGTACAGCTCACCACACAGGGCAGAAATATGTTAACACTAGCCAATGCCTACTTGTCTGGTGAGCAGGCTACTGGGTTGTTAGTCTTCATGTTCTCCGTGTTTGTCTCGCAATGTGCACTCTGTTGGCGGGGATGCATTTGTTTTTTATTAATAAATTTTGCTCTTTCATAAAATCTCATACCTTTACTCTGAATATTTAGATCCCTCTTACTCTCCCCCTCTTCCTTCTCGCCCCTACCAGCTACCCCACCCTCATAACTCTTTCCCCTGTTTACTAGGCTTGTTTTTATTTTGTGTCCCACAGAGTTTAATCAGGGCCTTCTGTGTGATCCTGAGTTTGGAATTAAGCATCAGAGGTTGTTAGGCACAACAGTGAGCTCACCACTGGATCCCATGCCTCCCACATGCCCAGAATTTCTCAGCTGCCGAGGGATCATTCTCAATTCTAACTTTGCGAATCCATAAAAGCCAACATAATAACACGAGTGGGGATCCATTTACTAGTTTCTAATACAGCAGACCTCTTCAGGAAAGTGGCAGGTACATTTAATTGCACTTATCAAAAGCAATAATTACTTGCTTTAATTAAAATTAATTTAGGTCCCACCTTTGATTTGTTTTACCTAGTTCATTAATGGTATAGGATCCTATTAAATATGAAAATGAAGCTGTTCTTGAGGGTTCATATTTTGCATGAAAAAATAATAATTATGGTCATTTAAATAGCAATCCCTTAACTGAAATATTTTGTGTTCTTTCAAAAGAATTCTGAAGGCTCAAAACAGAAATGGAAAAACATCATACAACTGTATTTCAAAACCCAACTGAAAATTTGTTATTTCTTGTGATCAATAAAATTGTTCATAATTCTGGATGCTGATGTTACCACAGCCTCAATGAAGGTAGCCTCAGACCATTTGTGAGCCTTTTTCCCCCACTTCTTTATTATATCATTGTATTTCATATACTGACTCCTAATTTCCTTAAGATGCCGGTCCTTTTGGCTTTATCACTGATATAAAATATACTTAAGACTGCAACCTAGGCAACGGAATGAGCTAGGAATCTTGAGGCACAGATTAACTGTTGACCTACCACTGTCTTAATCATAGTTTTCCTTGCTGTGACAATATATCTTATCGGAAAGGACCTATAGGAGGAACTATTTCATTGGCCTCTTGGTTTCAGAGCTATTGGTCCATGGTTCTCTTGTCTCAATGTTGTGGGCGTGAGGTAAGGCTGAGCATCAAGAGATGGAGATTACTGTATTAGAGCCAAGTGTTAACCTGAAATCAGCTAAGAAGCAGAGATAGGAAAGAACTGTTCAGAAGGAAGCACAGATCAAGGATGTAACCCTTCAGGTAAGCCACGCCTCCCAAAGTTACCAGTATCTCCCAAAATAACAAACAAGCTGGAGCTTCAGCTTTCAATACCAGAGCTGGGGGGAGGGGGTCATATTCAGTTCAATCACAATTGCTAATTCTAAGTATACAGTTCTATCTAATAACTATATATATAATATATATATATATATCTTAAAATTGCAATTGTTTACGCTTGTTTGGGCTAGAGAGGGGACTCAGTGAGTTAAAACAAGAACTGTTCAAACTTCAAGACCTGAATCTGATCTCCAGAACTTTGTAAAAAGCTGCATGCTCTTGCCCACAAATGTAATCTCACCACTCCTACAGCCAAATGGGAAGCAGAGACATGAAAAGTGCCCAGAAGCTCACGGGCTAAGGAACCAAGAGTAAGTAGTGCAGCAGCAGAAAAAAAAAAAAAAAAGACTCCTAAAAGCTGTGCTTTGGCATCATGGAGGCACTGTGGTACACATATGCCAGCGATCACACACACATTACATACATACTGAATTTTAAAATTACGTATTTTTCAATTCCATTGATACAAAATTTTAAGCATTTACATTTGTGTAAATATGCTTTCAGTTTTATAATATTTTCATAGTGGACACATCTCTTCCAAACCACAAATGAGCAGACAAAGCCAAGAGAGTCCTGTACATATTTTCAGGAAGCTCCACCACCAACAGCTGGAACACATCTCACCAAGCTAGGTGCTAGGCCTCAATTTGTGTCTCACAGAGATGACCTAGGACTCCACTTCTTAGCTTCCTGGGTGACTAAGTTGGAAAAGGAGAGCCTATGTATGTGTCTTCACCCCAGACACAACAGCATGTTCGACAATGTTTGCAGAAGAATTGTATCACATTTTTAGAAGCCATTGAAGTAGTTGTGTTTACATGCATTCAGGTTGTCTAGACAATGAATTCCTTTTCAATACAAAAAACCATTCCCTTCTATCTTAAAAGACATTCTCTGTGGATGAAAATGACTTCCTACTATACTCTTCTTAAGGACTAAAGAAGGGGCCCAGTTGGATGCATCCCACACCCCTCATCCTTTGGCACCATCACTCTGTCTGCACCGACAAAAGGTGACTCCCTTGCTATCTACACTGTTATGTCTGCACAAGAGCTGCAGTTTGTGGATTTTCAATTAATTTCCTTTATTTTTGTTGCTTTAAATACATAAAAGTTGTATCTCTAACCGACACACAATATCGAGTAAAGGAAAATGACATGGCAGAGGGGCAGGAAAATGCTGGGCTGGAGAATTTTGGCCCAAATGGGTCATTCAGCACAGGATATGTGGTACCATGCTGGGGCCCCACTCACCACACTGGTACTTCCACCATGGTACCTGCTCCCCTCACATCTCCAGGCTTCACTCATGAAGTTGGAAAAGCAGACAAAATACTAAAAGCAGGAACATTTAACCACTGATTCCTGCTGGAAAACAAAGAACTAATCAATCTCTGAGTTGTATGAGTTCTGTTGACTTGCTCTCGGTCATTTGAAATCCTCAGAAGTACACAACCTCTAGTTTTAAGTTTCAGCAAAACAGAGAGTGTATCTCATGTCAACCTTCCAATTTAGGCTTGCAATGTAATCAAACATTCTTCTAAAGAGGGGAGAAACAAAAAATGGCATTCAAAAATAAAATGTTCAATTGTTTCTACCTAAATGATGGTGCTATGCCTGCAGATAAGAATATAAAAGAACTTTTTCCTCCTATAAAAATAATTTATACAAAAGGATAAGTTACAATTCAGGAATCCTTTCCCAGGTAAGTATCTATTTTTGAAACAAAGTTTGAAGGTACATAATGCTTATTTTAGACTATCATATTTTAAGGTCCTGTATTAAATTATTACTTCCCTTGTTAAAGTTTAAAGTCAATGAAGGTAGAGCTAAGTAACAAATAGCTCACAATGGCAGGCCCCTGAGAGGACTCAGTGGGTAAAGACACTGGCCACCAACCCTGAATAGTTAAATTTAATATCCAGAACCTACATGGTGGAAGGCGAGAAACAATTCCTGCAAGCTGCCTTCTGATGTCCACATGTGCGTGTGGCATGTGCACATGTGTGTGAGCTAACAACCAAATGCTCACAATACATTAATAAACAAAAATAAATAAAATAAATATGAAAAAGTAACTATATTGCAATAAAAATACCAAAAAGAAGAAAGATGATAATATTCTTGCTCTATACAGATCTTTAAACCCTACCAAAAAGTAAAAAAAGTTTAAATAAGAACTGAATATGTTCCCTCTAATTTTATAAAAACTGCCTTCATACATAACAATTGACAGAATAAGCTATTCAAAGAGAAGCTGTGTCCATTGCGACCGACACTCCTCTATGACATGAAGCTACAGTTATAGAACATTGGCTATGGACTTTCATGTGCTTGAACATAATACTGTGCTAATTGCACAGATGCAAACAAATCGACTTCATATGCTTTGTTTTGTTGAGAACAGAAATATTTTTAAAGCTCTAAAATAAAATGCCATGAGCGCCATTGTCTCTGCTTGGTTCTCACCCTTTTATGTCTAGAGTTGTTTGTTGGTTTTCATTTTATTTTTGTAAAGATTGTGTAATGTGAACCTCTAGACTGCTTTTCATTTAACCTTTTGGAAATCTCTGGTTTCTTTCTTTATCAGCAAATAAAGATAAGAGTAGCATGCTGAAAGCACCCATTTTGCTTCTTGACTTCAAAGCTGATAATGTGCTTCCCCTAGCAAATTTTCTTTTCTAAATCCAAAGACTTGGTAATATCACCTTAATAATCTTTTCATCTCGAATGGCACGATCCTTTGAAAATATTAATTACTGAGCCATTCGCGATATCATTTTGAAATGATGTTATACCACTTGTAACACTTTAGCAAATTCAAAATGTTGTACGAAGAGAAATCAATATTATTAGAGAGCTATTGACCAAGGCAGAGTTTCCAGAATCACCACTGGACTTAGCTTGAGTGCGCACAACAAGGCTGAGCGTTAATTAGGTTCTAAAAACAAGCTTTATTTGGGTGGAGAAACATGTCATTAGTCGTAGGTCCTATGAGTGGAAAAGATTTTAAGATACTTGAATCATGATATTTAAAAATAAATGCAGCTTCTAAAATAAGTCCTTCATTCTAATCAGTTTTGTGGTACACTTAATTGATGCATTCGTGTAACAAATAACTGGAACTGGAAAAGATTATTATAAAGGGAGTCACGTGCTTATTTTAAAACTCAACCATTTCTACTGAGGTAAGAGAAAGAACAAATGATAAATCCTGTGTGTTGTTTATGACTTCTCTTTTATGCTTTGGGATCCTAACCACACTGCCTCGCTTATGGGTAGCCCATCAGCCCAGGTGACAAATAGTCTTCTATATTTACCCACTCAGAATATACAAGAAGCATACTGTATTAACAGCTGAAACTACAAACGCTGCTGTCAATCACTCTGGCTGGCAGAGTACCATATTTCTTGTCACCAAGAGGCTTAAAGCAAAGAATCTGTGCCTAATTCTTTTAAACCTTATAGGTCAAAAGGTTTTAAAATTATTTTTGACACCATTTCTTTGCTTTGTCAACAGGCCTGAGTACTTTTTAGCCTGTAAAGGATATCAAAAACGGCTCATTCGAACATAACAAATTTATGGGGGTTTAAGACATCACTTTTCACAGTAACATAATTCTTCGGACAGATTATATGATTGCTATACCTCAGGAAGATGTTGATGTGATTTTGAAAACTTTGTCCTAAAGGTTTGGCTGCATCATTTATAGAACCAGGTCAAAGAGTCAACAAGAACTCGTGAGTTCGGCACCATATAATCACGGCCCTAGGGTGAGTAGACCTTACTCAGCCTCAGCGAAGTGACTGCACCTTCTAGGGGCATCATCAGTTCCCTGCAGCTTACAGTGACCCACAAGGGCAGAACTTTTAAAATTTGTTTGCCTTTTCATTCCCAAATTGACGTGTAAATTTTTATTTGCATAACCTCACTTGCTCCTCCCTCCCCATCCTCATAGACCCCCACCTTCTACCACTTAGCCTTCCCTCTACTTTCTTGCCATGTTTTCAATTACTCTCTCCTCTCTTTCTCCCTCCACTTTAACCTCTCTTCTCACAGGCCCCTTTCTATTTCCATGGCCTACACACACCCCCCCACACACACACACACCACAGAAATCATATAATTATCTCAATAGATGCAGAAAAAAAACCTTTAACAAATTTTTACTCTCTCTTGCTGATCAAAACCTAGAAGAAACTAGAAATAGAAGAAACCTACCTCAGCATAATGAAGACTATATATGACAATTCTATAGCTAACATTACACAAAAGTGGATAAAATGATTTCCTCTAAAATTGGGAGGAAGGCAAGGTTATTCCTTACTTTGAATATGGTGTTCAAAATCTTAGCTAAAATGATAAGAGAGAAAAATAAAAGGGATGCAAAAGGAAAAAGCCAAAGTATTTCGATTTACAAATGACATGATACTATAGTTTTAAAAAATCCTAATTACTCCCCAGAAAAATCTTAACTCTGATCAACACCATAGGCAAGTAGCAGGATACAAAATCAATGTACAGAAGTGAGAATTTCTGAATGCCAATACAGTACTTGTCAGGGTTGAAATCAAAGGGAAAGGGGGATCTATACAGAAAAGTCTTTTTAAAAATAACCAGGAATACCTGGAAGTGAAAGCCATCTATAATGAAAGCTTTCTAAGTTAAGTTCTCAAAAACCAAAACATCAGAAATCTTTCACCTGCCAGTAAAAAAATTTCCATCATTCAAGGAACATATTCTTGAAATTTTGTGAAGGTACTTTCTGTCTTATACACACAAGATACTATCTACAACCAGAATCCTGATACTCTAGCTCTTACAATCTTTCCCTCCCCTCTTCCATAACGAATGCATTCTCAGACTTAGGTGGAAAGGTTATTTTATAGATGTATCATTTGAGGTCAAGCACCCCATTGTAGACAAAAGTTTCTGTTGCTCCCAGTCCTACAGTCATTTGGTCCCAAATAAACACACAGACTATAAATATTAATTATAATCTGTTTGGCCTATTGCTCAGCCTTGTTACTAACTAACTCTTACAACTTAGATTTACCCATAATTCTTGTCTATGTTTAACCATGTGGCTTAGTACCCTTTTCTCAGTAAGGCATTCTCATCTTGCTTCCTCTACATCTGACTGATGACTGACTCTCTGCCTTTCCTCTTCCCAGAATTCTCCTAGCCTGGTCGCCCCGCCTATATTTCCCCACCTGGCTACTGGCCAATCAGTATATTATTAAACCAATATGAGTGACAAATCTTTACACTGTACAAGAACATTATCCCACAGAATTTCCTGTTTTTTTCTTTTCAAAACAAAAACCCTGAGTCTAATCTCCTTTGTTTAGCTTTTTTCCTGACCATTATCCATAACATCTTGTAACCAACAGTTTTAACAAAGACAAACATCCATAATTCATTGGGGGGGATATGGAAGTAGTTTTCTAGGCTACTTCTTGCTGATTGGGGCCTTTGGTAATCTTATGGAAACCCAAAGAAAAATTAGGATTATGGTAAAGTCCTGACTGGAGTATTCTGTCAGACTGGATCATCTCAGTAAGAAGTCTTGAATCTGTTCTGGATGCAGAACACAGAGTACAAAAAAAAAAAAACTGGAGAAGAGTTGCTCTAAAATGTTGGCTCATCTGGCCCATCTGCTCCTATCAGAGATTTCTCAGGGAATTTCCTCAATCAAACCTGATTTTTCTTTTTTAAAAAATATTTATTTATTATGTATACAATATTCTGTCTGTGTGTATGCCTGAAGGCCACAAGAGGGCACCAGACCCCATTACAGATGGTTGTGAGCCACCATGTGGTTGCTGGGAATTGAACTCAGGCCCTTTGGAAGAGTAGGCAATGCTCTTAACCTCTAAGCCATCTCTCCAGTCCAAACCTGATTTTTCTTAACCCAAGACAACACAGTTATATACAATATCCAGATTCTCTGTGTATTTTCCATCTTTACATGGTGTTTTTAACTCTATTTCTTTTATTTTTATTCTTTATTTTTCAGTTTTTGAGGTAACATTTCTCTGTGTACCTTTGGCTGTCCTGGATCTTACTCTGTAGACCAGGCTGGCCTCAAATTCACAGAGATTTTCCTGACTCTTCCTCTCAAGTGCTGGGATTAAAGGTGTGTGCCACCACTGCTTGGCCTGACTAGTGTGGCTCTTTAGGGTTCTGGTCTTTAGCTAAGCTTTATCTATTAAAATAAAAATGAAATATCACTAAATCCCCTGGTCAACTGTAAACGTGTACATATGAGCGACCCCACGTGGAGTCATATGAGGACAATTATAATTAGAGAAGAGGTCATGAATTTGAGAGGGATCAAGTCCTGGGACAAAGGAGATGTTGATAGGAGGAGGGGGAAATGATGCAAATACATATGTGCTCAAATATGAAATCCTCAAAACAAATTTTAAAATTAAATTAAAAATAAATACTGCACCCCTCCTCCCAAGACTCAAGGACAATTATGAAAGAGAATGAGGAGTCTAAGAGGCAAAATGGTAGGTGACTACAACAATATGGTGTCCTCTGGACACAGCAGGACAGCTGCACACATGAACTCATAGAGACTGAGACAACATGCACAAAGCCTGGGCTAGCCTACCCCATACCAAATGCCAGCATAAGATGTGAGTGGGAGCCACAATCTGACCGCTAGCTGTGGACCTGCTGATATTTGTTAGCATCTGACAGAGAGTCAGTTCACTCTAAGAGTGTACCTCCTGGTAAGTTGACCCATCCTCAGCCCAAGACCACAGAGTCAAGACTATTTGAGCAGTACAAGTTGGTACTGAAGGATTTTTAAACAGTAAGACACAAAGCTGGGTGGAAAAGAAGGGATGAATCTAGGAAGAACTGGAGGAAAGGGGATAATATTATCAAAACACAAAAGTCTCAAGCAACTGATGAAAATAGTAAATGCATGCTTTATATAATGTTCTTACTTTTCACAGTATTTAATAGCTTTTAATATACAAAAATTTTTTTCTATTGAAAATAGATTTTTTTAATACAACTTCTGATTATGATTCCCCTCCCTCTAATCCTTCCAGTTCCTCCCCACCTCTCCTCCCACCCAGATCCACCCCCTTTCTAACTCTCATTAGAAAACAAGTAAGCACCTAAGGGAAATAATAAAATGAGATAAAACAAAAACAAACAAAGGTAAGGAAAAGAGCCCAAGAAACGGCACAATACATATATAGATGCAGACTCAAACACTCAAGAATCCCATAAACACAAAACTAGAAGTCATAATATATACGCCAAGGGTCTGTCTGTACCCAGAAATGCTGGTTTCTGTCCATTTCTGCCTCACTCCCATGCTGTGGTTATGGGCACATGCAGACATACCTGGCTTTTTTAAATGATTCTGGGGATTTTATATCACATCCTCGGGCTTGTAAAACTGTCATCTTACCCATTGAGCTTTCTCCCCAGCCTCTAGTAATATTAGTTTTATAAATAAACCACATTTAGGTTTGTCTTACGCTAGCATAGGTTTATTCTGCTGGTTCTGCTAATAGAAAATCCATGTTTAATTTCCCCTAGCCCTGAGAACACTGGAAATATTAAAAGAGGCATTAACTTGTATATTCCCTCTTACTGTCTCAAGAAAACCACTCAATCTCAATAAAGTGGAAAAGTTCTCCAAGTTATGTGTGGGATTGATGTTATTTTAAAATATAACATATGTATATTCTTATGCAAATAAATATATATTCTTTAAAAGGAAGCGAAATCCCAGCATTTTCCGTGTACACGAGGATCTGGATACACATCTTCTTCCCTTGATCTGCAGCTCCTGCATCCCTCATTTTGTATTCAGGATGCCTCAGCTTCCTGCTGGTATTTTTGGATGTCTAGCCTATCCTGCTTCAGGTTTAAAGATCGCTCCCTTTTAAACCTTATGCAAAGCACCGTATCTGCATACTCTTGCTTCTCTTCGATGCTTGACAACTCTGCTGGAGCTGTTTTTCCTAACTCCTTTTGCACGTGGAAGAATTCTTATTCTGTTAGCACAAACCTCATAGGAAACAAACCGATCCTTTGCTTTCTTTGCTTAATGTTCTTACCCTCACATCAACAAGTCTGGCTGGGAACCACATATCTTACACCTGGTGCATTCTCTCAGCACGTTTAGTGACCTCACTCCCTTCATTGACTCTTCTCTTCATCTGACTTGTCTTGACATATTTGAAAGGCAGAGAGACAAGCACCTCCTGGGCTCGGCCTGACTAAACATGAAGCACTTCTCACGGATGGCCTCTCAGCCACCACCCCATAATAATACCCAGTGCTGTCATGCAAATTGTCAAGTAACTTGTTTCATTTTCTGAGTATTCCCTTACTAAAGGGAGGGTACCTTTTATGTCAGTCTGCAGAGATGTGACTGGCAAGCAACCAGAATCCTAGAAGTTACGCATGATGTAGTAATACATTACATGCAGCAACCGGATGGCAGCATTTTTATGATGAATGCTTATAACTCTGTCTCCTTCAAACTCCACTATGACTAAATATGTATTACTCCTTCTTTTGCCATTACTTAGAAGCCCCTGAGTTTCCTGCAGTCAGTAAATATGGGGGAACTGAGAAAAATGTGATTGTGATATTCATTCATGTCTGAGAAAGAGAGGCAAAAGTGCACAATTACATAATAACTAAGACAAATACACAGAATTATAAGAATATGTAATTACACAATACTTTTTTTTTTACTTATTTATTTATTTTTATTCTTTTTTAATTAAAATTTCCACCTGCTCCCCATTTCCCATTTCCCTCCCCTCCTCCCAAATATTGCCCTCCCCCCACTTCCCTCCCCCTATCCCCACTCCTCTTCTCCTCCCCCCACTCCATTCCCCCTCCCTCTCGATACTGAAGAGCAGTCCAAATTCCCTGCCCTGCGGGAAGACCAAGGTCCTTCTATCTACGTCCAGAAAGGTGAGCGTCCAAACAGGCTAAGCTCCCACAAAGCCAGTTCATGTATTAGGATCGAAACCTAGTGCCATTGTCCTTGGCTTCTCATCAGTCTTCATTGACCGCCATGCTCAGAGAGTCCGGAATCAACCCATGCTTATTCAGTCCCAGACCAGCTGGCCTTGGTGGGCTCCCAATAAATCAGTTCCACTTACACAATACTTTTTAAAGCCAGCATTAAACAGCATCCCCCAGGGGGCTAGAGCAATAGTTCAGTCGGTGAGATCATTTACTGTTCTTGCACAGGCCCTAGAACTGGGTTCCAGCGTCCACATGGCAGCTCGCAACAGTCCATAATTCTAGAGAACCTGATGTTGTCCTCTTCTGGCTTCCTCAAGCATCACACGCACTTAGTGAATACACAGAGAGAGAGAGAGGAGAGAGAGAGAGAACATTCATGCACATTAAATAAGAAAGTAAATAAATAAATCTTTAGTAAAACCCATCCCCTGGGTTTATGGAAACACATTATGGTTGTCTTCTGATTCTGTATGTGACCAAAATTTCAACACGTAGACACACAATCTACTTTGCCAATGATTACTTTACTATTAATTTTTGTGCCATCGTCAATAGAATTGACACAACTGAATTCATGGCATGAAGGTTTTCCAGAGCTGATGATGGTAAATACTAAGCCACAGCTTGAGTTTTAATTGTGCTTTAAGCTAAGGACTCTGTGACGCTTAAAATTACCATATTACATGTATTAATGGCATTTCACAAGGTGTGTGATTATAAATTTGTCTTCTAACTCTTATTGTAAATAGATAAAAAGTACCAAACATGTTGTTTTAAAATGTTTTTCATTTACAATAACGAATCAAAGTGTTTGATTTGTTCGAATATGAAAAAAAATGTTACAATTAATAATGTGTATACTCTGATGATGGGAGACAGATTGATAATGTGTATACTCTGATGATGGGAGACAGAATTGAAAATCTCAGTCGAGTTTCCCACTAAGCTATTTGTAATAATTTTCTTTGTGTAGTTTTGTCTCCATAGCCTAAAATCTTAATTGGGATTTTTTGTTTGTTTGTTTGTTTCCTAAGCATTTGTCTCCTTATTTACTTTCTTTTTTCAATTTTAAATTATTTTTTAATTTCATTTTACATTCCATCCACAGTTCTCCCCAACCCCTCCTTCTGCCCCCACCCTTATCTTTCACCAGCCCACTCCCCATCCACTCCTCCCAATGGGTAAGTGTTCCTATGGGAAGTCAACAAAGTCTGGCACATCAAGTTGGGGCAGAACCAAGCCTTTCACCATGCATTAAGTCTGAGCATAGCATCCCACCATAGGGAATGGACTCCAATAAACTAGCTCATGAACCAGGGATAGATTCCGGTCCTACTGCCAGGGGCCTCACAGATAGTCCAAACTTTACCACCATCTCCCACATATGGAGGTACTAGCTCTGTCGCATTGGAAGCTCCACAGCTGTCTAGGTTTCCTGAGTTTCCAGAAGCTTGGTTCAGTTGTCTCTGTAGATTTCCTCATCATGATCTTGACCTCCCTTGCTCTTAAATTCCCTCCTCCCTCTCTTTGATTGGATTCCCAGTGCTTGGCCTGCTGCTTGGTTGTGGATCTCTGCATCTGCTTCCTACAGTTGTTGAATGAAGGCTCTATGATGATAGTTGGGGTATTCGCCTTATTTGCTTTCTTAGATTTTTTTTTTAATAGTATGTGCATGAAAAACTTAAAGTAAGCTCCTTTCCTAGATTCAGGGCATAAAATGTATGACTTTCACATTTGCAAATAATTTTACACTGCACCCTTCTATCACATGATTTGAACTAAAGAACAACTTTAGCAGAGGACAGCTGTGGTCACATCACACACAGAAGCATGACACTACTAAAAAACTTAATCTGCTCTATGGAAATTGCCTGAGTTACATTGGTTCCGTGTGTGAAGTACAGACAGTCTAATGATTTGTATGGATGTAATTTAAGATAAGAAGAACTCAGGTTTGTTGTGGGATATTTGTACACTATGTGAAGATGCATTGCTGTGATTGGTGCAATAAAAAGCTGAACAGCCAATAGTTAGGCAGGAGATACAGGTGGAACTTCCAGGCAGAGAGAGAACTCTTAGAAGAAAAAAGTCTGAGTTGCCAGCCAGACAATGAAGAAGAAGCAGGATGGGTAAGAAGAGCGATGAGGTAATGAACCATGTGACAGAACATAGATTAAAAAATATTAAGAACTAGTAAGGAGGCCAGGCGGTGGTGGCACACACCTATAATACCCGGGCTCAGAAGGCAGAGGCAGGTTGATCTTTGTGAGTTCGAGGACAGCCTGGTTTACAAGAGCTAGTTCCAGGCTCCAAAACTACAGAGAAACCTTGTCTTGCAAAACCAAAAAAGAAAAAGAACTAGTAAGGAATAAACCTAAGCTAAGGCTGATTTTTCATAAGTAATAGTAAGTCTCCATGTTGTTACTTGCAAACTGCAAGTCTCAATGAGAAAGAAATACTATGGATGGTATCCAATGTGGAGACTCAAGTATCCAAACAAAGGGCCTAATAAAGCTAAGAAAATTTCTGGACAAGGGGCCAGATGTAACTTCCCAGTCTTATGGTCTCTCAGGTGGGCCCATGCTCAAGGTACATAGAAGCCCAGCCCCCACCATTGCTACAGACTTGAAGTGGGCAGAGCCAACTGCCAGTACCATGTACCACTGTCATGCACTAAACTGAGTTGCAAAGCAGCTGACATAACAGTTTAAGATTTATCTCATACAGACAGAGCATATTGGTGGTACGTGGTAAAGCCAGGCCCAGACACAGAAGACCTTACAAAAGGTACAGTATGTTCAAAGGGTGTTTAAATGATGAAGAAAGAAAAGAAAATGATATAGACCATCATAGAAAAACGTAATTTAAAAATAATAAAGTCTTTAAAGAGAGAGTAAAATAATACAAAAATGGAGAATACACAGGGTATCTGGATCCTGTATAGTGCTTTGTTGACTTTGAATTTTTTAAATGCTAATGGACAAGAAAAACAATAGCTGCTGAGAGACATTAGATTATGAAAATTGCTAAATTAAACCAACCTGTACGTTTTAAGAATGCCTTAACTTCAGAATGGAAGTTAGAAATATGTTACATTGGGAGAGATTTTTTACTTTTCCACAGTAAACAAAAAGCTATGGATTTCTTCAAAATTAATAAAGATTAGATTTGATTGGGGGAGATCTCCTAAAAAATCTTGGTTATATACATAAAAAAGAAACAAAAAGAAAACTACAAGACAGGTGATCCCTTGACGTGGGAATAGCTCTGAGACTTTCTGAGTCATGATAAAGCTTGTAGGCTACAGAGTCCTCATGACTTATCATTATCTACCATCCTTTCATATAGCATGCATAGAGGTTTCGATATATAGTCCAAACAGACTTATAAAGTTGACAGATGCTTTTTACCTACTCAAATATAAAACAAAAAATATCATCTTTAGCTGACTTGTGTATACCACACATTCCATAGTTGTGTTAATACATCTTTAAAAGTTTCTCTGTTTTCAGAGAAAAAAATCAGACATTAATAATAATAATAATAATAATAATAATAAAAACAAGTATTCCAGGTGATCCAACCTCTCAGACTCTCCGAATATCTCTGTTTCGATTTCCTCAAAATTCTACATCCAGAACAACTTCAAACCTGCTAGTCGAGAAAGTTCAGACTCAAAGACTACTCCAGCCAGGACTTCAAATAAGCTCTATTCTTTCCCATCACATAGAAACTAAATAAAAATAATACCACTAGCTCTCCCAGAACTTGCCCGTTGCCCCAGTTTTTTTTAAGGATCCCCTAGAGATGCCATCACCCCCAGATAACAGGAAAGCAGTCTAGAGAACACAACACCCACATTCCCAAGAGGTGTGATAGATAGTTTTTAGTCATTCAATGAATTATGGATGTTTATCATTTGGGGGTTGTTTACTGTTGTATCAAGGTGTTTGCTCATCCTGGATGGCCAGAACTGAAATAATCACACAGAAACTGTATTAATTAAATCACTGATTGGCCCATTAGCTCTAGCTTCTTATTGGCTGACTCTTATATATTAATTTAATCTATTTCTAGTAATCTGTGTATCGCCACATGGCTGTGGCTTACTGGCTAAAGTCCTGGCTTCTGTCTCTGGCAGGGCTCTATGGCTTCTCTCTCACTCTGTCCTTCTTTCTCCCAGCATTTTATTCCACTTTCCCTGCCTACCTAGGTTTTGCCCTGCTGTAGGTCCAAAGCAGTTTCCTTTTTTTTACCCAATTAATTACAGTTTATTAATGCTTGCAGGTGTAAGATGATTAAAAGGAATATTCTGAACACATCATGAAAACACATTTACACATTCACACAGATGTAGTGTGGCCACATCATTTTAACAGACAGACAAATAAACCGCTTTTTGAATCCCATGGTAGAAAGCAACTTAAAAATCCTAGTGTAGTTTCAGAGATCCAAAGCAGTTTTTTTTATTCACTAATGGTAATCACAGCACACAGAGGGGACTCCCACATAAGGTTACAAGTTGTTGTTGGTCATGGTCAGGGAGAAAACAAAGCAGAGGTGGTTTGATTCAGAGATCTTGTTCTGAAAAAAGGGGTGATATAGAAAGGATAGGATAAAAGGGTAGACTATCAAATCTACTTTAAAATAAAAATCAACTATTAATCTCAAATATTTTACCCTAATATGGATTTTGTATATTGATACAAATTTGAGGGCTATATATGTTTCTACACTTGTTTAAGGTATTTTTATGTTTTGATACAAATTTGAGGATATTTGTTAGAAAATATTCTATATATATTTCTATTCTTGTTTAAGATATTTTTGTATATTGATAAAATTTAAGGTTATTTTGCTATACTGTATATATGTCTCTACTCTTGTTTAAGGTATTGTACCTGTACAACACATTTGAAAATATAATGCGTAATTAAGAAATACGAGTTATTAATTAATAATCTATAATAATCAAACTTATAGTCATATTAGGTATATTTTCAAGATTAAACAGAGACATATTTTAGATAGATAGGTGGTCTTCAAACAGTTCAGGGACCTAAAGAATATGGCTTTTAAGATATTTAGTGACCTAAGGATTTTCATGACAGTGAGATATGTCTGCTCCTGGCAGCACCTATTTAATTCAAAAAATAATGATGAGCATTAAAAAACCTCCATATGGAGTTTCTTTTTACTGTGGCAAAGTAAGCCACTGAACAAAAAAATTGCCCTTGCCTCAGCTGCTGACAGTATGCTATTCAAACTGGAAAAATAGGACACAAAAGAAAGCAACTGCCAAACTTTACCAAGAAAAGGTAGGACACTCTTCAAAATTTCTATTTCACATAAAGGTCTGCCAGATATTCTAGGTCTGAAAATGAAGGTAGATGCCTCCAATCTTATAGAGGAACCTTGAGGAACTATCCAGGCAGCCAGGTATTTCTGTCATTTCTATAGTTTTGGAAGTTGTTTGTTCTGCACTTCTTGTTTACTCAAGTAACATTATATCTTTTTTGGGTCTTTGATAGGGTTGAAGACGAGATAGTAATAGTTTCAGCCTAACTTATTATCAAATTCAAAAAAAAAGTTACCTAAGGTATGTAAAGTTTATAATGCTAAAAAGCATAAAAGCTTAAGCTGTTCATCTAAAAAATATGTTTTAAGGTCTAAAAAATATTTAATATGGTAATTCAAGTTATGATAAAAATTATTTAGGTATAAAACTTTAAATTCATCAAGATAAGATAGACTATAGAGTATTTTCTCCAAATATGCCAAATTCAAATGGTGTGGATATTGTGAATGTAATTATTACCTTATTGTATGCAGTTTTACTGTGTTAGAGTTAAAACATTTCTTTTTATTTAGACAAAAAAAGGGGAAATGTTGTGGGATACTTGTACACTGTTTGAAGATGTAGTGCTTTGATTGGTGTAACAAAAAGCTGAATAGCCAATAGCCAGGCAGGTGGTATAGGTGGGATTTCCAGGCAGGAGGAGAACTCTGAAAGTAAAAAAAGCAGAGTCATGAGACAGTAGTGGAAGAAGCAGGATAGGCAGTACAGAGATGAGGTAAGGAACCATGTGCCAGAACATAGATTTTAAAATATAGGTTAGTTTAAGTTATAAGAACTAGTTAGGAACAATTCTAAGCAAAGGTCAAGTGTTCATAATTAATAATGTCTCTTTGTCATTATTTATGTACTGGTGATCCCAACAAAAAAAAAAGTACTACTACATAGGATGACTAAGTAAAAATAAATAAATAAACAAAATTACCTCCTCATAAACAAAAATTGAGTCCTCTCTACTTGCTTATCATACTCTTGCCTATAAAAGGTTGAACTACAAAATCCATTAAGGTTCCATTCCTTTCCACAGATTACACTGTGTTCATTCTGTTTTGGTTTTGGTCCAATGCCAAAACAATACATCTAGCAACAAGAAAGCAACAACACTAATTAAAACAACATATGTGAGCCAAACATATGCCAAAGAAGTAAATATTTAAATAAACATGGATTTGATTTTAAAAACCATCATGATTAAAATTATATGAAAGAAAATGAAGTGCTGAGAGTAGTGGATACTCTCCCCCAAATCATCATCCTAACAAGGCTGAGAAATCTTTTAAGTCAAACAACTTAAAGATAAGATAATAAATCTGAAATAAAAGCTAGACAAAAATATTTAAAGTAGCAATTCATAGTATAA
The DNA here is from genome assembly GCF_950005125.1 of Chionomys nivalis. Classification (NCBI taxonomy): domain Eukaryota; kingdom Metazoa; phylum Chordata; class Mammalia; order Rodentia; family Cricetidae; genus Chionomys; species Chionomys nivalis. Next base: position 39,296,102 of record NC_080103.1, read on the forward strand.
AATATTTCAAAAAATTGTCACTGAAATTATTTTTAAAGCTTTCTATAAGTTTTGAGTACAGTTTTTTTAATTCTAAGTGTATTAAATTGTGCTTCAAATTGTACTTCTGTAAAATTTACATTTATTTCAAAATTATTTTCTGAGCAATCGTTAGATTCAGGGAATTGTTTTCTGCTAATAATACAGACATTTTCCCTTACTTTAGTAGACTTGACAGCCAGTAGAGTGATGGTTCTCAACCTGTGAGTCATGATCCCTTTGATAAACCTCTAAAAAAATATTTAAATTACAACTCATAAGAGAAGCAAAATTGCAGTTATGTGGTAGCAATGAAAACAATTTTAGGACTGAGGGTCACCACAACATGAGTAACTCTATTGAAGGGTTGCAGCGTGAAGAAGGTTGAGAACCCACTGCAATAGAGCAATGAGGAGGGAAAAATACACCAATGGGTGAAGAAGAAAATACTTAATGTGGAGAATGGAGATGGTATCCATGTAAGGACAGGGGAAAGAAAATCAGCCCAAAGGGATAGTTGTGCAAATGACTCAAGACAAAAGGGCTTAGAGGATCTAGGACTAGGTTCCTAGGATTTAGGATCATCACGAGAAAAAAAAGCTAAGAGTAGTTCAAATGGGGCTAGAGAAGAATTAGGGGTGAACTGTAAGAACTGCAGCTAGAGTGGCTGTGAAAGGGGAGTAGATAGTGTGAAGACTTATTTTGGAGGTGGTAGATCTACACGACAGGACTGCAGTATTAAAATCTCTGACATGTTAAACAGGTTGTACAAGGTCACACATATAGAGGCAGCACTAGCACTAAATTGCAGATAACCCATATCATAAACCAAAATGTCTGATGTCTTATGTCAAACCTCCCATCATAGTTTCTCATATCATGCTCCATACCTTGGGTTTATTATATTATCAACCCTGAAAATGTTATCAAGATTCGATAATGAATACATATATATGTATAAGTGGAATGGCTTGAATACAAAATTTTAATCTTCAGAAGCCATAAAACATCTTATCTACAAATTCAGTGAGAGCTGATTTTCTTTTACAGTTCCCTGATCATAGTTAATGTTAAACTATAATTGTAATACGTTTCTCAATAAGGACTCCATGGTAAAGCTTTTGACTGCCCACCAAAAAACTATTCTCCAGGTGGGGCACATGGTGACCCAGGTGGATTTTATTTCCCAGCCTTTCTCTGTTGCATCTATGAGCCATTGATAGAATAGAAAGAAGTGATCTATGCTACTTCTAGAATTGACTGGCAGGTCCACTCCTGGGTTACATGCCTTATCCACATTCACAGTACCTGCTTACTGGCATTAATTCAGATAGAGTAGTAAGCCAATACAGGCCATGAAGATAATGACAGTGTCCTGGAAGACATCAGATAAATGGCTGTGAGAAAGCATAAAGCATTTGTTGTCATTTGGGTAAGAATGTTCCACAAAGGCACATGCAATTTGAATACTTGGTCCCTAGTTGGTGGTTGTTTGTGGAGCATTAGATAGTGTGGCCTTGCTAAAGGAAGTATGTCATTGGGGATGGATTTTGAGGTTTCAAAAGACTTACACCAGTTCAAGTTAGCTCTTGCTTTTTCTTGCTTGTAGTTAAAGATATGGACTCTCAGCTCTTGCTCTTGGCAAAATATCTGCTTCTTGCTGCCATGCTGACTTTCCATGGTGGACCCTTATACCTCTGAAAGAAAAAACGCAAAATAAACTCTTCCTTCTGTAAATTGCCTTGGTCATTGTCTTATCCCAGCAAAAGAAAAAGAACTAATCCAGAGATTGGTACCAGGAAGTGGGTTGCTGCTGTGACAGGCCTGACCATACTGGTTTTCATGGGAAGAGTGGGACTCTAGACAAGAAAGTGTTTGGATGCACTAAGTAGAGCTTTGTCTTAGTAGGAGCCTGGAGGATAGTAGTTCTGAAAGCAACAGGGACTATAGAGGCCCAGCTCAAAATGTTTCAAAGAAGAACCAAATAAGCAACTGGCCTTAGAGACCATTTGTAGGAGGAAAACGTGGTTGCTTTGTGCCCCTGTACTAAGAATGTGCCTGAGATTAAATTAACAAGTATTGAAGTTTTTTGTTTTTTTGTTCTTTTTGGTTTTTTTTTTTTTTTTTTTTTGGCAGAGAAGATTTCAAGACACTCTAATACCAGCTCTGACATATGGTTGTTTGTTGGGAGCTGTGAACCCCCAGATCCTGAATTTCTTTTAAACAACTTGTTTTACCTGTTCTGAGTATCTACAGCTGCTCTGAGCATGAGACCCTCAGGAGTTTCTGATGGCAGGAGAATGGTTTCTGGTGAGTTTGGCTGGGGTGTGGCTATCGCTATATAAGCTGCCCCTGGACACAATAAAGGGGGCATTCCTGTTTCAAAGATTTTGGCGTCAAGGATGACCTGTGTCTCTGTCTGTGAGTCTTTGTGTGTTTCAATCTCCAGCCTGATTCACAAACTGTATGTTAGCGCATAGAGTGAAGACAGGCATGGTGCGCCGCAGTTGTTTGTGATCCCTTATGGGATTTGGAGTTTTCCCTGCTGGGTTTCGGTCTTGCATTTTTCCATTTCCTCACTGTATCCTAAGTCCTCTGTGCTGGCTACTCTTGTATCAGCTTACACAGCTAGAGTTATCTGAAAGGAGGGAACCTCAACTGAGAAGGTATCTCCCTAAATTCTAGCTGTAAGGCATGTTCCTAATTAGTGCTTGTTAGGGGACTACCCAGCCCACTGTGGGTGGTGCCACCTTTGGGCTGGTGGTCCTGGGTTTTATTAGAAAGCAGGTTGAGCAAACTTGTGGAGCAAGTCAGTAAGCAGCACCCATCATGGCTTCTGCATCAGCTCCTGCTTCCAGGTTCCTACCCTGACTTCCTTTAATAATAAAACGCAGTATGAAAGCATAAGCCAAATGAACCCTTTCCTTCCCAACTGCTTTGGTCATGGGGTTTTGTCACAGTAATAAAGACCCTAAATAAGACATCATCTCTTTTAGATGCTAATATATATCCTCCCCATTGTATGTTACAACTATGTAATTTGCTTTTTCAGTTTACAGGGGCTTACAGTTAAGAGATTGTCTTGACTCTCACAACAGACATTGAACTTTGAGCTTTAAAAGAGTTGAGACTATGAAGGGGAACTTTGAAGATGGAGTATATGTATTTGTACTACAATATGATTATGAGCCTATAAAGACCAGGGTTTGAATGAGAATGGACCAAATAGGGTCATATATTTGAATACTTAGTCCCAAATTTGGTGATTGTTTAGGGGAGGACTAGAGGTATGACCTTGCAGGGCCTGAAGAGATGGCTCTGCAGTTAAGAGAACTGGCTGCTCTTCCAGAGGACCTGGTTTCTTTCCAGCATCCACATGGCAGCTCACAACTCTCTGTAACTCTTGTTTTAAGGGATCCAACATCCTCACATAGATATTCATGCAAGGAAAACACAAATGTACATAAAATACAAACAGATAAATCATTGAAGAAAAAAAAAGAGGTATGGCCTTACTGGTGAAGTATGTAACTGGCAGTTTGCAAAGGACTCTTGCTATTAGTGTTAGCTCCCTCTCCCTTCTACTTGTTGCTTGAGATATAAACTTTCAGCTGTTCCTGCCACCATGCTTTTGTTCCACCATCATGAACTCTAACTCTCTGGAAACAAAAGCACAATTAAACACTATATACGTTGTCTTGGTCACAGCATTAGAAAAGTAACTAATACAGAATGCATTTTTGCCATGTTGGGACTCCTAAAAGAGAAAGATACAAATTTCTTTGCTTTGAAGCCACTGTGTTGGAGGATTTCTGTGTGTCCACAGCCTAGCTTGTCTTAAATAATGAATATTCGTAAGTCTCTCAGTATAATTATGCTTCTAATGTTAGTGTAATCTTGAACCTTAATGAGGAGCAATACGGAGAGTCATAGCTGAGTAGCTCACTAGTCTGTCATTGTGGTATTTAAATAACATTTTATTAGAACTGGGGACACATCCAGTTTATTCATCTCTACCCCATCCCCATACACACCCAGCACTGCAATCGGTTGTGGCACTGTCTTGTTTGTACTCTGACAAATAAAGCTTGCCTGAAGATCAGGGGGCAGAGTTAGCCACTAGTTAACCATGGAGGTCTGGAGGTCTGTACAGAGGAAATTTTATGCCTGAGCATAGAGAGGAATACAAGGTTGGAGGAGACAGGTTTCAGCCCCTTTTCGGCTGAGAAGTTAGCAAAGTAATAGTTGAGAGACAACTGGAGGCGAAGGTCACTTTTGTCTCAGCTGAGTAGTTATACATGGACACACCTACGAAAGCAGTGCCTCTTAAAGCACAGGCGAAAAAAATGACAAGATAAACCCATATCATAACTCAGGGACAAAGAGCAAGGAAGATCTGCTCCTCACTCCAGGAAGTCATTCTAGTCCCAACACGGACTCCTTGAATGACAAGTACAGTCCATCTGATAGGCTGGAAAAGATTTGTGGACACTTGTAGATGGGTCTCAATGTTATGACTGCAAATTCCAAAACCGACATTTCCGTAAAAACTTTGGACTGAGGTATATGGCGGTTGATTTGATGTCTGAGGCATTTGTTACATGAACTATGTAAGTGTGGACTCCATGGGAAATCAAGCAAGTGCCACACAGAACCAATAACAAAGACTTAAAAATCACACAGTGGTATAATTAACATGGTATTTGGAGATATGTGATCACAGAGGAGGAAGATGTATGAAGTTTTATGAGCTAAAACTCAGAAAAGCTGCAAGTCATAGTATACTAATTTAGGTCATTGGCTCATCTTCACAAGTTCACATCAGGCTTTGATTGAAAGTTCAATTAATAACAAAACCCCTAGCTTAGGTAAGTGGCTGGGAATGTTATCACAACACTGTGAGATGGTAGAGATCTTGCCTAACACACACACAGACAATTTACGTTTCTGGGATGTGTGTGTGTGTGTGTGTGTGTGTGTGTGTGTGTGTGCGTGCGCGCGCGCGCTTGGGGCCTCAAACACATTAGACACAAATGTGCTTTGCAAACAGAAAATCTTTGACACATTTGCTAAACTGTGAGGAATTAACATTTTTGGCATTCAGCAATTGCTTAAGCTATAGTAAGTAGTTTTTGATCCAACTTACTTACCAAAGTTCACTACTGTTTCTTGTGTTGCTACACACACCCAAAAGGTATGACAGCACGGACTTCACTCTTGCTAAGACAAACAGATGAGAACGCCTTCACAAGAAAACTGCAAACTTCTGCAAATCAAGAGTGTAAGAGTAAAGTTTAACAAAGCAATCAAGGGACTGGAAAGGACAACTTGAATACAAAGAGCTAATATTGTACATTTCAGAAAATTCAAGTGAGAAATAGGCAAAAAAGGAATAAATAATTTTCAGAATAAATATTTATAACAAACGTGAAAATATTTTCTAAACACTAGTTAATTAAAACTATGATAATGTTTTCATCACTCAACGTAGAAAAAAAGCAACAGATTGAAACTGTGACTCAAAAAACTGCCTTGGCCTATTGATAGGGTAAAACTTAGGTAGGCGGGGAAAACTGGACTAAATACTGGGAGAAGGAAGGAGGAAGGGAGACCTGCCATGAATCCACTGCCGGAGATAGATGTGATGAAATTTTGCTGGTAGGCCACGACCTCGTGGTGATATACAGATTAATGAAGATGGGTTAAATTAATATGTAAGAGTTAGCCAATAAGAAGCTAGAGCTAATGGGCCAATCACTGATTTAATTAATACCGTTTCTGTGTGATTATTTCAGGTCTAAGCTAGCCAGGCAGCCGGGACAAACAAGCAGCCCCTCCCACTACAGAGGTGCTTTGCAAATTATAATATGTGCAAAGGACCGCCATTTATCATATTATGTGCTGCACCTCTGGGGTAATCATGACTAACCCAGATGCTAAAGTAGACCGGGCTCACACAGGACTCTGTAAATGAAGGCTGAATTGCTGGCATCAGCAAACAAGTCTACTGGACAATGAAAAATGTATTACCTTTATATTGCTGCTTAGATATTTCTCAACTATGCTAAAGTGTAAAAAATAATATTTTCTTCTGCCTTAGATTTTCTTGGGTTGTCTTGGTGTCTGTGTGTGTGTATCTATGAACATATGTGTGTGTATCTATGTGTGTCTATGTGTATGACTGTGTGTGTCTGAGTGTACGACTATATGTCTGTGTCTATCTGTGTGTGTGTGTATGACTGTATGTGTCTGTGTGTATGACTACGTGAATGTGTGTATCTGTGTGTGTTATTATTCCTTTCATTAAAAATAACTATGTGCTTATGTTCAAGTTCATATTTTATATATCCATAGAACAGTAATCAAGGCCAGAAAATTAACATTGCTAGAATATCATTGGCTAAGTTTTAGACCTTCAAACTACATCAACTATTGTCCTTTTTTTTTCCTTAAAAGGATCCAATTAATTCAGTTCCATGTAGCATTAAGCTATATGGCTTTTTTGTGGGTTTTTGTTGGTGGTGGTGGTGGTTGGTGGTGATTGTTTGTTTGTTTTGGTTTTTTGAGACAGGGTTTCTCTGTGTAATAGCCGTAGATGTCCTGGAACTAGTTCTTGTACACTAGGCTGGCCTTGAACTCACAGAGATCCTCCTGTCTCTGCCTCTGAGTGCTGGTATTAAAGGCGTGCACCACCACCATTCGGCCTTTTTTATATTTTTTTTAAAGTGTGTGTGTGTGTGTGTGTGAAAGAGAGAGAGAGAGAGAGAGAGAGAGAGAGAGAGAGAGAGACTCTCTTTTGAAATTCTATTTTGCAGCTCATTTCCTTCCTAAAGGGTATTTTGTGTGCTTTTTAAAGTTAAGTCAAGTCATGATTCTCCTCTACTTGAAAACCCCATGGTGAGCAAACATGGTGGCTCACACTTGCAATCCCCATTCTGGAAAGGCAAAGAGAGTTCTAGGACTCACTAGTCAGCCAGTCTAGCCTATTTGGTGAGTCCCAGGCTAATGAAAGATTCTGTCTCATACAAATAAGATAAAAGCAGCCTGTGGTATGACAACCAATGTTAGACAGTCTCTGACTTACACACACACACACGCACAGTGAGTACTTGCACACACACATAAATACAAACATACACAAGGAACAAAACAAAAAATATGTAATTTCACAAATGAAGAAAAAAAGCACAGTCCAGAGCTCACTCCTTGATGTCACTTAAATGTAGGGATTTTGCTCAAGTCTACAGGATTAATGCTGCTCAAGTCACCCAGGCTCCTGGCTGTTTCTGAAGCACTCTAGGCCTCGGCATCCAACTCAGTTATTCTGCATTATTCACTACAAGTTACAGAAAAAAAAAAAAAAACCAAGTTACAATAACATCAAATGAACATGTTTTAAGAGGAGATACCTTCTGCTCAAAGAGCAGAAGCCAACTGAATTTGGTTGTGGAAGAGTCTCATTATCCTCACCAAGTAATTAATATTCAGCAATAGCATCCTGATGAAGCTTAGCAGACCTCACTCCAATAAATAAATCCAGTCAGTCATAAAAAACATTTTAAATCTTTTTATAAATTTAATTTTTAATTCTAGGAAGGTATCTAATGCAAAATGTCACCACATTAAGTTGAGTATCTGTCATCCCACTCTCCAGTAGGAGGCAGAGACAAAAGGACTGCCAATTCAAGACTACCCTGAGTCATGCAGTGAGTTGCATCTTGGACTGGGTTATGCACTAGTTCTCTATCGCAATTAATTAGTTAGACGTAAGAGTTATTCTTAATTATGTGTCTCCATATATGTCTGTACATGGATGTGTGCACATGTGTTGATGCTCTCGGAGGTCTAAACATGGGCTGTTCTCTGGAGCTGGAGTCACCAGGCAGTTGTTAGTTGCCTGCAGCGGGTGATGGGAACGCAACTCAGGTCCTCTACGAGAGCAGTACACACTCTTCATGACTGAGCCAACTGTCTTTAGTGAATTTGGCTTTTTTAACCCTTATCCCATCAACTTTTGTATTATGTTCAGCTCAATGTCATTAAGAACATTCACGTTAATTATTCAACCCACAACTACCCTTCCCCTTCCCAAATCAAAACTTTGTATCCATCAAGTAAAAAGCAGTCCTCATTGCCTCCCCTACGCAGCCTCTGACATATCGGCCTGGTGACTATCTCTTTCCACTGATCATAGTCTTGTGGCATGCATCACAGTATCCTTCTTTTTAAAGTTGAATAATTATCCCGCCTGGATTCTTGGTCCTCACACCCTGCAAAGGGCACTTGAGCTGCCCTCTTTGTGGCTGCTCTGCCTTTGACTTTGTTACGAATAATGCCACTTTGAAGATTTTCATCAAACACAAACACTTTACCAAGCCTGTCTTCAAACCTTTTGGAGTAGCAGTCTGGGGGTGGAGTGGCTGGATCGCACAGATAGGATCGGCTCTTTGTTTGGCGGGACGGCCGGGATGCTGTTTTCCACAGCAGCTGCCCCTTTCACATTCCTGCCCGCAGAGCACAGGGTTCCAGTTCCTCCACAGCCCTGCCAACACCTGTTATTTTCTGTTCTCTTTGATAGCAACCGTCCTAGCAGATGTGAAGAGTGGTAACAAATTGATTTTTATAACAGAAAACCTTTGTAAATGGATACTTTTTGCCATGTCCTATGGCCCAACCTGACCACCAGAATCTTCCCCATAAAGATGAAATATTTTAGCACCTAACATAACATCCCATTTCTGTACATGTGGATTGGCAATGACCCATTACTTAGTATGAAAAAAAATCTTTAAAAATGATGCTAAAGACAAACAAAAGAGAAGAGACAGAAAATTAATATAGACACCTTTAGGTAGACTGACAAAAAGCATAGCCAATACTCTAAATTACAAATGTTTTGTCTTTTTGATGATAAAGTGACTGAAAATTGTTAAATTTATATTACATGTTTTGAGGGTGGGGTGTTGTGTTTCTTCTGCATTTTTATGTTGCAACAACTCACCTACTATTACTCAACTTGACAGTCTTAATGTCACTACTACTTTGAGGATTATTGTTAATATTTTAGTACATGGTGACTTTCCTTCAAACACCCATTGTCCAAAGTGTTGCGTCCTTGAGAGTGATCTTATTACATTCTAGGATCAGCCTTTTTGTCCCCCAGAGTAATAGTCAATAATTGTATAATGCTAGTCAACAGAAAAACAGGATTCACTTAAGAGAATTTGTTTTTCTCCCAGCATTGCAGGGACATGCTTATTCCACCGAGAGCAGGCTACCTGCACTGACATCCACTCAGAGAAGTAATAACTTGGCAAATCCTACTTATCAACGTGTATCCTTTTCTCAATTAATTCAAGATTTTGAGTTTGTTTACTTTCATCTCCAAAATAGCAACAGCTTCCTCTAATATTTCAGACAGTCTGGCATTTAAGTAACTGATGGATGAATGTTCAATTGCACTCAGAAGGAGACAGCAGTTCTCATCATCCGTAATTCATTAGCATATAATGGAAATGCCGTGCCAATCAAATTAAAGTTGCATGTGATAAGAGCTCTTCCTTATTGATTGAAATTTTTTCCCCTGCAAGTGTTGTAACCTCATTTGATAGAAAGAGGGTGTCTGCATGCACACAAGTCATTCCCACTCCTTTCCTGTCCCCTCAAATGTCACATTCTCATTCTGGGCCTCCGCAGTCATGAGCATCATTTCCCCGCCAATCTTGCTCTCAGCTGTACGTTTCTGTTGTTCGGTCTTCATCTTTTTGCATTATTCATCGCTGAGGCTGGGCTACAGCTAAATACCGGAATGTGTAGCAGATGGCCCCAGAAAAAGAAGGCTATCCCGCCTCTGAATTTATGTTGTATATGTTTAAATGCTTTCAGCTTTAAGGGGGCTGCCATACCAAAACGAAAGCTATTTGCATAGATACTACCCACTGCCTGCCCTATGGCCTTATGCCACTCTATAGAGGGCAATCACCAAACATCCATGCCCGTTTTCAGAAAGGCATAAAAATATGATTTATATACATTTTTGTTGTGCTGTTTTAAACAAGGGTTAAGTAACCAAATAAAACATGTCACATTTTGTTTATTCTTTCAGGCCTCACAGCCCAGCATGTCTTCAGTCTGCAAACATTTAAAATTTTTAACTTCAACATTTCACCACAGAAAACATCTGAAGGTTATCCCCTTCCCTCGACTCTAATAAATTCTATAACTCGGAGCTTGATCAAAGCCCTGCTCTCTTAACTCTAACAATGTAAAGAAAGAAAATTTAAAATTGAAGTCATTTAGAATTCCTCAGTAGTTAAAATGTTTTTCATAGACACAATCAAACCTTCTTTAAAGTTGCAATTAATTCTTAGTTAGGGGAAAAATTCCATATGGAATAAAATTCTCTTTGGAAATCACGTGTTTGCATTCCTGCTGTATGATTATCCTTACCACACCAGAAACTCCTTAATTAATTGCACTCTTCATGGCTACACTGAAACAGATGTAAATGCGTGCTTTTTATAACCATTAACTTTCACAGCAGGCATTTGCACCAGCAAGGTTTGGGTGAATGGCTCAGAGCAGCCTACAGTGTGGGAGGTTCAGGCCAGAGAGGGTCCCCCTCTCCTTTGCCTAGGCAGCCACCTAGGCAGCCACAGTCTTCCAATTAAATGATGCTCCCAAACCAAAGGGCTCCAGAGCAGCCAATCAGGCTGGGTTTTAACTGGTGCTTAGAGAATTAGTGCCGGTGTGGGCTGGGGTGCGGGCTGGAGGAGCCACCCCCTGCTCTCACTTGGTAATATTTATTTGTTTTTAAGTTGATGAGGAAACATCAACCAATAAAAATGGAAGAGTGGGGGAAATGAGAGTGCGAAGAACTAATAAAAAACAAAATAAATAAAAAACAAGGTCATGTAAGGAGTTCAAGAAAAGTGGTGCTGGCGGGAGGCCAAGCCCTTGGAGCCTAGGCTGAGCCAAGGCTGGTGCTGGTTAGAGCGGTCTGCTGTCTTCTAGGAATCCCCGGACAGCGACAGGACGAGAGCCCATCTGCACGCACGCTAAGAGCTGCGGATTCGTCACAAGTAGCCTTGTTAACATGCTTTTTGAGGTTGGTTGGGGAAAGGGGGAAAAAAGCAAAACCAGAAAATGCTCCAGCTAACGAACGCACTGTGCCTGGCATTGTCTAGTAGCCAAGCGTAGGCCTCTTCGCTTCCGGGTCTTTCCGCAAGAGCCGATTTGTAAATTATCAGATTACCTCAGGATCTGAGAGACTCTTCCAGGGAGAGCCCCTCTCATTAAGCCAGAGAGATTTTCTCAAAGAAGAAGGAAAACTACATTTGAGAGTAACCAGTACTCGAATGCAAATCACACTTGAAACACGTGTTGTTTGGATAATGCCTGGTAAATTTCCTTCCAGAGATGAGAATCTTCCGTGTGAAAAGAAACAATAGACACTACCTCCATGCCCTGGACAAGATGCACCCGCAGAATTTTAATCTGTGACTGGTTAGAACACTCGCTAGTGAAAGTGTCCACTTTGCAGCAGTGGTTTGAGAGAATTGGGCCAGCAATATGGAGTCAGAGAGACAGATAATAACGAAGTGTGCATGAAAAGGCTATAATGAACCCCATTACTGCCTACGATAACTTTAAAAATGAATAGAAAAGGGAAGGAGCCTTTATCCACCATTTCTCTCCTATGCTGGAAGTGGTAACTTGCTTCCCAGAACAGCAGCCCATCTCTGCATCAGTCGATGAGCCACCTGATTGTAGTTTCTGATGCCTCTGTTTTGTGATCAGCTGTATCAACAGCAACAGCAGCCAATCGTCAAATGCCAGACACCATATCCTTTCCCTAGTGACCCCCAGTTCCTACAACAGTGTGTGTTTCTAGCTCCATTTTTGCTAATGAATCCTGGAGTCAAAGAAATTGAATAATAGGTGCAATGTCACAGAGATAGTCAACAGGAGAGCCGGAAAGAACCACCTGACCTCAAAGCCTACATAAGCTCTTTTTAGTACCCTGCATGGCTAAGACATCTTCAACCGGTACTCGGGATAGTAAGAGCAAATGCAGGATGTGTGTGTATGTGCACGTGTATCTGTGTGTACGCATGCAGCAGCGTGCATGTGGGCATGCGTGCATGCGTGTGTGTAAGTGTGCGTTGGGGGAATGACATTTCCCTGGGCATCCTTCTCCACCTCCCATTTTGTAAAGACCTCTTGCTTTTCCTTAAAGAAAGCCAAAGGGTGCCCTTTCTCTTTACAGCCGCCCATAAAATAAGATTAATCCAGCTTCACAGGATTTATTGCTGTATTTAAGGGATGGGACCAACATCCGAATTCAGACGTGCAGATGACTGCTCTCCCGCCTCTTTTGTACGAGGAGGAGGTGGCTACCTGGTCACACAGGTGCGACTTCTGCTTGCCTGTAGAACCCCAGCCAGCCATATTTTAGGACTGCCTCCTCTGTTTACAAGCAGTTGACACTCCTAAGGTACATTGCTCCCGTAGGTGTACGCACATACATGCTTGCATACCTCCTAAGTTTATCTGCCTATTCTCCTTTCTCCTTCCCAGTGCATTCCTGAATGCTTTTTGACAGCTATGGTCTTCAATGAATATTATCACTTATAACCAATCGAGAAAGGCTAATGGAAAGAAAAGAGGAAGCTTGACTATATATGCATATGTAGTTATATATATTATATATGTTTATACACACACACACACACACACACACACTGGCCACGTCCCCCTTTTAATTAGAGAGTTTGTCGTTTGCCTTCTCTACAGAACTACATTCTCATGACTTCTCATTCTTTATTCTAATTGATCCCTTTGTAAAACGGGCAATTAGGATAAATTAATGTGAATTAGCCTTAAGCAGGAATTCTGAACATCATATCAATTTCAATTTCATATTTAGACTGTCTTCTTGGGAAGAGTCTTCTTTATTCCTTGTTTAGGTAGCAGTTTCTCCCCTGGCCTTTTAAGTAAGCAACTTACTCGGGAAAGTGGGCAGTAAAGAGCCACTCTGGCGTCCTGGGACTCTGATGAGGGACCTTCCCTTTCACTATTTGACAGCCTCAGACCTGAACCGGCTGTCCCGCACCACTCATCACCAGCAGTGTCAGAAGCTGTATCAGCATCTTCAAAAGGAACGCCAGGACACTTCCAGTTAAAATTAGCCTGTGTGAGCGGCTCAACCTCGCTATCTTTTGAAACTATATTTGACGCGGCCAACAGTTCCTCCCAGGTAAAACACCGTTGCTTTATTCCAAGGACTCTGCAACCCCTCCAGAGGGGGGTCAAAGCCTGAGAGGTCTCAATATCTTGGCTAGCACCCCAAAATATTAGTCTAGCCCCCAGGAATCTGTCATCAGGATACATCCAGTTGCCTTTACCTTAGTACAGTGGCCTTTTATTCAGCTTATACCTATAATGCTCATGTTTATGTAATAAAACACAGCCAAAGAAGAGAGACAGCACAGAAGAATTAGAGTTAATGTAAGTTAAGGGAAGTGTTCCGGTCTGAAAGCTATATAATGCTGAGGCTTTTCCTAGACCTACTGGGGAGGGGTGGAAATGCTATCGGTTTGTTATTTAGCTATGAAAATTATCTATCATGCCTCCCCCTGAGAATTGACTTGATTTTTTTTAAGGATCTAAAGAGGAGGGAAAGAAGAGATGATGGCCTTTTGTTTATAAAAGACAATTTCCATCACATTGTGATGGGATGGGGGAGGGGTAGAGCAAAATATGGTTTTGATTCCACCCTGGATCAAATTCTGCACAAAGTGACACAGCTCCAGCAACGCTGCCAACACATATTCTTCTGCTCAGATGGGCCCCCTCGTCAGGACCAGCGGGGTTCTAAGCAAGGCAGTTGGGATGAAACGCATCCATATCTCAGAGAAGTTAAGAAGTGATTGCGATCTCTCCGGGAGAAAGTAGCTAAAATAGCTTTTCTTGAGAAGCTCACCTTCCTGTTTTCTTGATTTTTACATGCCTTGTTTCAAATGAACATGTACATTGAGTGCAGATTTGCACATTGAGCCTAGAAATGCTGTCATCTTTGAACTATTTGCATATTTCATTGTTGCAAAATAAATTTCAACTCTGGGGGAAAATTTAGGTGGATTTACAAGAAATCAAATATGTTGAACCAACAGACCTCAGCAAACAAGCAATATCATCATTAGTCTGATGACTTCAAGAGTGAACAATCCAAGTGCACTCGCATCCCATTGTTAATGAGGACCGTGGTGGATGCTTAGCTGGGTAGATTTCACTTCTTGAGACGTGGGATTCTGGTCTGGACAAATCAAGTGCAAATGGTTCCTTCGATGAGCAACATCGGAAAGTCATAAGTGACACCATCCACCCACTCAGGGACAGAGGGAAGATCAGAACAGAAAGGAAGGATAGAACAAAGAGCTCCTATGAAGGGCATCCATATGAGAAGGATATGCGATATGAAGGAGATGACATGAGAGAATACCTAGTCACACTTGGGGGCCAGACTTCCGGGGTCAGGTCCCAGTGCTCTTGGCTTTGTATCTCCCAGCAGATATGACACTTTGGCCTGTTCAAATGTGGCTAACAAATAGTGGAGCACACAATAAAGACACCGGCAGCAGTGTCTCTCCCTCTGGTGTTTATGATGCAAGAAGACTGGACGGAAGCCTCAGAACTCCAACATCTAGACAAAGAAAAAGGAAGGTGGCAACGTGCCCAACCACCCCAGCACATGCCACCTACTCAGGCTCTTCCTCAAGGTGAGCTCAAGTCCATGATCAGATAGGACTGCCATTTAAGAACAATAGGATGCGAAGGTGGGAAAAGAAACAGCGCTTGTTCCTTACAAATTCTTCATCCATCTACAATTGTACGGTGAAGCTTGATTGTTTGAGACAAATGAAATAAAGTGGCAAAACTTGCAAAGAGCGCATACTAAACAATGAACACTGAGCCTTAAAATCGAATGGGTGCAAATCAGAGTGGAGGATGCCTAAAAAAGAGAGGATGTTAAGCAAAGAGAAAACAGGCACATCTAATAACACCGATTAAATTAAATTATAGTACAAATGGACCAAAGTGAGAAGCTTCTGGAGATGCATGGAGTCCTACACCACACAACAGGGACTTGTTGGTACCTTATAAGCAAGGATTAGCAACATTTGTTGATGCTTTAAAGCCCTGCCCTGTGGGGACCTAGAGTAAGCTATGTGGCTTATAGGCCTGGGTTGATCCTCCCCAAATTTGGGGGTTGTTTAATGTAAGTCTTCTTGGGTTTTAAGCTGCCTATTCCGGGACTATTCCCTTAACTAAAACAAGACGGCCCCCTACCTTCACTGAGAGACCTCAGAATCCCTGAAGTCTGGCAGCCTCCACTAAGCCAGCTGCTGTTTGCAGGATTCTGATGATCTGGGACTTCCCAGGTGTCAGAAGCAAACAATAGATCACAGCTGGCATTTAATTGGCAGCACCCTGGATGGCAGCCTCAGCAGCAAGAGGCCAAACACTGAACAGGCCACAGAGAGAGGACTCCCCTCACTCAGCTAATATTAATTGAAATGTCTTCGTGGAATGCTGTTTTGCACATTGCAATGAAAACAGTTTGTTTTTAGGATTTAAACATCCCTCCGCTGTGTTTGCAATCTGAACACTACAGCATGTGTTAAGGCATAAGATCCAGGGAGGCAAACTGACTATAAACACAGTGGTTGTGGAGTTGGTTGAGGAGGGGGGTTGTCTTTCTTCTGCAATTTCGGAGCTCACTGAAGTGTGCAGGGGTGATAACACAGCACAGTGCAGGCAAGGGAAAAGAAAGATTTAAATTGCAGGGGATTTTTCACTGGATGTGTTGTTGGGAAGACCCCTGGAAAAGGAAGAGGGATTTAAATACATGACTTGTCCCCTTGAGACTGCCGGACTCTTAAAATTATAGGCCATTGTGCTAAATATTACCCTGGTTTTCTGGGGCAATAGTCTCAATCCTTCTAGTTAAAAGATATCAAGGGATGTGTGTTCTCAGCCAGTGTTACAGATTAGTATGCTACCGTTGTTCTGAGGGTAGCATTGTTAAATAAGCCTGCGATATCCCTGGAATCACACTGCACGCACTGCGCCAAGCGTGTGTATCTTTTAGGATTATATGCAGACTGCAAAGAATACAGAACAATTGCTCCACATTTCTCTATGCGGGCGTCATCTCCCTTTCCAATCCGAGAGCAACACCCATATCTTGTCCTCAGCTACTGACAATTGTCATAAATTTCAGCTGACCTTCTGCCAGAGGAGCTTGGAGATGACGCTCGTTTTATCTTTTTGCAG
Source organism: Chionomys nivalis (assembly GCF_950005125.1). Classification (NCBI taxonomy): domain Eukaryota; kingdom Metazoa; phylum Chordata; class Mammalia; order Rodentia; family Cricetidae; genus Chionomys; species Chionomys nivalis. The sequence goes on from NC_080103.1 coordinate 39,312,458, forward strand.
GCTTCAGGGTGTCATGATTCATTCTGGAAGTATTTGGAGCCCAGCACCATGCTGGATACGAGAGGAAATGAGCAGAAGCAAGGAAATCGGTTCCTCCTTGGGGAATCTAACCATGTTCTCATGGCACACCTAGATGACTGGAAGGCAATGATCGCTTGCTGTATAAACCGGCTAGTCAAGGCAGAAGATGCAAAAAAAGCTAAGCACGTAGTGTACCCATCAATGGCTTCGTGTAGAGCATGCCCTGAGAAGTGTACTTTGAGCAAGATGAGAAATAGGTATGAGAAAAAGTATTGCAGACTTTTTCTTTTTTTAAGCAGAAGTGGAAAAAAATGGAAAACCAAGAAAGGCACATTCACTGGGCCAAAATATAAAATGCTAGCTGGGCAGTGGTGACACATGTCTTCACACCAGCACTCGGGAGGCAGAGCCAGGTGGATCTCTGGGAGTTTGTAGCCGCCTGGTCTACATAGTGAGAGAGAGATCTTTTACTGCACAAAGAGGATGTGGATCTATGAGGCTTCTGCTGGTTTGTCCTTTGGGTGAAAAAATATTCCAGATTTACAAACAGCCATGCTGATATACAACATTTAAATAACTCTCCAATGGGAATCTTGCTGGTGATGATAAGCTGAAAGTAGAATTCACTGAAATGATGAAAGTCGGTTCTTCAATGGTCTCAAGTCCTCCTGCTCAGTGTTGGCTGACAGACATCAGAGCTAGTGCTTTCTGCAGTGTGACATGTCCCCAGCCCTTTTCCCCTGTAGTTTACCTCAGCCACCCCTGCACCTTCACCTCTCTGTCCCCTTCACCTCTCTGTCCTGTTTTTCTCTCACCTTCCGCTTTCCTTATATTCAAATGGTTAGTGGAGACTGTTGAGAACAGTTTCTCTTAGCTCAGAGCAATCCGACTGCTGACTTCCCATGCAATCAGCCTGCTGACACCTTGAGGCAAGTTTCCACGCCTAAGACACCTAGTTATGTTCCTTGAAGAACAAATGTTTGTAACTAGAAAATCCAATATACAGAACGCTGCATAGAGAGCAATGCCAAACACCTTTAAATCACAAGCAAGTCCTTCATTAAATGCAAGCTATTTCAAGTAGGAATGGATCATATAACAACTTGAAAGAGAAGTTCCATTCCAAGCCAGAAGTGAGCTTGCACTCACTCTTTACCATAAGACAAACTACATTATTTTAAAAAAACTTTTTAGGTAGCCAGTCATCTCCTGTGATCATCCTTCCAACCTGACTTTATGATGGATGGGGATCAGTCATAAGAAGGGAGCCCAGGTAGTTTGGATGCTCACCTTAATAGACCTGGATGGAGGTGGGTGGTCCTTGGACCTCCCACAGGGCAGAGAAACCTGCTTACTCTTTGGGCTGAGGAGGAAGGAAGACTTGATTGGGGGAGGGGGAGGGAATGGGAGGTGGTGGCGGGGAAGAGGCAGAAATCTTTAATAATTAAATTAATTAATTAATAAAAAAATCAGCAAGAAAAAAAAAGAAGAAATAAAAGGACTTCTTTAAGTTAGAAGTAGAGATACAGATACTGATAAATGGAAACAGAATCTGGGACTCAACTATTGCAGAGAACTGGCTTTTTATCTCAGTTATATTATCTTGTGGTCAAAGTAAAGTCATTTGTTAGTCTCTGTGAGGACCGGAAAGCCAATCCAATCCAGCTGATTACAAATTGGGTCCCAAAAGAATGAATTCACTCATTACATTTGCTGAGCGATCTATTGAAGGACAGACGTGTGACGGCCCTATGATTTCATGGGTGGCGCACACTCTCAGATACTGCAGTGGGAGAATTAGGGAGCCTGGTTTTATTTTTTTTCCACTCTTGTCTATGGCTCTGGTGAACTAACTATGTGAACCCGGGCAAGTTCTTAAGCATTCAGAGCTCATTACTTATGACCTAATAAACACCAAGGTGTGAGAACCAGAGTCAAAATCAGGGCTTCAAGTCAATCTGAGAGATTTTGCTGAGGAATGGATCAGATTAAGGCAAGCTCTTACCAAACAAAGATAATGCAGGGAGGAAATCATACAATTATAGAATTTTAAAGCCAGAAACAACCTCAGAGCTTATTGATTCCTATCTACTCGTTGTGTAAATGATGGGCTGGAGATCTAAAAAGAGCAAATAAGGTGCTCAAAGCCCCGCAGCTAAATTATGCAGCTGGGAAGGAAGCCTAGCAACTGAAGTAGCACACCAGGCAAAATGTTTAGAAACTGTTTCTTCATACAGATGCTTACGTGCTGAGACGGTTACTAGAAAATAAGACACTGCGCTAAAACCTTTCTTCTTTCCTATGTTTAAAGATGTTACTGCCAAAAATGGTTCTTATCCCAAGGCAAGATGAAGAAGGGTTGTCCTACCAATACAGAAGTCTCCTGACCCCCCCTTGCTGGCCTTGAGGAAGTAAAAGAAACAAACCCCAAGCACCAAAGAAAATCATCAGATACTGTCAGGGTCAGCAGGGTCAACCAGACTTTAGGGTATTTTTAAACACGTTTCCTAAGCTTATCTTTTTTTTTTTCTGTCAATTGGAAGAACAGGAGGAAGAGAAGAGAAAAGAGGAGAAGGGAGGTGTCTTAGGGTTTCTATTGTCTTAGTTAGGGTTTCATTGGGCTGGAAACACCACAGCTAAACCAGTTGGGGAGGAAAGGGTTTATTTGACTTATGCTTCCACATCACTGTTCATCATTGAAGGAAGTCATAACAGGAATTTAAGCAGGGCAAGAATCTGGAGGCAGGAGCTGATGCAGAGGCCATGAAGGAGTGCTGCTTACTGACTTGTTCCCTGTGATTTGCTCAATTGTTTTCTTGTAGAACCCAGTGATGTAGGATTCCCCTCTGTATGCTGTGAATACCACTGGTTAATAAAGGAACTGTCTTGGGCCTTCACAGGGCAGAATAGAGGTAGGCAGGAAAAACTAAAGTAAATGCTGGGAGAAAGAAGGTAAAGTTGTGAGATGCCATGGAGCCACCAGAGGAGAAAGATGCAAGCCGCCAGCCAGAACCTTGCCAGTAGACCATGAACCTTGTGGTAAAACATAAAATAATAGAAATGGGTTAATTTAACATGTAAGTACTTGCTGAGAATATGCTAGAGTCATTGGCCAAGCAGTGTTTTAAATAATATAGTTTCTGTGTGATTATTTCGGGTCTGAGCAGCCGGGAACAAACAAGCAGCCTCCTACGACAATCCAGGACCATCAGCTACAGGATGGCCCTGCCTACCATGGGCTGGACCCTCCCATCAATCTCGAATTAAGAAAATGCCCTACAGCTGATCTTATAGAGGACTTTTCTCAATTGTGGTTTCCTCCTCTCAGGTAACTCTGGCTTGTATCAAGTTGGCATAAAGTAGCCAGCACAAGTGGGAAGAAGAAAAAAACCACCTGTACTTGTCCAATTTAGTCAATATTTTGCTGCTGTATTAATTTTGATTGATTAAATTAATAATTAATACCACAATTAATATTATCCATAGTTTGAGCCCGTAATAAGGGAAATATTCTGACCAGGCATGAAGCAGGGGCAAGAGGATTACTGCAAGTTCAAGGACAGCCTGGTTTACAAAGTGAGTTCCAGGCCAAACAGGACTATATGATGAGAACCTGTCTCAAAAAAGAAAAAAAGAGAGGAGAGGAGAGGAGGGGAGAGGAGCTAGGATGCAAAGGAGAAGAGAACTGGAGAGGGAGAGGCAGAAAGAAAAGGTTTGTACAGACATTTTCAGTTGTCCCAGTGGTGGGCAGAGAGAAAGGTTTCTGGCTGCTGGCCCAGACAGAGGACAAGAATGTGAGTGAGTATCCCCACAGCACCCACGACGGCCCTTCAGGATGAAGGGTTGATTACTTCTCAGCCTTGTGGTTAAGATCAAGTGCAAACCGAAGCATTAGCTTCTGAACACTGGCTGTGAGAGGAATCACTGCCTCTTCCTGTCTAATGTGAAGATACCCACCGCCTGCACCTCAAGCTAAATCTCAGACCTATATTAAAAACCTCTCCCCTTCTTCCCTTTCCAGTAATTATTCTTTACCTCTAAATGGCTCTCCATTCCCTCTGAGTGTGCGGAGAACCCTGCTGGCTTACTACCCTCATTGTCAGTATTCACCCCATTTATCACTGGGTTCCACTTTACTTTATAAAGCCGTAACCTCCGTGGTGAACGGCTAATTCGCACTTCTCCGATTCCACTCCAGTCTTTACAGCAGCCACCATCCTACAGCCAAAGTTCATCTTGTTCCTGTTTCACACAGGGATCCACCAAGGCTCTCCCTCCAGGAAGAGGAGTGCTCGTAAGGGGAATCCAGGTCTGAGGAGAGAAAGGAGAATCCTAGGGACTAGAAGGATTTCCACAGACTCCTAATTTTTGTTTTCTGGGAAATAAAAGTAGCTTTGTTCCACAGCAGTTATGTTTAGACTTTAGTATGCACCAAATTACCCTGCAAAGAAGTGGTTGGTGAAGTAGGTTGCTGCAGACATCAAAGTTTGGAATTGAGTAAGTCCGGACTTTGGGCTGAAAGCATGCATTTCCAGGCAGCACCAACCCTGTTGGTTGTGGTGACTGTCTTTTGAGAAACACTGCCTTCTTTCTGCTGGAAACAGATGAAGAAAGGTCTCATTCCCAGAGCTCTAAGGGGCAGGGCCTGGGCTTCTGTAGCATTCCTTTATCTCCTGTGACTACCAAGCAGGAAAGCAAGCAGTGAACCTCTGCTCTCAGGCATCCAGGGCCCCAGACAGTTAAAGAGCTTAGCAGAAGAGAGTTGCTGAGATAAGAACTCCCTCACCTGTCCTGCACTCGCCTTCTGGGTCCATGTGCCCCTCACTCCCTCACCTCACACTGGCTAAATGTCCACAGCCATTAAACTCTCCTCTCAGAGGTACTGCCCACTCCCGCTACTGTGCACTTGCTCTACAGGGAATGCTAGTTGCTCAGCTTTCTAGACAACGGCAAACGCTTCAAAGCTTGCTTGGTTGTTACCTGCCTTGGTTTCCTCAGACTGGTACCTAACTCCAGCCACCAGAAAGGCAGAAGCATCTATCGCTCCATGCTCACTGCTGCCGGAACACTTAGTCAATACCTGTCTTCTCATGTAAAGTAAAAGTGAGCTGTTTATACTGCTCATAAGACTGTGAGATCCTGGGATGAGGAGCCATCCTATCAGGAACCATTTGACAGAGTCAGGCATCAATGTGATGTACAAATTCATTCAGTCAGTCTTTCGTTAGTTCTTTCAATTAGGCAAGGGTGCCTCCTACTCCTAAACTTCTTTTTCTATCTGAAGTTTTTTTTTTTCTCTGTATTTTAAATACTAAACAAACTCCAACAATAAGGTTTCTTTAAACAGGCTGCTGTCTTCTTGTTGGTTTCGAAAGTCAGACTGGGAGTCCTCCAGCCAAGACAGACAGACCTCACCAGCTTTATTTACTTAGCTGTCATAACTGAACACTTAACTGAACATATTCAAATACTTAAAAGTTCTCACTGGCAAACCTGCGAATGAATGCTTAAAAGAGTGTGTGTGGCGGGAGAAATGACTGTAAAACTGTCAAGTTAGGAAAGCATTGATCTGCTTCTCTGGCTCTAATTGCTGCCCTGTGTAACTCAATGGGGATTCTCAGAGTGGATTACACAGGCTGTGAATCCAGCCCAGATGTGGACCCTAGGACAGCTTGGCTTGCTTGCCAATAAACTCCTTTTTTATGGCTTCTTTTCCGTACCCTTCTAACATTGCCATAGATACACACGTTTCACTCTGCACTTTAAACTCTCAAAAACTGTAGACTCGGTCTCCTTAACTTCGGAGGAATTGGAGATAAATTTTTCAGTACTTCGGTTTTCCGCTAACACTTCGTCAAACTACCCAGTGATTTAAGTTTTACGTCAGAATTAAAGGATGTGTTTCAGCCAAGAAAGCATTTGCAAAATGCAAAACGGTACTGCGTAATGGATGGAGTGTAATTCCTCTGGTGGTCCGCTTTCCTGGTCATGACTACAACTGAAAATAGAAAAATTACTTCAAGTTTTAAATAGTTGGCTACTGTTACTTTCCATTGTGAAACTGTTGCAAAAATGAGGTGAAATATAAAAGTATAAAAAAATTCTAGATATTTTAGTTAAGAAACAGAAGAATTCACTTTCCTGATGGTAAAAATATTTGCTAAACAATGTGAGTCAATATGAATTTTTGCAAATGAGCTGTTAATCAGAAATATTACAGATAATTTTAAAATACAAAATGCTGGCTTCCTCTATTTTTCACACACACACACACACACACACACACACACACGCATATATTTAGTTCTACAACAGAGTGTACAATTTACCACCCAGATACTAACAAACAAACAAGCGCATGCTTGCCTTTCAGTTCTCAAGTTCCTTAACTGAATTATGAGAATAGGTTTCCTTTTTCTTTTTAATGTTCAACTGTTTTCTGTTTCTCTCAACTAAAATGTCGAGAAATCCTTTTTATACTTCTCTTTTATACTTCATCTCCTTTTTAATTTTATACATGTGCTCCACTCATTAAAAATTAAGAGGTTGCAAAGCCGGGCGGTGGTGGCGCACGCCTTTAATCCCAGCACTCGGGAGGCAGAGGCAGGCAGATCTCTGTGAGTTTGAGGCCAGCCTGGTCTACAAGAGCTAGTTCCAGGACAGGAACCAAAAAAGCTACGGAGAAACCCTGTCTCGAAAATCAAAAAAAAAAAAAAAATTAAGAGGTTGCAAAAAAATAAATTTAAAGCTCATGCCCAAACTTTAAATTGTGTGTGTGCACAGTTGCACATGCTCACACGCATGTGCATTCCCTGCCATTTCCAAAACAATGGATCCTTACGGACTGCCATAATTTCAGAAGAATGACATAATCTTACTACAGACAACACATAGCATAGTTTTCACACTGCTGCCTCCGTAAGGAAAATGAGTGACTGTTCTCATCTTGGCAGTTTTCCTGGTTCTCAAAAGTTCTCTTAGATGAATAAGACAGTTAAAGTAACATCGATAAGCTTAGAAAACAAACAGCAAATTTACAAAGTTTTTCCCCTCCCTGCCCCTTCCTACTCCTTCTATCCCAAAGCAACATGAGGAATAAATCTAATTATTTAATTAAGCAAATTAAATTACCCCACGGGAAACTTGCTGTGACATTATCCTCGGGCACCCTGGCTACCAAGATACCATATACAAATAGGTGAAAAGTTTCCGATGGAGATTCATCTCTGGAATTTACCCTAAACAAATTTCATTGGACAAGGTCCCAAATAGACTCAGCTTACCATGAATTCCTAGCAGGAATACTTTAGTTCAATTTTGTAGCAGGGAATCCAATCCATATATGGGCATAACTCACTGGGGACAAGTGGATGAGCACTATGATATATTCTTTCAAGTCAAAAATAAATTATGGTGGAGGAAGTGTTTTGATGATCTTAATTATCTCTGACAGCTCTATAGATAAAAATAAATTCTCCTCTGGGGTAACATTTGAATACTAAATGACACCACTCAGAATAATTTAGTTTCCCAAGCACAAGCACGCGTCTACATTTAAATCTAAGAAGTGTAGAAATCACCTTCCATAATCAACCACAGGTAGCTACCCTGATAAAATTTTCTTAGCTTTGGAAAATCTTTAGTGAATGAAAATTAGTAATTTCATAAAATAAGCAATTATTTCATATAGCAGAATAACGTTAAGTTAAAAATCAGAAGAAAATTATTAAAATACTATTAATCCAACATTATTCCCTATTACTTCACATTTTATATTAAAAAATATAAAAACTATTTTAATGATAAAGTGTTCATGAAATTTTTTGTTTCCAAAATCTAAAATCTTGATATAAAGAAAAATAAATCTCAATGATGGAGGTAGTACTTCAATTCTTTTTTTCCAAATATGAAACTGGGCAAAAGCATATTTATTTTTACTCTTTTCTCATATATTACATCATATATTTTCTCATATATTACATCCCCACCACAGTTTCCCCTTCCTCCCCACTCCCAGTCTCCCCGCCAACTTCCCTGTCCTCCAGATCCACCCTCCCTCAAAAAACGAGCAGTCTTTCCAGGGACATCCACCAAACTGGCATAACATGCTGTAATAGGACCAGGCATGTAGCCTCACATCAAGGCCAGACGAGGCCACCCAGGAGGGGGAAAAGGGTCCCACAAGTAGGAAAAAGAGTCGATAACTACTCCAGCGCTCATCGTTAGGGATCCCACAAGAACACCAAGCTACACAGGGGACCTAAATCAGACCCCCACAGACTCCATGATCTCTGTGTGCCCACATGAGTCCTGGTCAGTCGATTCTCTGAGCCTTGTTCCCATGGTGTGCCTGAACACTCTGGTGCCTCTGATCCTTCCTCCCCTCCTCCACAGGACTCTCCAAGCTCCTCCTAGTGTCTGGATGTGGGGCTCTGCATCTGCTCCCATCAGTTTCTGGATGAAGTCATTCTGGTCTCTTTGATATCAATTCTGCTAGGCTCTGGTCCCAGAATACTCTGCAGGCAGGGCAAGCTGTAGGTTAAAGGTTTTGTGGCTGAGTTGGGAAAGCATGCACAAGAATGCAGAGGTGAAGTATCTAAGCAGCCCTAGTGTCTGAATACATCAGGACCACCACACAAGCTGTGGGGGTAAGTGTCTGTGGGTGGAAGTTGGAGCTAGAATTGCAAGTATCCCTAAACTGCAGGCTAGTTCAGGAAACACACTAATAAAGATGGCTACATGTAAGTTATGTAGAAAAGGGGTCTGAGAAAGCTGTAGAATGTTACCCCACAGTCCCATCCATGTGTCCTTCTCAAGAGAACAGGTTAAAGTAACAGAATAAGCTGAGACTGAAAATCATAAGACAATTTAGGTTTGAATGAGATCTGAGCAGATTCACAACAAAAAACCAGGTGTGTCCTTGGGCACCAGAAAGAAAAGGGGACATCCCCATATCCTGACATATCAAAGCATTGAGCATACACAGCCCTGGAAAAGCAGGTGGAGATCATGAAGGCATTAAACCTACTGAGACACGTCTACTAAGGACTTCAGGTCAGTCATTGGGGACCTATGATGTCAACCATATACTAAAAATGAACAAAAGCTGTTCTCATCAAGCTTTACACTTCATTATGTCAGATCCTAAAATGTGAGCCAGCGTCTTTGTTAGTGAACTAACTAATAGTTAACATCACATCAAATAAGTAGTGTGGTAACATGTACTTCACCATTTTGAAAAGAAAGACTCCCGGTGCCAAAGCAAATCCCATATGGACCAAAGATTTTTAAATTGCAAAGTGGATCCATGAAAGTAGTAAAAATGTAAGAAAATATTTCTATAATTTCATAATGTGAAAAGCCTTCTTAAATATGATGCAAAATTACAAAACCATTAAAGAAAACGCCAAAAATGTAAACAAAACTAAAAGTCCATGGCAAAGAGAAGAAAGCGGGTCATGTTTTGACTATCAAGAACTCACTTTCTGGTTTACATTAGCTCTGAACAAATGATGAAGAAAAAATTCCACCCACTCCCCTGCCCCCCCCAAAAAAAAGCTAGTAGAGAAATAAGCATTTAAGTAGACAATTCAAAAACCAGAAACAAAACGATCTGCGAAGATTCTTCCATAGTTAAAGTTAGGCAGATGAAAGTTATAGCATCCCAGACAGGTAAGCTTCTAAGTTCTATAACATCCCATTGCTGATGCAGTTGTGGCGACACAGATTGTGTAGAATTAAATACTTTTGGAGGGGGAGTTTCTAGACAGAGTTTCACCGTGTAGCTTTGGCTGTCCTGGCACTCTCTCTGTAGACCAGGCTGGCCTCAAACTCACAGAGATCCACAGAAATCCACCCGTCTCTGCCTTCCGAGTGCTGGGATTAAAGCTGTGCACCACCACCGTGCTTTCTAATGGGGGTATATATATATATATATATATATATATATATATATATATATATTCTTCTAGTAAAATTTAGAAATGATCAGCAATAAATAAATATCCTTTGACATATCAATCCTATTGTTAAAAATTATGTACTACTCTCTAAAATGTTTACAGAATTACTTACAGGAACAAGAATATGGCAAAATATGCTGTTAAACTGTCACTGAGCAAAACATTGTACATCCATTCAAAAAATGGGTGTAGGGAGATGGCTCAGTGAATGAAGCACGTGTCAATCAAGTATGAAGGAGTTCAGATCCTCAAAATTCATGTAAATGCAGAACGAATATGGAGGCTCATCTGTCATTCCAGTATTGGGAAGGTGGAGAGAGATCCCAAAGAGCAAGCTGGCTAGTAAAACTAGCACCTATTGGCAAGCTCTGGGTCCAACTGGGAGACCTCAGTGAATAAGACGGAGACTAGATGAGGAAAACTCCCAACATCCTTCTTAGAACTCTACATGCACACACACACCTGCACATGCAACAACACATGTGTGAACTTACATAAACCCATGCAGACAGACACAAACATATGTGTATGCAAAGATACAGACAAGATATAGATTTATGTCCAGTAATTCAAACAGATCTCTAATTCAATGGGTTATGAAAAAAATGTAAAGTATTTTTCAGTGTTTATAACCACATAATATGTAAATAATTTAAGCATTCATATACACATATTATCTATGCTGATTTCTCAACAACCAAAAACAGTAATAATAAGACTGAGTGAGTATGTTTGGAGAGATAAATGGGGACAGAAGCAGTGACTAGAAAACAGAGGTCCACTTTACTCCTGAAGTTCAAACCTTCTGCAACAGTTGTATACACTGCTTTCGTTTTTATTTTAAAGTTATCTTTTAATTATAAAATAAATCACTAGAGTCATTTGTTTCTCTTGTTTTAAAATTAAAAACCAAAGTTCAGAGACCCAGATAACTACAGTTCCCAGCATGGACAGATTTGATTGATATATTTATAAATTACTGATGCCACTGTTAAAATATCTGATATTATTTTCATCCTCCAAATGAACTTCATGTGCCCTTATTAAAAATAACTCAAAGTCTAACTAGAGGTTTGTATTTTAGAGGTGTTCATTGTTGTAGGGTTAGCTCTTAACTATTTCAGTCTGTGGAAGGACATAGATTTCTGGGCCCCATTTTTTAGGATGTTTCAAAGAGGATCTGGTGAGTAAGATGAGCCATTGCAGATACACCACCCACACTTAGGCAGGGAAATCAACAGACCTGCCCTCCTCCACATCCCACACACCCCCTCAGAGAAGCATCCCTGATGACCCATCTGAGGGGTTCCCCATCTTCACCCACCTTAAACACTACCTTGCCTACACTTTCCTCCAGTCCTGCCTCATGGGTTGCAATAATTTGTATTGATTTGTGAAATTAGTTCTGATTTGTCTTTATCATTTTGCTGATGAGCAGAAGGGTAGGATCAAGGCCAGCTGTCTACCATTGTATTCCTAAAATGGATCTGTTATAATGCTGAAGCAAATTTAATGGTCAGTAAGTATCTATCGATAAATTAAAACTGTGATGGTCTCTGTGTATAGAGACTATATACAATACTACCAATAGGTAGGCTCATTGAATGCATAAACTTCAAAAGATATTGTAAGCATCTATATGTTTTCTCCCTGCTATACTCAAAATAACTATAGGAGGAAAATTATATTATTGTATCTGTGTTACAGATTAGGGAACAGAGGTGTGAATATAATTAAGTAGCTTGACCAAAATCAAACGGAGCCAATCAGGAACAAAGTAAACCATGTGTGTATCAACAATAGGTTTTATAACTACTAACCGTAAAGGGTACATTGCAATGTATATACAAATTACATAAATGCTGTGCTTTGGAAAAGTATTTCCCATGGGGCTACATGGTAAAGGTTTGGTCCCCAGCCCTGGGCACTTTGAGAATGTGGTAGAACTTTTAAGAGGTAGGGTCTAGTTGCAAGTCTTCACTCACACGAGAATGTGCCCTTGAGGGGATTATTAAGGATCTGACACTCCCTTTTCTATTCTCTTTGATTTCCAGCTGCCAGGAGATGACATGCTTCATCAGCTGCTTCCCACCATGATACTCACTGCAGGCCCAACATTTAATGGGGTCAGCTAACCAGGGACTGTCTCCTCCAAAACTGTGAGCAAATTTAAATCTTTCCCTTTTGTAAGCTGATTATCTCAAGGGTTGCATCATAGTGATGATGGAAAGCTGCCTGATGTAATAGTAGAGGTTGATCATTTTTATTGCAGCTTAAAATCAGAAACAAAATCATATGGAAACAGGAATTTTACCATCAATATGTCACCAAATAAGAACATTCATTACTATTTCTTTTTTGACAATAAAAGGAAGCACGCCTCTTGTGAATACTAAAAACTTTCTATTATTTTGCAAAAGTGTGACAGTGTTTTCCCAAAGCATAAATAGCTTCACAGAAACTATAGCTTTGCATAGAAAACAAGGATCCCACAGGGCCCAAACAGCAGACAAAAATTCTACTGTAGGCACAGTGTGGCTGTACTTCACCGTTCTTGTCTGGCACATATGTAGTGCCACCATTATCATCAGCAGAAGCAACAAAAATAATTCTGAAGCACAGCGCCTGTTGTTCTTGAAGACAGAAGCAAAACTAATTCCCTTTATGTTATGGATTTTGCAATAAAAGAAGGTAGTATGGATGATAATATAAAAGCACAGGACATTTTCTATGAAAGCTCAATGAGAATGAATTGATACAAAAGGATTAAAGCAAAAGAAAGATTAATTTACCCTGACAACAAATAGCTTACAATTCATTGCTGAATTCCCATTCCTAAAGTCTTTCTTTTGTCTTCAATACACATGGGACAAGGCTTGGTAAGCTGATATCAAGCCTAAAACAGACACACCAATTATAACAGCCTGTGTGGTTCTTTCTCATATGCCGTATCCACTCACAGTGCCAGGAAAGTCATGCAAGCAACTTCTTTTTTTTTTTTTAAAGGAACCGTAGTGTCTTAGTTTGGGTTACTATTGCTATGATGAAACACCATGGCCAAGAGCAAGTTGGGAAATGTTTCTTTGGCTTATACTTCCACATCATTAGTCCATCCCTAAAGGAAGTTAGGACAGGAACTCAAACAGGGTGAGAACCTGGAGGCAGGAGCTAATGCAGAAGCCATGGAGGGTTTCTCTCCATGGCTTGCTCAGCCTGCTTTCTTACAGAACACAGGACCACCAGCCCAGGGATGGTCCCACCCATAGTCAATCACTAATTAAGAAAATACTCCACAGACCTCCCACACTTTTTCTCAAGTAAGGCTTCCCTCCTCTTTGATCAGTCTAGCCAGTGTCAAGGTGACATAAAGTTAGCCACAATGCATACCAACCGCTCTCAATGGTGCCCTTCTTTATTGATTAATTCGCCCAGATACAATTCATATTATAAACATTAACTTGGGGGCCAGAGAGATGGCTTCAGCAGTGAACACTTGCTGCCCTTTCAGAGGACCCACACAGGGAAGCTCACTAACACCTGTAACACTAGATCCAGGGCTTCCAAAGCCCTCTTCTAACCTTTGTGGGGACACACACACCCACACACACACCAATGAGGAAAATTAGCACTACTTAATCTTCCATTGCTATAAATTATAACATGAAGGTACATGATAAACACTTAATGGATGGAGTGTGAGCGTACTATCAGATGCTTGGTCCTTAAAGTTCCCTTTCTCGGTGCCCCCCTCAAACAATTCTGTCTCCATTAGCCCCCTCTTTCATGCAACATAAAGAAAAGTAAGATGGCAGAAAAATAGCTCGCTCCTGTAATCCCAGCACTCACCAAGCTGAAAGCGGACTACTGCCAAAAGTCTAAGATCAACATGGGCTCTATAAAACCCTGTCCTCCCCAAGAAAGTAAATAAATAAATAATAAATAAATAAAAATTAAATTATCAATTCTCCCACCCCTTGCTTACGTTTTACCCATTCAAAAAGTAATTTCCTCCGAAACAGAACTAGAAGAGATTGTATTTGAAAATTAACAAGTGCTTCCTACTGTCACCAAGGAAATGTGTCCTCTGCATATATGTGGATATATAGTGCACATGTACATTAATGTAACAAACACTGAAAAATAACATATTCACTTAAACTAATTGAACGATTTAAAAGTAATTCCACATAATTTCTTAACAAAAGTACAATAGGATGCTTTTTTGCTATTTTTGTTTTGTGTGAAAATCAAAATATTCATTCTTTGAGCCTCTTATCAGTTTCCAACATCAAGAAGAAAATGGAGGAATTTGGAAGGAAATAGTTCTTGCCCTGGGTTATCAGAATTAACTGTCTTATTTCTCCATGATCCAATTTACAGCAAGAAAACAATCTTAATTTATTGCACTACATTACACATTTATTAATGTTTATATATTTAAACCATTGCCATCACCACAAAAATAGAGATTATAATTTTTGGAACCAGAAAATGTGTATCTTAAGGAGGGTATGATTTAATTTATTATTATTTAGTATATAGTGAAATGGTCTCGAATGTTAAAACACCCTGTACGTAGTTTATCACATACAACAGTTGGGAATGTCTTCCCTTTGAGGCAAAACAGGATTTTTGTCTATTTTACTTCAATTTTTTACAGGAAGAAACTGGTTGAGGCAAGAAACGCTGCCCAGGAATATGTGACTCTGGGTGGGAACAGGCAGGAGAGTTCAGTTTTGAAAGGAGGATGCAGGACTCTTGTCGCTGACTGAAGGAAAGTGACCCTTTGCTGGGACAGAGGTTAATTCTTCAAAGTAGTCAGTGATCAATATATCATGCACAATTTAACAACTATAAATATAAAATCTGAGAACTCGAGAGAAACTCTTAACTAGAGAGTATTTTCTCCTTAAGTCGTAAGCTCTCCCTCTACGGCATTTCAAGTTCCAGAATATAGAAACGTTGTTGAAACGGGTTTTTTCAGCACTGAAATAGACCCAATGAAAACCCTTTTACTGTTTCTCCAGAAAAAGGTGCTCCTGGAAGGCGGAGGGAGAGTAATCTGGGGTTCTCTCGTGACTCTGGCAAGGCTTTGACTTAGCGCCATGGGATAGAGCTATCAGCGAACTGGAAACACAGACGGGGTCACGCAAATGATCAGGAGCTGCATGGCTCTTGAACGGTTATCATTGGCTCAGTGTCAACCAGGCGGGAAATGAATAGAAAATCCCAAATGTAAATTTGTTTAACATTTGCCATCAGTGACCTAGAGAAATAGAGAGCTTATTGAAGTTTGTAGCTGGGTGAGCTAAATGTTCTTTTTGGCCCTGAAAAAAAATCAAAAATGAAGACAAGATGTTCAACAGAATCAGAATTCTACATGTTTGATTAATTGAGTAAAGAAAAAAAACCTAATTAATGAAATAATCAAGACCAATAGAACCAAGAACGGAATCACATCTTTGAGAAATGTACTATCTCTATAAAATGATATCTAACACTAGCCAAGTTCACAGTGCTCACACATACACACACACACATGCACGCACACACACACACACAGAGAGAGAGAGAGAGAGAGAGAGAGAGAATAAAAAGGAGATAATAATTCACGGAGAAAAGTTTGCAGTGCATATCTAATAGTTTACATAGAAATTTTATTTTCTTATATTGAGAACTCGGAAATTTCTAGCTAAAGAATGTTTTTCTGGTAGGTATTGTTCCTGTCGTAGACTCTTCAATTTAATGCAGGTTCTGGGATTCGTCGAGTCATATGCATAACAAAAGTAATGATGCAAAGAGAGATACTGTTATTTGATGTTCTTTCTTCTCTTTGAAAAAGCAGATATAAGTGATTAGGTCAAGACTACGTGATTTAAAAAGAAAGTATAAGACAATGTATTAAAAGTAAAATTAAAAGGTTGTGCCATGCTGTGTGTACATTTCCAAACTGATCAGCCCCACCTTCTCTATTTAGATTCATTATAAGGCAGATCTTTGGGTTTCAACATGACAAGCCTTAGGCTATGAAACAGAATAAGGTAAAAAACTGAGCACTTAGTGCCGGAGATTTTTCCTCTGTAAACTTCTTCATCATCTACAACAACACTTTTGTACTAGGGAATTCTTACAAATATTTTTGATGAAAACAGTCTGAAAAACTAGTTGTGGTATAAACTGAGACTATAGCTGAATCAATTAGTTGACTTAAGAGGTGGTGGCGGGGAAGAGGCAGAAATCTTTAATAATTAAATTAATTAATTAATAAAAAAATCAGCAAGAAAAAAAAAACACAAAAAAAAACAAAAACAAACAAACAAACCAAAAACAGTAACAACTTTTTATTAAATCAGTTTTATGGTTAAGATTTCATATGTGGATACAAAGACAACATTTTGTCTTTATTTCTCTGTGTCATATAAAAAGAGCGATACTTTTTGAAAAACAAATTTCCATATGCTCCTTTATTCACTGTCAAGACAAACAACTACAAAATGTATCAGAGTCTTAAGAAAATGACAAAACAAGATGACTCTGAGAGTTGAAGTTCTTGTTTCGAAGGCTGATGATCTGAATTCCATCCCCAGGACCCACATGGTAGGAGAGAATCGACTCCTACATGTTGTCCCCTGACCATCATATGCACATACACACACACACACACACACACACACACTTGCACCTTATTTCCATGGATTAGCATACTTAAAAATGTGCCCCAAGAGTTTGGAAGTACCATGTGAAATCTGTGATAGACCACTCTTTCACTGAAACAGAATTTAATGGTATTCTGTATGAGAGCAGATGTGCACACATATGTGTGCCCTTTGATGGCTACTGGCCCCGTGATGGGTATGGAGCAGGAGCGCCATTGTCTTGAGTAGTTGGAATCCACTGGCAAGTTGTCCATGTTCCCATAGAAAACTCCACCCCCATGCCCTGGTTAGACATAAACAAAAGATATGGTAGTGAGAGGGAGACTTGATTGGAGGGGATCTTGGTGTCAAGAGGGAGGGAATTAATAGGGAGGAAGTTGGAACGACCTGTATCACTATACACATGTATGACACTGTGGAAGAAGAAGTGTGGTTTCATCAAGTCTAAAACTAACTTCAGTTTGCATGTATTAATTATTAATTAATATAATTGTATGAATTTTCATTAATTGTGACATAACAAGTTTTAAAGAAAAACAGTACTGAAAATTCATGAACATTGGATCTACCTAAACTTGCATCTTTAATTCAAAGATTCCCAAAAGGCACTCACTTTAATCCCAGCCCTCGGGAGACAGATAAGTAGATCTCTATGAGTTCAAGGCTTACCTGGTCTACATAGACGTTCCAGGCCAGCCTGAGCTACACAGTAAGATTGATTCTGTCTGATAAAGAGACATAAAAAGCACTGTTTAGAGTTGTTGGTCTTGGGGAGATGGGTCATCAAGATATTCCAAAGCTGTCCATCACTGTGCATCCAGAGGTGGCTGCATCCCTATTGCTGAAGATGCCATGTACTTCAGACAAAGGGCTTCCCAGATTTGCACAGGATCTGGCCTGAAAACTTCCTCCCTGAGCACTAACTTTCAAGTTATCACAGGGTACAATGCAAGCTGTGAAGACGG
Organism: Chionomys nivalis; assembly: GCF_950005125.1. Classification (NCBI taxonomy): domain Eukaryota; kingdom Metazoa; phylum Chordata; class Mammalia; order Rodentia; family Cricetidae; genus Chionomys; species Chionomys nivalis. Next base: position 39,330,062 of record NC_080103.1, read on the forward strand.
ATGAGCAACCAGTAATCATACCCAGCCATGACACCGTGAACCGCAGTGATCAACAAGATAAGATACCCCTACACGTGCAGCGGTGGTGCTGGCATGTTGTGCCATGGATAAGTAGCTGTCTAAATAGATTGCTAGCCCGCTCAACAGGAGGGAAATTGACCCTGGAACTGTAGATCTAGCCAACTATCTAGAGCAAGGGTAAAGGATCTTAGAAGAGAACCTACTACTGCACCTTCCTAAACCAGCGTAACTCCTAACTGCACCCGAAACACTCCACCTCATAACCACATGGAAATGTAGCTCTCCACCCTCACCAAAGGAGCTTCTCCTTGCAAACAATAGAGACCATTGCAGAAAACTACAACTGACCAAAAATGCGAAGAACAGGTGATTCCCAGTCTCAAGAGATGCAGCTACAATGCAACTCTTAGACATAGGGTCTGGAAAATATCATAGAAAAGTGTGTGGAAAGGGTGTAAGAACCAGACCAGGAAATATGCGATGAGGTTGTGTCTCCTAGAAATTATATGGAAGCTACACCCATAATACCATGTGTAGACAATGTCTGAACAAGTACATCAGTGGACATGCTAAACATGGAGGAGGGGATACCTCACTGGGCCCCAACCCTAGACAAGAATTGCAGACAACTAATGTTGAGAGAAGGAGAATTAGTCTTTCCCAGATATGAGCCTTCTAATTGCTTACCCATTATCAAGTGGACCCTGAAATCATATACAAGCAAGCAATACTAAATGAACTCAGTTGTGTTCATATGTATCTCTGTGTGTGTGTATGATTAACAATTGTATTTGGAGTTCTTAGTTCCTGACTTGGTTAAGAAAGTGAATAAGTCAGGGGAAATGGCATTTGAGAATCCACACTGTGAGGCTGTGCAAAGGTGCTGTGATCAATTAATGGCCCCTGCCCTTCTGTCTTAAATCCCGTTTGCTCGAGTATTTACTGACTCTTGTTTAGGACCTTGGCTCTGGACAAAATCAAGAATACATGTTAAAAGATTTTCGTGAGAAATGAGCTACTTTTTATAACATATCTTGTGGCATTCATTGTTCCTCAACTTCTTATATCCCCTACATATATCCCCTCTTAGAGCCAAGTAGATAGCCAAGATGATCTCAGCCTTTACATTTGTTGAGCAGCTTTGTTCATCCTCTGAGAGAAATCACAAACGAAAGGATCATGACCAACTTCATTATTTTTAAGGAAGAAGTAAAGTGAGTGAGTGAGTGTGTGCACACATGTATGTGTGAGTGTCTGTGTGCACGCACATGTGTTTGTGTGTAATTCAAAGTCAAGTTCCTTCCGCCTATCTGCTGTTTTATGGAGGGTTCTCCATATGCAAGGCTCTCTCTCTCCTCCCTCTACTTGTCTATCAAAGAGCATTTGTCTGTCAAAGAAGTTTGAAGAAAAGTAGAGGATCGGACCAGGCAAAGAGAACACTTTCCCAAATATGAAATTACCAAGTTGCCTACAATGCACACCAAAGAAGCAGCTGAAAGTGGTTAAGAAGTGTCAGCAATTTTAAATGTGTTACTAATTATTTCTGTACCTCATCAACCACTCAGCGCTTTTATTCTTGGTAACCATGAGTCACCCTCTTCCTTCATTCATCACCTCCATCAGCTCTTTCTGCTATGGTTATTCCCTGGCTTCATCAGAAAAGTGGCGAAAGGGGGGTGGGATGCTAGGTCCTACATGTCATTGAGAGTCACCTTTCAGCCATATCTTCCCAGGGCCATGACCTGCTCCCTGACTTTAGTTGAAAGACGAAGAAATGAGTGGGAAGTTGCTAAACTCTAACTCCAGCTTCCGCCAGGAACTTTCTAATGTGTGCTATGTGAGCTTGAGCTTGAACAAAATGTTCCAGCACCTTCTAAACACTAGAGTCATAAGACAAGGTGCCCAATATCATGTGTAAGCAAGCTTTAATTTTTTTAAGTACATTCCCATGAATTCAGGGACTCTGATTGTACGCCTAAGGGCCTGGTACCTAAACCATAGACTGTGCTCAGTAGATAGCTGTTAAATAAACTAGTAAATGAAAGAATTGACATTGTGAAACATACAGAACAAAGCATCATTTTAGCAACTGTAACAATGAAGCATCTCTCGGGATAATGAATTTTATTATTACAAGACGACTGTGGAATTGAACACTTGAATGGATGTCTAAGTTGCTATAGGATAAATCAGAAAACCTCTTACAAACTTCCTAAACAAGACTCTTAGGACTCGGGAGGGTATAACCTCAAGGGGGATGCCCAGAAGCAAGCGACAGAGGAGTAGAGTTGTAGAGGATCAAACAGAACTCAGATTGTGCTGTTAAGTTTTGTAATTCTTCAATATGCTATGTACCTATAACAAAAAATTCTTCTGCTGCTCTAAAGTACTGAGAAAATTCAACAAGTTGCATTCCCAAGGGGTTTTCTGTTGGGGCACTTGTGTTCCGTCATTTTTTTTCCTGTTAGCAGACACATGGTTGAACAAAGACATCTTGTAAGAAAAAGGAATTTCCTTTCTGAAGAGCGAAAGTATAGAAATCTGGGGAGAGATGATGAATTAGAAAGGTCATGAGATATAGAACACTCTTCAGTTCTTTCTAGATTAAATGATATAGAAAGACTGAGCTGCCATCTGAGCTCCATAATCCTCACTGGGTATAAGGATGAACTTCCTGAGAGATCTAGAAAAAGGTCTCAAATATTTCTCGTATGACTTTCAGTTCCCAGTAAACCAACCCCTCTCATCACTATCACACTGCTCTGAATTTGACACCTTTCTCATGATCAGCTGGTTACAATTATTGATTAGCATGCTACCTAAAATTTATCAAGGCAACACAATGTGACAGTCATTGTATCAAGCAGCTAGCAATCGTCACATTTATAGGTATTCATCTAAAGTACTCCCGTGAGATTAAAATGCTATGCCTGTAAAAGTATAGTTAATTTCCACTTGCCAATAAGTGGATGTATATTAATAGCTAATATTTACTGAACCTTTATGGTAAGTCACTATCTCAAGTACTTTTTTGTATTTAGACTCCCTCAGTCTTAGGGCAAGCCTATCAGGCAGAGAAAGAAACTGAATCACAAAGAGGCTCAAGACTTGACTGCAGTTAGTGTCTTAAACAAAGTAGAGTGACTCCAAATTCTATACCTTTAGCTACACTGCCTTCTAAATGGCTGACCTGCGGAAAACACAACTTGGAAAAGCTAAACAGGATCTAACCCAACAATTGAGAACGTGGAATCCAAACTCAAGTCTGGTAGTCTTCAAAATCCATCCTCTCTTAGGCTTTCCGAAGGACAGAGGTGGAGAGAGAATGAGTAACTGACTGGCAACTGGGTCTTGAAGAGTAGAGTCCAGATCTCTTCGAGGTTCTCAAAAATGCTCAGAACTTCTATACAAAACTTGGACATCCAGAAAAGATCCCAAACACTCATATAAGAACCGTAACAGGAGTTGAAGAAGAAGTAACCCCAATAGGCTCAGGTATTTGAAAACTTGGTCTCAGTTGCTTGGTGAGGTGACCGGCAAGGTAAAGTCTTGCCGCAGGAAGTATGTCACTGGGGACAGAATCCAGAGCCTTGCCCCACTTCCAGCTTACCCTCTTCTTTCCTGTTTGTGGTTCAAGATAAGATATCTCAGCTGCCTGTTCCAAGTTCCTGCTGCCATGCCTCCACTACCATCACGAACTCTCCCTTGGGAAATAAGCTCTTTTAGAAGTGGCTTTCTGTCATGGTTTGTATCACAACAACAGAAAAGAAACTCATAAAAAGGGGGAGCCAGAAGCATCGGAGAGGATCTTTGAAAAATAATAGCTGTATCAACGTTCATGAGCATAGAACTTGTGGAGTCACATGACCTCCGTGCTCAAGAGTTCTGCATGTGGAATTTCTACCCTGAAGTCACTATAGTGAATGATCTAAGGAATGATCTAATGATCTAAGAAAAACAGGTATCTCTCAAGTTATTGTATTTGATTTGTAAAGTTGGATGAGGCAATGGGCCATGTGCACAGGTGCGTGAGAACAGCTCACTATTTGCCATGTCCCCACCACTCTCTAACACTAGAAAACTTCATGGCTTCCTGGGTCAAACCCAGCCTCCTCCTCCTCCTCCTAACTGAAGCCCCAGGACCTCTAACCTCACTAGCTTAGGCAACACAGGCTCCTGCTTTGTCACGAACAGCCAGGCTGTGGAGATCTCAAGAGTGAGCACGGAGAGAAGCAGTGTGGGAGGCCTGCTTCAGCAATGCGAAGCAGATACGGGCAAAGACTCCCTACCAGGCTACACAAAAAGCTTTAGTGGGGGCTGGAGTGATGGCTCAGTGGTTGAGAGCCCTGGCTGTTCTTCCAGAGGTCCTGAGTTCAACCACATGGTGGCTTACAACCATCTGTAATGAGATCTGGTGCCCTCCTCTGGTGTGCGGGCATACATAGAGGCAGAATGTTGTATACATAATAAATAAATAAGTCTTTTTTAAAAAAAAAAAAAGCTTTAGTGGGCAGCTTGACGAGGTTTTTCTTTTTTAGTTACCCAACCCATGGGCCAAACCCTCCTGAGAGTGTTTACAATCCATGTGACCTTTGTCCATAATGGACCAGGACAAGGACCTGTGGGTTTGTCTTCCTCCCACTTTGGCAGCTACCTATGTTTATTTTATTCTGGGGCCCACAAAGGTATGTATCTACAGTATCTACTTCTATGCCGGGTCAGCATGGAGCCTTAACTAATGCTTGGAAGCATAATTCCCAAACCTTTGTCCCCTAATTTAGCCTCAAAATATTAGATTTACAAATTGAAAGGCACTTCTGTAATTATATTACTTTATAAAACCTATATTTTCATTCATTAAAACTTAATGGTGATTTTTTTATATAATAATAGTTCTTCCTAAAAGAAATCAATAGACTAGGTAGGTGTAAAACAAAATTCTTTTCTAGACCAGAAAATGGCACTAACTGGCTCACAGAGATAGAGGACATCTATTACTCTTGTAGACTTCAGACTCCTTGGCCTACAGTTTTAATTTTTCTGCCATCACTTTTTAGAAAAATTTGCTCATGATTTTGACTACCACATACAGTTAAGAATATGACACCAACAGGGTTAAACCAACGGTTGCTGTAGTTCCTCACCAAGAGCTAGCTGCTCATGTGCCTTTTCTTTTCATTCTTACGCTTTTACATCAAAAGACTGAGTGTTTTTCAATTTATTCCTGAATAAGTGACTTTGTGTTTTTAAATGTGTTCCGAGAATTAGTTTTGGTAGATTAAGTGATGTGAGATTACCCTCTGTATGCTGTGAATATCATTGGTTAATAAAGGAACTGCTTTGGGCCTATAGCAGAGCTATAGGAGAACAGAGCTAGGTGAGGAAAACTAAACAGAATGCTGGGAGAAAGGAGCGTGGAGTCAGAGAGAAGCCATGTAGCACAGCTGGAAACAGATGCCAGAACTTTAGACGGTAAGCCACAGCCATGTGGCCATACACAGATTATTAGAAATGGGTTAAATTAATATGTAAGAGTTAGCCAATAAGAAGCTAGAGCTAATGGGCCAAGCAGTGATTTAAATAATATAGTTTCTGTGTGATTGTTTCAGGGCTAAGCAGCTGGGAACCAACAAGCAGCCTGCTGCTACAATTAAGTATTCCCAAGGAAGTAGTTAATTTTCCTGGTTTCTCTAACTTTTGCCACGTTTTCAGAACTTCATCTACATCGCTTTTACTGACTTCCCATAATGACTCAATGTCTTACCACTTTCTTTATGGTTTCCAGCAGTGTTGTAGAATTTATCTAGCATTTTGACTTTTTAAATTACATTTTAATTTTAGTGATTTATCTTCGGGAGTGTGCATGTGCAGTGAACAGAAGACAGCTGTGGAGGTTGGTTCTCTCATTCTGTCCTATGGGTCCCCCAAGAACAAACTCAGGTCTTCAAGCTTGGTGACGGGTACCTTTACCTTGTGGATCATCTCAAACCCTCACAAAGTATTTTTAGCTAGATGGTTATACTGCTTCTTTCTGAAAACTCCTGCAAAAGTCTTGTTTAGGAAGCACAGTTCCTACTAGGGGTAATGGAAAACCGTGAGAGTGTTGAGGACATGGGGTCTACTGGGAAGTCCTCAGGTCATGGTACTGTGCCCTCTGTCAGAACAGTGGGACCCCAGTCCATTCTACTTCCTCTTTTTGCCTCTCCACACTGGTGAGTGATTTTATTGTGGTACAGGCTCTCACTGTGATGCTACTGCTGTCCAAAGCTATATATATATATATATATATATATATATATATATATATATATACTCTTATAATCAGTTGGATACTGAAATAGATATATAGATATAATCATATTTGGAGAAAGGGCTGTCCAAACTAACCATTCTATTCCAGTTCCCATCAGCAGGTGTGATAGTCTCATTCCTCTACCCATATCTGGAGCCATGCAAGTTTGAACATTTACCAATATAACAACACTGGTCTGTTGTTTCAGTTTAGAAGTTTTAAGGTTATCAGTTAACTAATCACCTTCTAATATGTTTATGATCTTTCAGAGTTTTGTTTGTTTATTAGCATCTATACATTATACATTGCCTATTGTATTCTTTGTCTGTGTTGCTATTGAGATTGCTGCTTTCCTTGTTAATCAGGAAATATTCTTCATGTAGCTTGAATAGTCACCTTTTTTTAGACATTAATATTGAGACTATACGGGTTCTCTAATTTTGGTAGCTCTTAACATTGTCTATAATATCCTTCATTAATCAACACTATCAATTTGCCATAACTAGATTCATCAATACTCACCTTACAGTTTGTTCTTTTGAAGTTTTATTTAGTAATCCTTCCCCATCCCTAGGTGCTGCACATTTTTTGGTTAGCAATATAGTTTTCTCTTACAACTAGATGAAGTGCTGTATTAGTTACAACTCAACTTTCCTGCAGTTGCCAAACCAAATTTCCCAACATCTTCAAAATAATCTGCCTTTTCCCCCGCCACTTGTGGCGTATCCTTTATTTTAAACTAAGTGTCTGTACACACCAGGCAGGTCTGTTTCTGACCTTTCCCTTCTATTGATCAATTTGTCTGTTCCTGACCAATTTCTCAGCAGCGAGCACAGCAACCAAATGTCATCCCCATATCCACTGTTCACTATTTTCAAGTCTAGCTTGAGCAATTCTTCTTCCTGGCACATGGAACAAACAACTGTTGTTTTGATTGGAATTATATTGAGTTTATAGATTAATTCAAGAAGTGTGGTGTTTTCACACTATTAAGTCATCTCTTCCCCAGAAACAGGAAATGTCTCTCTAATTAGGAAGATCATCCTTTATACCCTTTAGTTGAGGCTTAATTTTTTCCACATATAATTGTGGTATGTTCTTGATTAAGTTAATTTTAGATGGCTCGGGAGCCGTAGTGCCACTTGGAATTTCTAGTCGATGGAAAGAATTCTATTTTCTCCCTTGACAGCAATGTGTTCCGAGTGCTTAGGAAACGACCCCAGCAGGTAGACACAACTTCAGTGTGGCCGATTTGAATACGACAGAGCATCATCCTGATGCTGGGAGAGCAAAACCTTATGTGGACAAATCAACTCACACTTAACCCTTGTCCATTTTTAACATTTCTGTGAGCTCATAGGTGTCCAGAAAAAGAGGAAATACACATTGACTTTTCTTCAGTATCAATAGTAGGACAGCATTAAACTCTTTTTACTTAGTAAAGGCCATGGATAGAAGGGGGAAGTGAGTGTTTAAAAGAAAGTGCTGCTATAACAAAATTCAATAAATTGAGTTTAAAGCAAATAGAAAGGCATTTCTTTCCGGTTTTACATTCTGAAATGTCTAAGATCAAGGTATCTACAGATTTAGTATCGAGTAAGGTCTCCATATCTTCTCATCAATGAATGCCCTTTGCTGTGTCCTTGCTGGCTGGAGGGTCCAATACGTTTCTTGAACCTGCTTTATTAGGCACCTAGTCTGCACCCGAAAGACTCCCATCACCATGGGAAATAGAACTGCAACATATAAGAAGATCATGGGTCCAATCTCTCCCCATCTGAAAAACTGAAGAGTAAAGACATCTACTGAAAGTGGAGTGTGCCAACTTTTAAATGTCGCCTTGAGGAAAGAAGACAAAGTGTAATTCCAACTCCAATGACAAAACATAGGCGAGTTCCCACATCAGAAACAGCAGGAAATGAGAGCGGCCATAGGGCACTGCTTCAAAGGGTACGAAGATGAGCAGTGACCGACGCCATCGAATGATGTAAAGGCTTAAATGCAGAACCAGGTTCTACCTCTACCCACCCCCTCTCAGGGTCTTCCCATAAGTGAAAACAGGGAAACCCAAATGTCTTCAATTTGAGTTTTACTGAAAAGCAGCTGATAACTGGAAGTCAAATGGATGCGGGAAACAGTAAATTAGGAAAGACCAGCAAGCCACCCCCGACATCCAGTCCCTGGGTTTCACAAGCACCGAATGCCAGACAAAATAGCTACCATAAAAATCCGTAGGGATCAGGACTGTTCAGACTGATACCCACCTCTTCCCAAAAGAACATTTGTCACAAGAAAGTAAAAGATCTCATACATAGTACAGATATGTAAATATGTATTCCCAGTGAAGTACAAACTACAGGGCATCTTCAACTCTAGTCATATCAAAAAGGAGAATTTAAGGTGGATAAACTTACTAAATAAAGTTTTCAGACATGCTTATTTATTAAATTCAATATAGCATCTTTTCTTTGTTCATGCATACTAAATTTTAATTGCAATAGCTTCCTTAGAATACATCACATGTTCAAAGCATATCATTAACATCATTAAATTCAAAATTTATAGAATAGATGCTTTAACTTTCCATTAGAACTTAACAGAAAAGCATTTCTATAAATCAGAGCAACAGAGAAAAAATTTTTTTAATATTGTAATGACTATATTTGTTTAAGATCCTAAAACTATACTGGACTCTTACTTCTCTACAAATGGTTATACTGATAAAAAAAAAAAAAAAAAAAAAAAAACCATTTTGAAGTGGAGATACTTAAGCATCCAAAATAAAAATTTAATCCCGAAGTTTCTTAGGAAAAAAACCTGAGACACAGGAATTTTTCCACTCAACTCAAGTCTCCTCCATATATCAACATTTCATAAATGAAAGGTGTGTATCACAGATTCAAGCATTTCTATGTAATCTTTTTAATAAAGTTTGTAACGATTCTACATTTTGTGACTATTCCTGCCTGTTCGCTTGTGCCGTAACAACAGTCAAACACGAGCAAAACCCCACAGCAACTGTGCAGCTGGTCGTCAGAGTCTGGGCCTTGCACAGGCCAGGCATCTCCTTGTTACTTCTGCCTGCTGTGCGCCGTAGCAGGAATGATTTCAGAGCAGTCTCCACGAGCTTGTGCCTCTGCCTCCTCGGGCCCAGAGTTGCTTCCCAGTTTGCTCGGCTCCAAAGTTAGCATCTTCACTCTGGCCTGCGAGGTCACAGTCCGTACCCAGCTTTCCTTCCTTATCCCCATTCCTGATGACGTCACACAGCAGCCTCCAACACTTGTCCCATAGGCCAATCATAATCTGTCTTAGGGTTTTTAAGGTTGCTGTTGCCCGTGATTATAAAACACAATGACCACACGGGTCGTTGCCTGCCATCCTCCAGGTCTCCATTCCTCAATCATCTCATCACGAGTGCCTACCCTGTCAGCCATAACTAAAACCCCCATAACTCCGCCCATTACAAACCTCATCCCCTGGCCTTCTTACCTTAACTCCTTGGCATTTCTTGTTGAGATTTTTTTTTCCTATTTATTTCCTATTTCCTAACTAGAAAATAAGTTTCACGAGAGTAGAGAAGTTTGCATGCCTTGTTTGTTCCTATTGCCTACAGTATACGTAGTGTACAGTAGGAGCTCAGTAAATGTGTTTTGAGTTAACTAGAGATCGGTTTTATCTTCATTAACAAATAAAAAACAGGCTCATGCGATGATGAAGAACTGAAACTTAAAGCAGTAAACATTATTAACAATGTAGATTTGGCAGGAGCATTCTGCCTTAGCAGTTACTCCTTCCCGAACTGAAAAGGAGAGAGAAGAACCACTTTTATGTCCCCTTGTTGCTGATCTAAATCTGCCCTGTTTGCTAATATTAGCCCAGTCTGCAACGTCTCCTGCTGTGTAGCAAGGCTGGGTTCATGCTTCATTGTTTGACATTTTAGCATCCAGTCACTAGCAATTTTGATTTAAATGTTCAGCTATGAGCAAATCTCAACCGGGCTATTTTTTGGCACTATGAAAAATTTGGAAGGCACAACAAATATATAAGCATAAGCACAAATCAGCTAAAGTGGCCTCACTGGTATGGCATCTGGAACACACACTGGCTTGGGGTATTAATTGTCCTCTAAAAAGATCATGGGTGTAGCTGCTGGCAATTAGTTCTGAATGAGGCTAAGATCTTCTGTCCCCTGTCACACTCCAGCCCCCGCCACCTCACCCCACTGTGTTCTCCTGCACCTTCAGTTTGCCAATCCTGGCTCCACTTACCTTCGCCGCCAGCTGTTTTCTGTGCCTAGTGACTGCCACAGCAAGAGAACTCCCATCACTTGCTTGCCAATGGTGGTGGAAAATTCAGTGATACCAGGAGTAGACTCTTAATAAAACCACATTAACTTCTCTTTAAAGAGTGTCCAGGCTGGTTTGCTGCCAGCATTGTCCCTGTGGTGGTTCAGCCTGGCACCATGGAAAGTTCATGGGCTTTAAGATTAGGCAGCCCTGGGTTCAAACTCCACTTGCAAGGTTTTTAAAAAAATAGCTCATATTTAATGAAGAATTCTCAGCATTACAGACACTGAGGTCATTTCGCACTCTTAATGAGATGACCCAAGTTCTATTATTCCCATTTTTACAAATGAGAAATGAGGATCTAATCATATTCTAAGTCACATAGCTAATGAATGGCAAAGCAGGGACTGCGGGTTTTCAAATCTATAATCCTAGTCACTATTTTACATTTTCTGTGTGCATTTGAAGGAGAAAATTTATTTTGTCGGGTTCTGAGTCACAAATGGAAAAATATTATTATCCACTAACACAATGGTTGTTCAATTCGCGTGAGAAACCCGCCTCCCCCAAATTGGATGGTATAGAATGATTAGGCCTGGTTATTATTCCGGGAGCTAGTGAATTATTTTTCACAGTGAAGGTCGACTTTCAGCGATGGACATGAGAATGTTGACATATGAAATAATATGATTCCTGCCTTGGCTTAAAAATAACCCAGAAGAGTGGCAATTGGAGGTTATTGTACTGACTGCTGGAAAAATGAAGACCCTGGGAACTGTTAACATGTGTCAGCTAGCTTTATTTTATTTAAAAATAATAAGTTTTTTTAAACAAATACCTTAAAATAATTCAAAGAAAAATGGGTATGTTTGTGTGCTTGTATTTACAAAACTAGAGGGTATTGTTTTTAAGAGAGACTTTCCACAACCGGGAAATAAGTCATTTAAATTATTCCCTTTGCTATGAATAAATCTCATCCTTAGATAACAGTTGGGTTGTTTTTTTTTTTAATGAAAAGTTCTTGTAGTGTGAGGAAATGGGAGCTCTCGAGTCACATTAAAAAGGTAAACGTCATGCAGCCCCATGCGCTGCATTGAAATGGCCTCAAAACCATGGCTCCACCTTCTAGAGCGCATCCCTGGATTTCCACAGTGACTAAGCAGAGGAATTGCAGGGGTTTTGCTTTGCACCCAGAGCCTTAAAACGTTATCACCTGCAGGAAACAGAAGGCTTGACTCTTCTAGACAATAATTCTTTAAATGTATGAAACACACAGACTATTTTCCCCTGGGAGGATACCGGGTTGTAAAAATATCAGGAAAGTGCCAAGTAAATATTATAAATGAGCAGCTGATGATCGGTCTGATTCATACACTTTCTATTCTGCTATGACAATTTAAACTGATAATCGGTCTGATTCATACACTTTCTATTCTGCTATGACAATTTAAAAAAATGATATGCGTTCTGAATTGTTGACCCCCCCCCCAAGAATGAAGCAATAAAAAATAAAATTAAGTAAAAGATAGCTAAAAATTGCAGGAAATTTTATTTAATGAATTCACTAGGAATGTATCCACTGCCTTCAATTCTACTATGAAAATAGAAGCAGCAAATTGGGTGGCGTGAAAAAACCTACTCTGACTAAAACAAGAGAGTACAAGTTTTATACACAACAGTGGACACCAGGCTGAGCTTCAGACTCCACCGGTCCACCACATTCTTCAAGTGTTGGGATAGCATCTACTAACCCTTACTGCATTCCCTGCAAGAACCACCTCTCCAGGAAAATGCTGCTTGTCAGTGTCTCAGCATTCTAAATTTTTCCCCTTCCCAAGACCAATTTGTTGTCCTAAGAAAAATAACCAACCCTGACAGAGACAAGAAATGTGCTGTACACATAAGCAAATATTTGGAGGTCTTTAAATATATTTCCATGGAGTTTCCATCTAAACGGTAGCATCAGACAGACAGGGAGGTATCTAATATATTCTCTTCAATAATTTTCTGAATCATGGTCAGAGATGATGATTTGTCTTTTGTTCATCTAACCTAGCAGAAGTACAACATATTCCTTAAAAGACACTTAGAGCTACAGAAAAACAAAAGCCAAAATCAAGTTGCAATTAAAAATAATAACATACAGGAGAGGCTGCAGCCCCGAGTGCCAAACTACTGACTGTTCCCTCTCCCACCATTACCGAAAAAGACAAAGGGCTCCGGAAAAGGCAACCACAGTAGCCCAGAAGAATTCCTAAGCTTTCAGATCAAAGCTCGGATTTTTCAAACCCAGTTTTGCTCAAGTCCTTCAGCCACTTCAAACTTATTTATCTACAAGTTGATTCTGGTGATGCTAACATCACAGCTGACAACACTGGCTGAAAATGTAGCTGAGAAGTAGAGTATTTGCCTAGTACAAGAAAGCCCAGGGTTTGTTGCCTAGCATTGGAAAATAAGAAGAAAAAAAAAGGGAAGAAGAAAATAAAATTTCCTAGCAAAGACTATTGGGATGATTGAGAATTCTCACCAGGAATACTTAGGTTAAATTGCATATAAACAAAACCTTCAATGAAAAAAATCTGTTCTTATTATTTATTCTTTATAGACCTAACATTAATTTTGATGGAAAATTGACGTGTGAGCCAATGACGTGGAGGATTGCCCATGTTCTATTCAGTGACTAGAATCACCTGTTCCCTCTGAGAGAGACACAGGAAAAATACCCCGTGGCACAAATGATGCTTCAGCGGATACCGTAACAAGCAGAAACTTTCCTTCATAACAAAGCAAAAATCTTCCTGCCGGTAGTAATTCTCAGCGTTGTGTACTCAATTTTTGCATGTCTATCAAATCAAACTATTTTCATTTGGGGGCATTCACACATTGAAGATCTTTTCTTGTTCTTTAAGATCAAACAGCATTCATATCTTCATTATTTGATGTGTGCAGATAGAGCCTTAAGAATGAAACTTATTTTCTAATACTGGTTTTTGTTTTGACAATAATTTCCACAATTTCAGATAAAAATTAAGCTCATGATTTTTCCTCCGTCTTATTCTTCTCTTATCTTTAATATAGTGTCAGAAAAAAAAGTAACTGAGAGCAGAAAGTTTACTAAGAGACAAAAAAAAATAAAATGTGGGAATGAAATCTATAAAGAATGAAAATAACAAAGAGAGTTATGTTAAATTTATACCATCCTAAATTTGTGATGTTTTAAAACTTTATTTGCCTGTTGGTTATTTTACAGAAGTAATTTAGAATTTAAATTACTGTACCTTAGAATTTAAAAAGCCATGAAAATAAAATAAAAATATTTTACACAAAATTCCCTTGTAAGTGAGACACGTACAACCTTTGCTTGCTAGCATTTTAGTGACTTTTAGTTTTTACTTCTTACAACAGATCTAATGTTCCCCTATGCCTGTTTCTACAGAGATGTAACTTACTAAGTCTTGGCATAAGAGAAGGTGAGCTCGCACACAAATACTCAGTGTTTGATGGCTTATCCTCACGATGCATACACATCACCTGCCTGTAGGCCTGTTTGTGAGACAGAATGAGACTGTGGCTCCTGAGTCGCCAAAAGAAAACAACCGACGAACAGCCTATCACTGATATCTTCATTCGGTAAGCCCCCTCCCGCAGCAAGATGCTTTCCGAGACGCTCTGGCAAACTCGATATTGTTCTCATGGCTCCGGGCGCGTCCGAAGCATGACTTCTCTGAGGAAACACTAGATCTTGTAACAGAAATATCTTTAAATCTTTTAGATAGCCAGTCCACAGGGAAAGGTTTAAGAAAGGATCAAAGCGTGTCTTTTCAGCTTGAATTATTCCATTACAGCTGAATGTGACATAATTACAAAAGATGTTGCATGTGGAATCTCATCAGGATTATCTAACACTCATCTTTGTTGGCAAAGTCTCCCCAGCTGTTGCTCTGATCGCCCAAATGTGACTAGAGTACAGAGTCCAAAAGTCCTTGTAAGTGACCACTGCTCGGGGCAAGCTTACGTTCCTTAGGCTGTCTGGGGTCTTTCCACAATTATCAATAATGTTTTTTTAAGTATCATTTTCATCTACAGCAGTTTTAAAAACATTTCTTTAAGCTGCAGCTAGGGGGTTATGTTTTGGCACATTTGTGTTCGATTCAGCCCAGCTCACTCAGCTATAAACCTGTCCATCAGAAATGATCATTTGCGTCCCTCTGCAAGTCCCTCTGCATTCTTATTTGTTTGTACAACCGCATCTTAATTTAGTGCTCCTCGCTCTTGATGCCTGTTAATGGCTTTGCAGGAAGAAATTCTTGTTATGGGGAATGACTCAGAAAGAGCGTTTATGACCCTGAAAATGAAATAAGCTAAATAAATATTTAATTCTCTTCTATGTCTAACAAGTTCTGGCCATCCGTAATCACATTTAAA